>NW_006256547.1:8308529-8443394 GCF_000478725.1 Eutrema salsugineum | reverse complement strand
ATTTTTTTTTTTTTTGTTTAGAAAGTTGTTTTACCTTATGAGATGGTAAGCCATTTCATTCTCTTCATAAAAATCCCCCCTGAACCCCATAAAAGATTGATTATAAGATTTAGGGGTTACATTTCGTCGTATTTTCGATGGTATATTACGACGAATTTACGACGATCACTCCCATTCGTCATAAATTCGTCGTAATAAAAACCACATTTCTACAAGTTCCTGAACCTTATACTACATACTCTTATATAATACATCAGTTTACTTAGGAAAATGAACCCAAAAACCATTCTGTAAGTTGGGAAAGCTAAACCCTATAGGGTTTAGGGTTTGCATATTACGACGAATTTACGACGATTTCTAAATAATCGTCGTAAATTCGTCGTAGTAGTCAACATATGTCCAAGTCAACACTTAAACAAATTTTCATCAACATTTAATTAGTCTTCATTAATTGGCTTTAATTTTTCAAAAATTTAAATTTGACAAATGTTACATTGAAACGTTCAAAGCATGCAATTAAATGTCAAAATATTTAATTAGTCTTCATCAACATTTTCCTCGGTGTCCTCATCATCATTGTCATCCATCACTGCTTGTTTGAAATTCGTCAGCACCTTCTTCAGTTTCGTCCCCATGTAGATCTTCAACTTGTCACAGGCCATAATGAATATAGCCTACCAGACATTCCAAATGGACTAAACCCGTCAGTGCAAAGACCAAGATAAACATTTCGCTTAGACCTAGCAAAGTCTGGATGTACGGTGTTAAAATGTTTCCAAGATTTCCCGTCAGACGGGTGAGTCATTTTGCCATCTGTTTGTGAATGTTCCGCATGCCATCTCATCGACGCAGCTGTCCGTTCGGATTGATATAGTCTTTTTAACCTATCAGTGATAGGAAGATACCACATTCGTTGGTAAAGAATCTTCTTACGCCCTGCAATTTGCGGTCTATATCTTGGCTTTTGGCAGAAACGACATTCTTCAAGCTTCTCATCATCTCTCCAAAAAAGCATACAATTATCAACACAAACATCAATCATCTCAGAAGGCAATCCAAGACTAAAAACCAGCTTCTGAATTTCATAATACGTTTCAGCAGCCAAATTATCATCTGGCAAATACTCTTTAATAAGATCTGCCCAATCGTTCATGCAAACTTCAGATAGATTGTGATCTGTTTTTATTGTCATCATCCGAGTTGCCAATGATAATTTTGATAATTTTGATAATTTTGATAGTCATCATCAGAGGCTGTTTTGCTGCGTTTAACATATCATAAAAGCGTTTCGCATCTGCATTGGGCTCCTCAACAGTATCAGCATGTGTTTCATGAAATGCATCAGTAATCATTTCATGCATCCTATCATGATCTTCACCCTGAACTTGACTACTTTGATAATCATTGGACGCTTCAAAATCCACATGTTCTTGATGATTACTACTACTCCGTGCAGCCATCTGACCACTACTTTGACCATATCCCTCTCCATGCTGATACCAAATAAAGTATTGGGGCATGAACCCTCTATTCAATAAATGCTGCCAGACAGTGTCAATAAAAATATGTTTCCTATTTTTGCATTTCACACAAGGACAATACATTTTGCCGCTTTCAATTACAGTTTCCAGAAGGCCGGCTTGGTACATGAATATTTCCAATCCGTTTTTGAAGTCTTCAGTCAACGACCCATCACCATTTTTGGGCGTATACATCCACTTTCGTAGATCGTATATAGACATTTCAAAAACAAATATTTGACTTTTTGTTTCTGAAATTTGATAGAAATTTCAACTACCAAAAATTTTACTTAAACATTCAAAGACTCAAAAAATTTGTGTCTTTATATGTTTTTTTGGGATGATGGAATAATGAGAGAAGAAAGGGTATATATAGAATTTTTTGTTTGGTTACCAACATATTACCATTGCATATTTACATCAAATTTACGTCGAAATAAAATTTACATCACATTTACATCGATTTTACGTCAATTACAAGATAGAGGACAATTCGTCGTATTATCGATGTAAATATTACGACAAGATTACGACAAAATAAAATTCGTTCTTTATTCGTCGTAAAATCGTCGTAAAGGGTTATTTTTTACGTCGAATTTACGACGAAATTTTTGATCGTCGTAAATACGACGTAATGTCGTCGTAAATTTACGACTCGTCGTAAATAATTTGACGGAAAAGCCCCTCTTTCTTGTAGTGTAAACACATCAAACCTCACCAATAAATAGCCCTTTGAATACCTAGTCTTGAATGCCTTGTTTATTATTCTTTTAATGAGAACCACTGGAACTTATAAATGAATGTTAAGAGCTAGTTGATTGGAAGATAGGTCTAAGTGTGTAGACTTTCGCATGATGGATCAACAGACTAGTTATACCTGTATTTTGGTGAGAATTTTCTAGACTATACCTGATCTGAGCATAATGATTGGCTTTAGTTCAGAAGCATGGTCTCTGAGATTTGTTAGTTCCTGCGATTTTCAAACTTCTATTCTGGAGTTAGATCTTTTGTTTTGTTTGAGGACAAACAAAGACTTAAGTCTGGGAGAGTCGATAACACCTGATTTTGACCATATTTATGGATCACTTTCAGTATCTTATGCAGGTGTTTTCAATCAGTTTTAAAGTTTTTATAAGTGTTTTCTATGTTTTGGAGTTTTAAACGATTTTTCAGGTTACTTAGGCAAAAACAATGCAAATTGGAAGAAAAATCTACTTTTGGCCAATTTCGGACTGTCAGAAATGTCATATCCGATGAAGACCTTCTCACCGTCTGATCAAGCTCACATTTGGGCACAAGATATAGGAGACAAACAGCTTTCTAATGCAATTGGATTGGACGCAATCCAACGGTTGGATCACAAGCTATATCCAATTTCACATGTTCTGTAGTCTCACATGTTCTGCAGTCTCACATGTTCTGCAGTCTCGCAAAAGAAGCAAGAGAAGGAATGAAGTTTAGACATCATAGACCAATCACCGTGGTACAGAAGCTCGTGACCGCGGGTTACACTCTCCTGGCCACGCCTCAGAACCTCCACCCACGGTGAACCCACATTTACCAGCCTTGGAGTGCCCAATTCTGCGACAAGCCCATTTTCGGCCCAATGGCCCGTTTTCAAACCCAACCCATTCTCTCTTCAAAGAAAGCCCTAAGAACGGCCACAAAGACTTGAAGACCTATAAATATGTATTTTAGAATACCTAATTTTGTGTGTGCTCTTTTCCCCTTGTTAGGGAGGCACCCAACTTTTGTTTCTTAGGTTTAGGTTAGGTAGATATAGATTCTTCACTTGAACCCTTGTTGTTTCTTTTCATCTATTCAGTTTATGCTATCTATTTATGTGCTTATGCTTTCTTTAATCATGTCAGAGTAGTTTAGCTGTTGGGTTTAAGGGATCCATCGAAGGGGTTCCATATTCAATTAGGATTGTTGCTTTCTTAGCCATATTCTGGATCTCATCTCTTCTAAGTTGTTCATACTGCATGAGAGTAGATTCATGACCTATTCTCTGAGTCTAGGATCAATCAGAGCCACAAGAGTGCTGTATCAGATCATCCATACCTAGCTTCAGAAGAACATAGTCGCTACAGGAGTTGAGAGCTACATGTAGAGAAGATGTAAGCAAACAAATTTAATAGTTAATGCATGATCTTATTCCTGGCATGAGAGCGAGAGTTAATTGTCAGATTTAAGTGATTAGTTGGTTAAGGTGACGAGAGTTGGTTAATCATACACATGTCTATTCCAATTCCATGCAGATCCCAGAAACAGATAAGGATAAATCGCCCGGAAGCTGATTGGAAATGCTTAGACATTGATTAGAGTAAACTGGTGAAGTCCAAGTCGCCCCCTATGAGCTTTAAAACCCTAGCATGAATCAAATACCCTCTAAGATATCTCTCTCAGCCCAACATTTGTTTTATTAGAGCTTTTAGTCTTGTTTTATTTTGCTTCCTTTACTATTTCAGTGACACACAACCCCCCCCCCCCCAAAAAAAAAACTTCCCATTAGTCTTTGACTTCGATTACTAATCCAATTTGAAGTTTTTGCAGGAAAGACAACTCTCCCTATGGATCGACACCCTAAGTACTACAACGCACGATTGTGCACTTGCAGACACTAGGTGTACAAATTTAAAACTTCTTTTGCGATACCTATCCTAACTCGCATCAGTTAGAATGCCTTAAAAACACATTACATCAGAGATTAACTCTAAATTTTTATGGGAAGTTCAAAATAAATGATAACTAAGCACTGTACTCACAGTGAGACGTGAGTTGGGTCTTCTCTCCACCAATCTTGTTATCAGATGATAAGCTTCATGAAAATCTCTTACTTGGTATAGATTATCACACCAACACAAGCCTCTTCATTAACTTAACTTAACCTCTTCCTTCTCTTTTAAAGCCTCCATTAAAACAGGGTAAAGCATTAACTCTTCTTCCATAATCGGTTCTTTACTTCTCCTTTGTCTTTTTAAATTTAAGCCAAACAAACTCTTTTCTCTCATAACCGCAGGTCTCATAGCCAACACAAGTTTTCATTCTCTCTTATTCTCTATCTTTATTTCCTCTCTTTCCTTATTCATTCTCTCTTAATCTTTATCTTTATGCTTATCATTCCTTATCCTTTTAACAGCCATCGATGAACAATATGGATCCTATGAATCCATATAGTGAGTATGGCTTCCTTGACCTCTTAAATAGTCAACAAAACCCACAAGTGCTTGAACCTCTCACATATGCAAATGTTTCACCAACCATTCAACTCGGTGAATCAGAAGCTGCTGTGTTTAGGAGTCAATGGTCAGAAGCTCCAAGTGAAGATGAAAGCACAGCTAAAGAGTCTAGAAAGTCAAGAAGAAAATGGAGTCCTGTAGAAGATCTTGCCCTTATAAGTGCTTGACTTAACACATCTAAGGATCCCATGGTTGGGAATGAGCAAAAAGCAGAAGCTTTTTGGAATAGGATTGCATCTTACTATGCATCAAGTAAAAAGCTTGCTGGAATGGAGAAGAGAGTGCCGGCTCATTGCAAGAACAGGTAGGCCAAGATAAATGAGCAAGTCTGTAAATTTGTAGGTTGCTATGCTTCTGCAACCTCTCAAAAAACAAGTGGGCAAAACGAAGATGATGTGTTGAAGCTTGCAAATTAGCTTTATGTGAATGATCACAAGGCCAAGTTTACTTTGGAACATTGTTGGAGAGAGCTTAGGCATGATCCAAAATGGTGTCTATCTAATGGTAATGGACAGTCTAAACGAAGAAGGACAGCTGAAGGTTCTTCAAGCTCACATGTTCATGCACAAAGTGAAGGGTTGCCGCGGCCACAAGGTGTGAAAGCAGCAAAGGCAAAAGGCAAGAAAAATGGATCAGAGGCAGCCAATAAGGAAGGTGATAGCAATGGTTTGTTGGAGTTCCAAAACTTGATGGTGATAAGGAAACAAGATGAAGAACTGAAACAGATAACGAGTAAACATAAGATGTTGGAGAACCTGCTTGGAAAAGAAGAACCACTTAACGAGATATAAATAAATTTAAAGAATAAGCTCATCAAAGAATTGTTCTCAGATGTTTGAGTCTTCGGTTATGTCTTTAAGTTTTTGTTTGAGTCTTTGTTTGAGTCTTCGGTTATGTCTTGTCTAAATGTTAGTTTGTAGTCTTTGTTTGAGCTTTTATTTAACTGTTTGTTTAAGTGTTTGTTTGTAGTTCAATGCAATGTTATGGGGAAACATATTCCTCTTTGTTCTTATTTAATGGATCAGAAAGTTAGTTATGTTAAAGAAGTTTGCTTACAAAAAAGATCCATAAAAGTTTGCTCACCTATCTTATTTTTGTTGTTTGTTTTGATGCAAGGCACAAGGATCAGATATGACTCAAACAAGTTATGGATGAGAGAAGACTAAAGATTTTGGCCGATAGCCATTAACTTCTAATTTAGTGCCGACATGAAAGTTAGTCATGTTATTTTTTAAAAAAAATTTGTATTCTATGGACTTGTAATTTAGTGCCGACATGAATTTTGGAATTTTATGTCTTCTATTGTAAACCACATAATTTGCAAGGCAGAAACTCATTCATTTATGCTTATATAAACCACTTCCTCCTTTATTTACATATCACTTCTCTCATACAATTCTCTCATTTTCATCTCACTTCTCTCATTCTACAAACTTCCTTCTCCTTTTCCTTTCCTTTACTTCTCTCCGATTACCTTTTTAATTTTCTAAAAAAAAATTCCATTCAAAATGGCTGGATCTTCCCATAATAATTTGGAGGAAATGTTGGTGAAAGATTTGATCAACTTTTCAATCAAGCGTTAGAAAATCTTGTCATTAATCATGGTTTTCAACAAAAAAAAGGAGATATATTGACAGAGATCGGGAACAAGGCTACATCCGCTTGTGGAACGACTACTTCCAAGAAGATGCAACATATCCAGCCCATATATTCCGTCGTCGTTTCAGAATGAACAAACCTTTGTTCATGCGTATTGTTGATAGCCTCTCTACTCAAATTCCGTTCTTTCAACAAAGAAGAGATGCTACCGGAAGACCCGGTCTAAGTGCACTACAAAAATGTACAGCAGCCATTCGTATGATGGCATATGGTTGTGCGGCTGATGCGGTTGATGAATACCTCCGACTTGGTGAAAGCACCGCGATTCTTGCTTGGAAAATTTTATTGAAGGAATCATATATTTTTTTGGAGCTGAATACCTAAGAAGACCCACACCAGAAGATCTTCAAAAGCTTCTTGATGTTGGAGAATCTCGCGGAATTCCCGGGATGATAGGAAGCATTGATAGTATGCACTGAGAGTGGAAAAATTGCTCCACTGCTTGGAAAGGGCAATACACACGTGGATCTGGCAAACCGACAATCGTTTTAGAGGCTGTAGCTTCACATGATCTTTGGATATGGCACGCATTTTTTGGACCTTCAGGTACCTTAAATGATATTAATGTTTTTGATCGCTCACCGGTTTTTGATGACGTATTACAAGGTAAAGCTCCAAAAGTGAAATACTTTGTCAACGGACGACAATATAATTTGGCTTACTATCTCACAGATGGAATTTATCCAAACTGGGCTACATTTATCCAATCTATTCAAATGCCTGAAGGTGAAAAAACAACCTTATTCGCTCAACGTCAAGAAGCAGCCCGTAAAGATGTCGAACGTGCTTTTGGAGTTCTGCAAGCTCGTTTTGCTATTGTCAAAAACCCTGCTCTTATTTGGGATAAAGAAAAAATAGGCAAGATTATGCGAGCATGTGTAATTCTTCACAACATGATAGTAGAAGACGAACGAGGTGGATACACTCAGTTTGATGTAGACTCATTCACATAATTAGAAGCAACCAGAACTTCATAAGTGGATTTAACATATGAGACATATATGCATACAAATATCGGAAATCTGATGGGAATTCGAAATTCAGTTCGTGATCAAACAAAGCATGAACAATTGAAAGGAGATTTAGCAGAGCATCTATGGAACAAATTTGGCACAAATCCAAATTACGGTTTATGATTTGTACTTCTATGTTTTGTATGGTTTATGATTTACATTTCTATGTTTTATATGTTTCTTCAAAATATAATGTATGTTTGATATTATAATCAATAAAATATTTATTATTTCAAAAAATACAAATTCAAATTAAAAAAAAAATTCTTAAGCACCCCTTTTTAAACACTTCCCATTGGACCCTGCAAAAAAAAAACATGTTAAGAAAAATGCTTAAACAACAAAATGAATTAAATACTAATTTAAAAATGGTTAAGCATCCCTTAAGGATCCTAACCATTGGAGATGGTCTTAGAACTTATGAATTCATCCAAAATAAATAATTTTCTACCAACCGTTAGAGATTTCACTTAACCGACTAAAACCGACAGATTGGAACCAAAGAAATCGGAAATTCATCATCAGACCAACACTCTTTTTCAGAAGAAGACAAAACACAGAAAATCATCTCTCAAAAGAAAAATGAAAACTGTCTTATTCTAAAATCTAAAAACTAAAACCAGAGAAAAAAGACTGCGTCAGCCGGAGAAATCACAAAGATAAGCAGGAGAAATCACAAAGACGAGTAATTGGAAATAAATAAAATGTTAAGCCGACGGTCGAACAAACTAAGGGGGTGTTATTCAATCATGAATTTAAAATGAATTTTCTATGTTTTATAATCTTCTAGATTTAAAAATTGATATCAGTTTGATGGATTCATTTGTTTAGATTCTAAAATCTCTGCAATATACACTGGATTTTGATTCTAATAATTTACTCATAAAACTCTATTAAAATTGATTTGAAATAACTTAATGTACAAAGATTTTAAAAATTATTTAGTTTTGAATAACACTGGATTTTAATGAAAGATTTGAAATCTTTATTGAATAACACCAAACTTTAAAACCTCTTAAATATGATTTACAATCAAAAGAACCAATAACACTTGATTTTAAAACATTATTTAGAATCATTAGTTGAATAATAGTGGATTGTGGTTGGATTTAAATTCTATTAAAAACCGTGATTGAATAACACCCTAAAGAAATTTTGAATCATTTTGGTATTGATTTTAGACCTACGGTAATTTATTGGAAATACCGATGCTAAACTTTTGAAAGTGTCATCTAAAATATTTAAAAATTAACAAAATTATACTGGATTATATAATCTACTAAACATTAATAATCTCTCTTGCCAGAACAGAAGAGAGAAACAACAAAATCAGGAGTGGTCGTTTCGAAGACGCAACCCATCGACTCATCTTCCTCAGACGAGTAATCAAAATCAAAATCAAAATCAAAAGCTTCACTTTCGTTCGACCCCTCTCTCTCTCCTCTCTCGAATCCTTTCTCTCTGAAAATCAGTCTCCTTCCCCTTCCTCGCAAGCCCCAACACTTAAAAGGCTATCGACTCCTGCGTCCTCCGATTTCAATTTATTCTCCGAATCATAGTTGAAATTCAGCTTTACCCTGTTGCTGGTGTTCCTCCGACGCCACAAAACTCGATCTTTTCTCTACATTTGTGTTGATTTCCTGATAGCCCTATGAATCGATTTAGGGTTTCGAGTGCGCTGACTTGGGTTTGATTGGATGAAGAAAGAGGGGCATGGGACTAGAGTCAATTGGGTGTCTCCGTTGATCATCACAGACTCCTGATTTCTCAAGCTTCTTAGGGTCAGAGAGAGAGAGAGATAGAATTAGGTGATTAAAATTTAATCTCAAGTTGCGTGTATGAGAGAGAGAGAGTTTGGTGTGGTCAATTGAGAGGTTTGGGTGTTTTTAACTTGTTTCGTTCCGATCATGGTCGACATTGATTCCGGCGATGGTGGTCGTGAGAAGGGCTCTAGAGGTGCATCAACACCGTGGGAGCCAATTCAGATGGTTTTCAAGCGTTATTTTCCGGAGAAAGTGTCCGATATCAAAGCTCAAGCATTGCGTGCTGCTTCGAAGAAGAAGCCGGTGAGTCTTGCTCTCACTCTCTTTCAGTTTGTTTTGAGAGGGAGCTCTGTGAATTTCATTTCATCTTTGAGTGCATCGAAGCAAGCTTTTTTTTTTTTTTTTTTAGAATTTGGCAAAAGTTAACATCTACTAGATTTTGTATAGTGAGAACGGATAGGGACAAGGAAAGAAATGTCAATGTTGTTGCCAGAACTAGCTCTAGTTTCAGTAATGCATGACAGTCTTACAAATAGCTTAGTATGTTTTTTCTCTTACAGATAACCTAGTATGTGTTCTGTTACAGTAGTAATGGAGAGGGTCTGTTATAAAGTTGGCTTAGAAGATGCTTCCGCTTTCTAAATCTACCGAAATTATACTATATCGCTTTGTTGAAGGTTTACAGAGATTATGTGTAATTCTTTTATCTTATCTCAGCTTGTTGAAAAACTCATTCATACATCAAGATCTGTCTACAATACATTGGACAAAACTTAACTACCTAGTACATACAGCTCAATACATTTACCAGATAACTTTAGATTAAGGAGATATAGTTCTACAAATTTGTCATTGGGAATTCAGCGTTGGGTTAGAGTTATCCACTTCTCCTTCATGCTTTTAGGTGTCTAGGGAATGTCTTTGCACACTAGCTTAATTGTATAGTAATTGGGCTGGTAGCTTTTTTGGATCATTTAAATGCAGACCGGAGTTCAATAGTCAGTAACATGATATTTAGATGCTGTTGTGTAACTGTCTAGCGGAGTACATATCCAGTCTCTTTTACTAATGTCTGAAACTAGTTTTCTAGCTGCTGTAATTTGGCTATCATTCTGCTGTGGTAGCTAGGCAATGGTTTGAAATTAACTTTCTTGCCCTGACTTTGTTCTCTTCTTGCCTTGACTTTAAGCGAGGTTATACTTATTTTCCATACTCTATCTACACCAGACATATATATATATATATATATATATATATATCTATTCAAGGAGGGTAATAGTCGAGATTTTAGCATACTGTTGCAATACTTTTTAGTGCTCCAATTAGCTTTGATATATTTGTCTGTTTGCAGGTAGTGGTGAGACTAACTAGGGGCTTGGTTGAGACATACAAAATATGTAACCCACAGTTCAAATATAGAGGCGAGTTGAATCCCAAGCGGTACTTGACTACTCCATCAGTTGGTGTGCTCAATGATGGCTTTGATAATGTCAACTCCGATCTAATTCTGGCTGTAAATGATGATTTTTGCAGTTCAGATTCACGGCAGAGGTTTGCTATTTTCTATAATCTGCAATTTTCATTTCGCTGATACCGTTCCTCCTTTTGTTATACTGTCAGTGGCATAAAGTCTGAACCGCTTTTTACCTACAAAAGACGTCTTTTTGATTAAGCTTTATTCGTGGTCTTAGATACATTGTCAAAGATCTTCTTGGCCATGGGACTTTTGGTCAGGTTGCTAAATGCTGGGTTCCTGAGACAAACAGCTTTGTTGCTGTAAAAGTAATCAAAAACCAGCCGGCATACTATCAGCAGGCGCTGGTTGAAGTATCTATATTGACAACGGTATGTAACTCTTTTATATTTGAATGATCCTTTATGTCCATATTCTTGGTATTGAAAATCGTTGATGGGGTCTGTCTCTTGCTCGACTGTGTAGCTAAACAAGAAGTATGATCCAGAGGATAAGCACCACATTGTTCGCATATACGACTACTTCTTACACCAACGTCATTTGTGCATATGCTTTGAACTTCTCGACATGAATCTGTAAGTTCTATAACTGAAGTAGCTTCTCCTTCTTTCTTACTATATTGTTTTTCCTCTGATTTCCTTCATGCGAACTTTTAAAGTTTTTGTTGATGATAATTCCATTGTCCTTGGGACTTTATGGTACAGGTATGAGCTCATAAAGATAAATCAATTCAGAGGCCTTTCATTAAGCATTGTCCAGCTCTTCTCAAAGCAGGTATTTAGATTTTTTTTAAATCTGTGGTTACACCGTTTTGTTTCTTTAATGTTGTCTTAATTTTCTGCATCAACTGTTTCTTTATGATGTCCCATAGATCTTACTTGGTTTGGCTCTTTTGAAAGATGCGGGCATAATCCACTGTGATCTGAAGCCAGAGAATATTCTTCTGTGTACCAGGTCTACTCTCTAGCACGGTAGCACCAATCTTTTACACACAACTGGAATCAATAACTTTAATTTGGTTGAATTTTTTTTCGATTGCATCAGTGTGAAGCCAACTGAAATTAAGATAATTGACTTTGGATCAGCGTGCATGGAAGATAGGACTGTTTATTCCTATATTCAGGTTCTCTTCGTGCTTCCTATTTATCTGTCTATCCTAATAGGTCAATCCAAACAAAAGAATTAAAATGGCTGGGTTGATTGTTTTACAGAGTCGTTACTACAGATCGCCGGAAGTGTTACTTGGGTACCAGTATCCTTTTAAGTTTAAATATAATTTTTTAATAATATTTTCTCAGTCTTTGATACTGCAATGTCTCACTGTCCATGGAGATAGGCTTGTTTTCTCATAAATCTTGTTTGGTATGTGACTCATTTTGACTCATATTGTTGCTATAGTTCCAGCAATTTGTTACTTTTCTGTCCTGCATTAATTTGACTGCAAACAAAAGTTCGTTGCTTTCTTCTTCCTATGGTTCATGATATCTAAAAGTATCTCCAGATCGTAATGTTGAGGCTTAACCACTACATAGATACACTACAGCTATTGACATGTGGTCTTTTGGCTGCATTGTTGCCGAGCTGTTTCTTGGATTGCCACTATTTCCAGGAGTTTCAGAATTTGACATCTTGAGGCGTATGATTGAAATACTGGGGTATGATTTTTTGTTATCGAATTATTTAGTTAATGAGCAAGCAGTCTATGATTGTAGGGGTCAGTGATATTTTGGGCCTGCACCTTGATGTTCAATAGTCGTACCCTTGCATTTTGTTTCATATATTGTACTACACATAATTTTCCTAGTAGCACATACTTTATGGTGCTAGCCTATACTTTATCGTCATTCTTTCATTGGCCTCTGTATTCAGCAATCCTAGTTTTAGCTTATCAACGTCTGTGCAACTATGAATTCCTTGCTTCTATTTATGCAACAAGTACTGAGATTTCTAGGAACGAGGAACTTTTTATTTTTACATTGTTTCTTGCATTTTTTCTGATTGTGATTATATTTATGTCAAATTGTTTTCCAGCAAACAGCCACCTGATTATCTGCTCAAGGAAGCAAAGCATACAAATAAGTTCTTTAAATGTGTTGGGAGTGTCCACAATTTAGGGAATGGTGGAAACTATGGTGGCCTCAAAAGTGCTTATATGGCATTGACGGAAGAAGAGTTTGAAGCTGTAAGTAATTCTTGCTATACCTCTGGGATAAACAAAAGTATAAAATGGATTATTGGAAATGAGGAAGACAATTATATCAGTGAAAAAAGAAGACTTACGTTTGACGTTGTTGATTTTTCACTGGATAACTCGTGCCATTCTTTACTTCTAATTTTCCAGAGGGAAAAGAAAAAGCCAGATATTGGCAAAGAGTACTTCCGCCATAAAAACCTTGAGGAAATTGTTAAAGGCTATCCTTACAAGATAAACTTGCCTGAAGATGATGTAGCCAAAGGTAAAGTTAGGATGTTCTGATGCTCTTAAGTTTCCATGGATATTCACTGGACTATCTTCCATCGTGACTGTTTTTTTTTTCTTTTCCCATGAACCATCACAGAGACTCAAATCCGGTTAGCTCTTATTGATTTTTTGAGAGGACTTGTTGAATTTGATCCAGCAAAACGTTGGTCACCTTTTCAGGTATTGAACTTCCTGGCAAAGTCATTTATATATCTAGTTTTAAAGCTACATATTTTTTTGCTACCCATAATGGACAAACATCTACTTTGTCATTTCTTTAGGCAGCAAAGCACCCTTTTATCACTGGGGAACCTTTTACGTGCCCATACAACCCTCCGCCAGAAACACCTCATGTGGTAAGTGAGATGGAATTCGTTCACAGGTCTTAAACTTTATGTGTGGCCTTGTTGTCATACTAGTAGTGTTCATAGCAGTCGGTGTGTTGTATTGGATACATGTTTGTTTCACAATTATAGTTTTATCTAATCAATATTGAAAGCCAAATAATCATGAGATGGATTGAAGATACTTTTCCTTCTAGCACGTTCTTCCGGTTTTACAACTTTTTCTGTTGTTGATACAAATGTTTCAGTTAAAAGATCTCGCAGAAAATTAGCTGAAAGAAAAATGTAGTTATATCTTGTGAGGGACATGTGAAAATTCTTCAATTCATTGAATCGGTTCTTGTGTTCCGTTTCCATTTTCTTTGCAGAATGTTGCTCAAAATATCAAAGTGGACCATCATCCAGGTGGAGGGCACTGGTTTGCCGCTGGTCTCTCTCCTCATGTATGGGCTCTTTGTCCCTTTGAACTATGTCTAACTTGTTTGTGAACCTCTTTTTCAAAGTTATTTACTTTATTAACAGGTATCTGGGAGAACCAGAATCCCGATGCACAATAGTCCGCATTTTCAGATGATACCTTATTCACATGCAAATAGTTATGGGAGTATCGGAAGCTATGGTAGCTACAATGATGGTACTCTACAGGGAAACAGCTACGGGAGCTATGGAGAGACCGGCAATATGTTTGCCTATTATTCTCCTGTGAATCATTCTGGCCAATATATGCCAAACAAAGGTGGTGTCCCAATGCTTGGAACCAGTCCTGATGCCAGACGTAGGGTTATGCAGTACCCACATGGAGGTAGCCTTGGTACAAGTCCATCTGCTGGGAATTTTGCACCACTACCCCTCGGTACTAGTCCGTCGCAGTTTACTCCACCGAATACAAGCAATCAATTTTTAGCTGGCTCTCCTGGACACCATGGCCCGACATCTCCAGTAAGAAACAGTAGTCATGGGTCTCCGTTGGGAAAAATGGCTGCATTTAGTCAGTTTAACAGAAGAAAAAGCGTTGGATATTCTGGAGGTTCTCAGTCGCAGGATTCTTCCTTGTCACAAGCGCAAGGGCATGGGATGGATAATTTTTATCAAAATGATGGGTACTCTGGTCAATTCTCTGGTTCACCTTCACAACGGCAATTGGATTCTGGTTTCCAAAACCGTAAGCAGACACAAGGATGCACTTCATTAAGTACTGGATACCCTTCTCATAATATTTCCAACTCAACACTTCGGTCTAATATGTATAACCCTTCCAGTACTGGACCCCATCTTGAGAATCCGGATACTGCCTCCCTATCTGTGCCTGATCCAGGAGATTGGGACCCAAATTACAGGCAAGTAAACAAGATATTCTTTAATTCACAGGTTATATAGAATGTCAAGTTTCTGTGTCTGTGAGTGTATGTTGTGTACGTGAACAAATTTAACAGGTTACTAGAGTATGAGTGATCATACCAGACCAGGCATGTCGCAGCCCCTGATGTCTTATCATTGTTAACTGGTAATTAGGTTTTAAATATAGATAGACAAAGTCTTGGGCATTGAAACTGTATCAAAATCAATCAGTAGAGTGACATCTAGAACCAATCACGTTATTATAGTGTCCATTTCAATCGGCAATCATTCTTTGTTACCTGATGTTGATCTCTGTTTTGTTGAATCTCTTTTCATTCTGTTGTTTACAGTCGAGATACTGTTAGCATGTCAAAACTCTGCTTTCAGATTTACATGTTTTCACCATTAATTGGAAGTGTTCTAATATGCACAATTTTGTTACGTGTACAGCGATGACTTGCTTCTACAAGAAGATAGCGCAGATGAGAGTGTTGTTGCTAATGCATTCAGCAGAGGTATGCAACTTGGTTCAACAGATGCCTCCAGTTCCAGAAGGTTCAACAGTAATTCCTCGACCCCGTCCTCAAATCCGACAACCCAAAGGTAACCTAAAAGACTTCTTGGGGAAAGTATCCTCGATCCTTTTCTTTATTTTTCTGTTAGAATGCGCCCATATAACACCAATAACTCTGGTGATTTTTAGATCTTACATCGTCCAGACATACTAACTTATCAGGACAAACTATATAGTAGGTTTGAGTATCAGAACTATGTTAAATTTGGACCAGGGATTTCCGACTAAAATATAGAAACGCAGAGAGTCCCATACTTGATGTTGATGCCTCCTGAATTCGTGATATTACCTATGTGCATATACTCGCCTTGATAGTGCTGTTCTATGAGAAAAGGTTGTCCCTTAATACAATATCAATATATTGTATACCGTTTGTAGAAGACTGATTCTTGGTTGACGTGTATCTGAAGCGATGTATCTGAAGCGATTAGGAAGAGTAAATGAAAACTATTCTACTTTCTATGACCCAGTAGGAAGGCAGCTTAAGTTGGGATGTTCCAGACATGATGTTATTGTTTATCACTTGAACGTCCTCTGATACAAAACTTTGAACTTATTCTGCAACCGTATCGATAACTTTTTGTTTCACTCTTTGAATCTACTTCAGGAGATATGCTCCGAATCAACCCTTTTCGCAAGTAGAGATTGGCAGCCCTCCAAGTAATGATCCTCATGCCAGATTCGGTCAACTTATGCCAGGATCACAATTTACTCCTCATGTCTCCCAGAACTCTCCAAGTCGCTTAGGGCAGCAACTTCCTCAACGGTACAACCACGGGAGACCAAATGCTGGAAGAGCTATGGATCGGAATCACATCAACGCTCAGCTTCCTCCTTCCAACACTAATTCTGGGGGTCAACGTTCACCGAGAAGTAGCTCATTCACCAATGGTGTCCCTTGGGGTACTTTCTTTCACTCACCTTAACTTTCTTTCTTGTTTTACAGTCTCCCAATGGTCTTAGACCGGAAAAAAATTGTTTGTTTCATCTTGTAAGGAGGACGTAGGACTAACCATCATGTCCCGAACGTTCCATCGACGTCTCATGGAAGGATGGACTACGGAAGTATTGCCTAATTCCGCGGTCTTAACTCTCATTTATTTTGTTCTTTCCCTTAGTGTGAAATCTTCTTTTTGGAAGTTTGGGAACAAAGTTGTACCGAGACAAGAATCCAAAACTAGTTCATGGCTTGTGGGCTTTTGATGAAAAAAATGCTTATTCATTGTGCTCTTTGCACAACAAAAAAGAAGAAAAAAGTATGTTATTGATATTGTTGTCTTTTTGGCTTCTGTTCATCGGAATTTCTTTTTGATATTCTCTGATGCGAATGTATCTTTTTGGGAAAAGATGTGCAAAAAGGCAAACAAGAACACAAAACATGTAATTGTGCAGTACCAAAGCAGTGTGGATAAGCTATAACAAAAGTACAGTAGACTAACAAAAGAACTATTCGACTCCAATGACAGACATTAAAAAGCAAAGTCTCTCACTGACTTGTGAAACATCTTGATTCTCCTCCACCATTGATGTCGGCAATTCCACACCTGTAAACATGTATAGTGCCTTGAGTTCTTCTGAATATGTCGTACTCCTCGCAACACTGTATCCAACTATCTTCCTTAATGCCTCCATCTTTGCCCATATCTGCTCCTCGCTAAACAACACCTTCATCTACACCCAAAAACATTAATCTTAGTATACTTAACAGTACTTGTACAGTCTCTTTACCATATAAGAGTCACGATCCTACCATCAACCTAGCCTTTGACTGTGAATCTAACCCATTTACATATAGTTTTACACACTATAACAACCACTTGACTCAGCCTATAATAATATGAAATCAACCCTCAAAAATGCATTTCTAGTCATGTAAAGTTACCATCTTTTGTTGACTTGAGATCATAATAGTATCAAATAATTCAAGAAGCTTCACAACAGAGGATTGTCCCACGAAGACCCATTGAACTATCTTCTGAAAGATTCTTAATCATTAAAAGGTACAAGAAGGTACAAATATGTTACTTGAATCCACATAGCAGAACAAGTTCAACACAAATGGCCAAAACATCCGTTAAATAACACCATAGCAACTAGCAAGTGTATTTGGAAACCAGAATGAAGCATGGACGCGCACTATTTTATTTCATTCAGTTCAACCGTAAGATGGATGTGATGGAATGTTGTTCAGTCATGAATGGAAAGTATCCTAACCTCATTTAAAGATGTTTCCATATCCTTCTCTCTAGATGCTTTAGTTGTAGTGGACTCAAGTTCCCCTGTTAAAAAAGAAAACATGAAGATTCATAAGCAAATTTCACATTTCGAAAAACCTGCAAGTTTAACTATTATAAACCACCTTTAGGCCTAGTCCCAGATACTTGCTTCTTCCCTGCTACAACATTCACTAGCTTGACATCACCACTAGGATCTATCGACTCTTTGTCCTCCCCTCCAAAAACTTTTTCAGAGATTCTTTCATTAGTTCTATCATCATCTCTTATACTCTCTATCAAGCTCTTTGACTCTTTTTTCATATCTTCAGGTCTTTGATACACATCAAAAACAATGTTAGCCAGTCTCAAGGATGTTCTGTCATCTTCCTCAAACTGTATAACAATTGGCTCACTCATAGCCACCTGTGCTATGCCATCGTCGTCATAAACATCACCATGACCAATCTTGTCGCGGAGTAGCACCATTTTATCACCTCTTCCACCAAAAGCACTACCAGGAAGCAGTTTCCTCATCAGCTTTTCAGTACAAACATAGCTCGCCAAGAATAAACAATAAGGAAGAGACGAGATCAATGCAATCGTGGAGGCAACAACTAGTGGTGGAACAAGGAATGGTGCAGAAGCCATAACAAAACCTGCCGCAAGAACCTTCTTTCCCACACTGATCCCTTTCCTCCAAATCCAACCCATTTTGCGTTCTTCAATCCAAACACTGCTTAAATTAGTAACATACACTGCTGATTGTAAATAACTATTTCAAATGTAGGATCATACATGTTTTTAGAAAAAAGCCATAATCCAAAAAAGTTACCAAGTTTCCTAAGTTTTTTTGGTCAAAGGTTAGTATATTGCAGAAATTTAAACTGTTAGAGGGTTTCAAGAGCTTTTGAGCCTGATCACAAAATTAGGAGGAGAAGAGTGATTACATATAAGATGGAGATTAAGCTTATTAATAGAATCTGCTACATTTCTAGGATCCCAAGTAAATCATTACACTAAATGATAAATTACTGAGGATTGACTAATCATAAACAATAATTCAAACATTTTTCTAGAAAAAAGCCATATATACCTAAGAGAGTGACCAAGTTTCTTAAGTTTAATTTTTAGGAATATATTGTAGAAATTTTAAACTATACAAAAGTTTCAGGAGCTTTTGAGCCTGATTACAAAAATTGGAGGCACTACAAGAAAATCGATTCCTATGAGAAGAGTGATTAAAAATAAGATGAGATTTAAAAGCAAATTAATCTCCTACATTTCTAGTGATGATTAGAATCATTAGAACAAATGAATAAAAAACACTGAGGATTGACTAATTCAAAACATTTAACTAAGAATGTATTTATTATTGAAAACATAATCAAGCAATAAAGGATTGTAATTTCATCAATTTCTAGAAACAAAATAATCAAACCTGATTAATTAGGCGATAACAACGAGGAAAAACAAAAATGTCATCGTAGATTCAGCTAATAGAAAAGAGAAGTATCAAAGTAGTTGCAGCAAAAGCTTTCTCTAAAGATGAGAGAAACAGAGAGACACGTGTTGGGATTGAGACTATTACACAATAGAAAGTTGCATGGCCAAATGTGGTTTTGGTCTGTAACGTGGATGTTCTCCTCTCTATCCACTTGTGTTTCTCAGATGATGAAGAAGTCAATAGTCTTGGTCTGCAACTTGTATAGTAAATGCAGTTTGAAGATAAGAACACATCGTTTTCGTCGAAAAGTATAATTTAATAATAATTAAATGTTATATATAAAAAAACAACTCTCACAATCGCATCCATCCCAAAACCCTAAACCTTGACCGCTGATAAATCTCAGACTATATAACCAGTGGTTGGGAAAAAACGGTCAGTGTACTTGGTGGGCAAGACCGTCTCACAATTTTGGGAATTAACTTCAGTCATGAACAATACTCATGATGTAAGATCTTGTTTTCCGTAATTCTGTTTTAGTTTTTCTTTTTAACAAGAATTTTTTGGGAACAAACCGGGAAAATAATCAAGCAGCAGATACACTTGGGATAGCAGCTCTACCGGTTAATACCAATTATATTTCTTATCATTATGTTTTAACATAATTAATTTCTGATGTATTACATTTAGATTATGTAAGTTTAATTTAATAAAATGGACGTTAAAAAAAAACAAGAATTTTTTTGTTGTGTTTGGTTTAGATCGATTCAATTAGGCGGTTTGGATTCAGTTTAGGTTTAAACTGACTCCTACTATGTTTACCGTTATGGTCAATATTATTAATGTATAATTAGGGCAGAAGCAATTTTTTTTTTTTTACTGCATGCAAGATTGGTAGAAAAACAAAGAAAAAAAAGGAGACAATTTGGAGAATTTGTTGAATGACTAAAAAAATGTAGGATGCAGATGTTTGTTTTTTTTTTTAACCTTCAGTATTTTATCTAGTAAATTAGTAGCATAAAAACATTTAGAAAATCAGCTAACTTTTTTTATTTAGCAATATGGATTTTTCACCACATCAAATTTATCATGCAACAAAAAGAATGTAAAGCAGTAGACCCTAGACACCATCAGGTGGTCAAAGCTTTAATTTGAGACATCCTCAGAATTTAGAACAGTACAGAAGAGGTTTTGTGGATAATGGAATATCTTTTGAGTTTGTGTTTTTTGCGAACTCAGGAGAAAATTTTGTGCTAACACCGACAGTAGAAATAAATGACCAAGAAGTGGAGATAAATGACCAAAGATTCGAGATAAATGACATATGATCAGATGAGAAAATAGCCTGTAGGCAGATTCTGTTCTCGGATGTGTTGTCTTGTGTATGTTTCTGTCGAGTTTCTGTGGGTAGTGTTGACTCAATCTGCCGAGTTTTTTCCCGTGGCCTAAAATATGTATCACACAATACAGTCCATGGTGTCTATCGACCCCTCACGACTATCTCGTCATTCTCACACAAATCAACCGGTCCATGGAATCGTTGAACTCCTCAAAGACCGTTTCACAACCATTACTGAGCATAGGCTTCTCGCTTAACATCCTTGTTTAATTTATTTGTTGCATCTTTATCACTCAACCGTTTTAGAGTTTATTTTTTTTCTTTTTTATTTCTTGGCTAAATCTATCAAGCTAGGATTTCCTATCTTACACATGATAATAACCTAGCACACAATCAAGAAATCACACAATCTATCTTGGATAAGAGAACTAATCTCACATATACCAGTCCTTTATCCTCCTGGAAAACATGATTAGTCTCCTACTAATCTACCAGAACTCACCTTGGTTATAATCGGAAAGAAATAATTTACACGCAAAATCTTTTCTTTATAGCCTTCCTTCTATACTCTCCCCGCCTATAAGCCTTCATGATCACTCACACTATCTATTTCTTCCTTACTTCTCTTTGGAAATGTTTCAAAGTGATAGAGAGGTCTAACTTATGGGTTTTGAGTCCTATTTATAGCCAAAGGGGATGCATTCGGTCCAAACACTTGTCCTTTAATTCAGTTCATGCAAAAATGAGGTTTGGGTCATGATTCTTCGGTGTGACACATTCTGTTTATGACTCTTTGCATTTGCGGGTCCAGTTGTGCTATCACTCCTTGTCTCGTTATCTTTATCTCTTCCTATGGTGAGCGCCCGAAATTATCCACCTATTCGTGGGCATTCATTCCTTCAATAAAATGACATCATCAGACTCATCAACGCTACCACCAGACAATTTATCAGGATCCGTTAATGCTCCACCTGGGCAGCCACAACCTGTTCACAATAGACCTAGGTTAATTATTAGCTTCGTCTTCGGGCGCTGGTAGATCCTATAGATTAGAATGAACCTGGACCTTCACGACTCGCAAAGAGTCTCCGCTCAAGTACATATGGGTTCAACTTATTGAGTGATTTGCGGAATTGTGATGAACATTATTTGATGAAAATGATTTTGAGAGTCATGATACTTGCGATAGTTATGAGGGTCATATTTGAATAACAATACGCGATGGTGTATTCTGCCGCATTCTAGTTATTTGGGGCATGACAGATGGACTGTCACCATGTTAATGGTAAATTTGCAGAGAGTCTATTTCGTAAAACAAAATAGTAAATCCTTAGTAGGTCGGAAACCAAACCTAAGGGAATATAAAAATAAGTGTATGAGTTAGTATTAGATTGGGAGATAAGTATGCTTTAGAAAGGTTTATATTTTTTACCGGAAACTTTCAAAATTTAAAACAAAAATTTGCAAATTTTTAGACTATTATCTACATGACTGTATCCAAAATTACGCTTATTAATGTTTATTAGGTGAATGTTCGCGTTATGCCTGGATAGTTGTTATAATTTATTGTACAATAGTTTTAATTCTGTAAGCTATTTGGAATTTGAGTTGAAAGTAACCCTTTATTATTGAAACTGAGATGCAAGATTGTGGAATTAACTAATGATAACTGTTTACATATTTTTTGAATAAGACTTAAAATCTTGGTATGATGGTATTATAGTTTCTTTTATTGTAATGCAATTCATAAATCACTTTTTTTTTACATGATCATGTCAATTTTTCCGTTTCTTAGTACTTTGTTATTTGTGTTAAAATATTACTCTTAGTCATCTACTTTTCAAATATTTGAAAAGAAATAAACATATCTGCGGTTTGATGTCTGGTTTGAATATATAGCATGGTTTATCTTTCTAGTATAGCAAAAAAAAGCTCTCTTGAAAAGATCAGTACAAAAAAAAAGAAAGATACCAATTGAGTGGGAGGCATCACCATATCAAGGGAAGATAAAAAAACACAAACTGCTTTCGAGTCTGCCGGAGAATGGTGAGAATGGTGAGAATGGTAAGAACGGTATAGTGGTTGATCAAGGAACTCATATATCTCTGGATGGTAAGATCCTCTTGAACCGCTCCAATTTACTCACAACACTGTGTTGTTAGTTTTGCTTTGCCAAAATAAAATTGCAAGTTGCAGTAATTGCTGGCTAGTCCCTCTCACTACTATGTCTATCAGAAATATACAACATCTCACATCAAAATCAAATGGTTACGATTAGCTTTCAAGAAAAATTTATTGTTCGGTTGCAGAATAATAGAGAAGGAAATGTAAGCAGGTAGGTACCTCCAGATGATCTTTTCCCTTCCATTGCGTCTTTCTTGTCTTGGCAACTTGCGCAAAGGAATAGACCATCCCAGGGACGAAGTTTATGGCAATTAGACGAACCAGCACGGATCGAGACACCTTCTCCAGGTTTCACTTCTACTTGACACACAGTACACATGAACAACTTGAACATATTGCAAAGCGGGTACTTTGTGTCTAGTCTGCAATAAACCAAAAACAAAGTTGATTAAGATTAGCAGATTGAAGATTCTCTATATGCGTAAGCAAACTATATTCAGAGAATCAGACCTCTCTGAAAGCATAGCAGAGCCCTCTTCAAAAAGTTCTTCAGCTACATCAGGTTCTGCATACTCTTTCTCAATATTAGAAGAGGAGTCTGAACTTTTTCTTTTGAACAGGGACTTTAGCATTCCTATTCCTTGTTTTTTCGGAGGCGGCAAGTACGCGGCCGGTTTTTGCAACGGTAATATGTCAATACAGGTTATGTCATCGCGTAGACCCTTTTTCCCCACAGGTTCCTGTGAGAAGTAATAAACCATTAAGGTACTTACTGTAAAGAAAATAATATTTTGGAAACAAAGCAATTCGGATGAAAAGGTCACATAAGAATGAAAAGATAACGAAAGTTCTTACCTCTTTCCTGGAAATCTTTATCAGTTTTCACAAAACCCTGCTACCAAAGCCCTAGTAAGCGCCGCAATCCACGCGTCCATAGAGGATGTAACTTACACCCTCATCCTAGGAAAGGTGATAAAAGTCCATTTAAAGAACTTTGTGTTTGTTGTCTTGTTGTGGCCAGCAACGAAACGAGGTGTATAATAGAAAGTTCGTCGAAACAGAATAAAAGTAAACATTTTTTATATAAAGGACTTTTTAAGATAAGTGATAAACTAGCCGAACTGGTAATAACTAAGTCAACAAGCCAAAATCTTAAGAAAAATATATAAATATGGTGTATACGTATCCACTCTCCCCTTTTTTTAAGAAGGGGGGGGATAGCTGAATCCATCCGAAGATGAGGTGCCTACGTACCCTTTGCAAGGATCAAGCCGTCCAGTAGTTCATGTTAGTCGTAGTGCGTCCTTAGTGATAGTATTTCTTCAAATGCATGGCATTCCACAATCTTGAGATTGCTTCGTTAACTATCATTGCAAGTTCATAGACTTATGGACGAACTATCTTTGATTTTGTAGGGTCCTCCGCAGTTGGCTCCGAATTTCCCTGCATTTTTCTCGGTGATGTTCTGAAATACTTTCTCGGCCGAGTTCTCCTTCCTGGAATCTCCGGCTTGGGACATTGTTATTGTATTATATTGTCGTTGTTTGCTGATAATTCTGAATCCAGATCAAGGTTTGGCCGCGCCTCTCGTTGACTAAATCGAACTCGTCTAGCATCATCAAGTGGTTCAAGTCTTTTTCTCCAGGCAAAAGTTTTTGTTGTATTTTGGGGAAATCCACCTAGGGGAAAATTATGCATTATATTCCATAAACGAGGGTGAATGAGGTTTCTTCGGTGGCTCGGTGCAGAGTCGTTCGGTGCGACCAGAGGGCTCTTTCTAGTTCATCTGTCTATCTTCCCTTCTTAGCATCGAGCATCTTTTTCAATCCTTCTAAGATTGTTTTGTTGGCCGTCTTGACTTGTCTATTCCCTTGGAAATACCTCGGCATAGATAGGTGAATTTTCTACTTTTAGCAAAAAATTTTGAAACGAGTGAATATGAATTGAGATCCGTTGTCAATAACTATCTCGTATGGAACTCTGTACTGACAAATGATATTCTTCCACACAAAATATTTGATTTGGGCAGAAAATCAATAGATCGCTTCATAGAATCATGAAAATTATAACAAATAATTAAAATATCAAACAATTATATACATAAACATAATTCAAATAAATAAATATAATAAAACAGTATTAAATCAATTCAACATTACGAATAATCACATGAACAATATGTTAAGGACATAAATATATATATATATATATATAAGTAAACCAGTTGGACAAAAATTTAGCAGTGACAATAAAGCCATGCACAGCATGGATCCATAATTTAGTTATTATAACAAATCTATTATATAAAGAGTGTGTTGTGTCTCACAAACTTGACACATCAGCTCTTCTCCCTATGACACATCAGCTTTGAATTTATTATGAAAAAAGTATTTACACCAATATTTTTTTTCTAATAATCCCAGAAATCAAAAAAGAAAGAAATGTCCATTTTTGGTCAATAGCACTCATTATTATCTCATTAATCTTATTCCTAGAAGTTGGAAAGATGGAATAAAATGGTTATCATGGTGATAGTTTTTAAATTTGATTATTACGGTGATAGTTTTTACAAAGATAGTAAACTTCATCCAATGAAATAACTTGGTAAAACTGAGATGATTAATTTGCTGTGAATTATTTACTATCTTTATAATTGTAATCTCTTAGCAAAATAGAGATGTGAGTTATTTACTAACTAAAAATTTATTTACGAACTAAAATAGAGAATCAGAAATAAACTATTTAAAGCTTTATTAAAATTCTTTTCGGCTAATTATATGATTATTTTTAAACATAACCAGTTGGAATGATTGATAAACCTTTTATATATTTTAAAGTTGAAAATGTTACAACTACAATCACAGATGTAACTATGTAAGTAACCATTTTGGGAACAAATTTTAATACAATTAAAATTTACAGTTATCTTACTATATTTTTATGTATTGTATAGTCTTTCCAGAGGAATTTTATAATTGTAGGGTTTGGAATTTTAATATGTTCTTTTAATTCAAATGTTTCTTCGTCTAAAGTCATTGATTTGAGTTTGTTATATGCCAATTTTCAGTACCTAAGTTTTCTACTTCTACAGAAATCATCCCAACAAATGAAAAGATGTCAAGAAAATGGAAATGCGTGACCAAAGCCTTGAAAATATTTTAAAATCATGCAAGTTTTCTTACCAGATAGCATAGGTAATGGAACTATAGAATCATAAGATGTCATTTTGAGAAAACTTGGGCTAATGGTTTTTGAATCTGAACTCAACTGCGTCAATAAGACTGATGCTGCGCTTATTAAAAGTGTGAAGATTGTGATTTAAAACCAGGCGGAGATGCTCAAAGTTGACATGTTTCTGATTCCCACAAGAGTATTGGTGGCTCTTTAGGCAAAACAATCAAAGATGGAGAGTTCCATTTGTTGTTTAGAGGAGACAATGCTAATGTTATCTGTTACTTGACACTCAAGTTGGTAAGATTTCACTCTTTTATCGTTTGTAAAGACTGCCCCAAAGTAGACGGCAATGCGTATTAAATTGAAGGTTGTTCCATCTTTTTTTCCAGGAATAACAGAGTAGAAGGCGGTGATATCACCACACCAACGATAGTTTCTGTGTAGTTCAATGCATAAAATCAGAAGGATACAAAGAGGTTCTTGGGTTTATACATATGTGGTGAAGATTATGTGGTCAATGGAAAAATTGCTTCTAGGAAAATTAAGACAGAAAAGTACTAGCTATTAATAAAGTACTTCGTTATCTCCATTCTCATTATTATTTTTTTGCTGCATTTTTAAAAATTTGTGTAAAGAGAAAAATATAAGAAGTAAAGGGCAAAGAGAGAGTCAAAATTTACATATAATATACCAAGGAGATGGCTAACAAAAAGAATGAAAGAGCAAAAGATATTGATCTCTCCTCTAGGATGTACAAGAAGTTTTCATGTATATGTTTGATTTTTTTAAGGAACAAATAATTAAAGAATTTAGGTTTTTATAATTATAATTAGACTAAACGAAAAGTGTTTTACATTTAAAAATTTTAAGTAAAAGAGAGTAAAAAAACTATTATGAGAAGTTTACAAAAAAATTGAATAAACAGAAATACTCAGAAAATAGAAGAAAAAGTTATAACAAATCACATTACTCTAAATAGTAAAAACATTTTGTCATTCATCGAATAACCAATCCTCCATCTTGAATTAGGTTATATTTGATAAAGTATATTTTTTACCAATAACCAATTCTTTATCTCTATTTCTTAACTCCTAGACACTAAATATATACGAAATTTATCTTATTATATTAAACACAACTTAAAAAATCTAAATAATATATAAACCCGCGTGTATCACCTAGTATAATTTAAATGCAAGGATCAAATTATATTTTTGAAACAATTATAGATGCAAAGATATCTAATTCCATGTGAAGAGAAAATGAAACAACGCTCTGAAGTTGCGAGGAGCTGCCAGAAGGGTTTCTAGGTCCTACTCGAACATGCTTGGGAGAGGTCTCACGGCCATGAATGCATCCACCATCTGAAGTTTTTGGGTGTTAGAATTCAGTAGAATAAGATAATTAATCTTGATAGTCTGAAAATAACGATTTTACCTCATCGGTAATGGCAGCTCGAGCTTTGCGGTGTCTCTCCACCATTTGTGTCAACACTTCAGTGAGTCGATTCTTTACTCCCCCAGTTTGCATTCTTCCTTCTCCATACTCCTGAAATATATGGCAAAAATATTCAGAATACCCCTATATGGACACAATCTTCTTCTCCGAAGTGATTTAATAACGAGATGCGTACCTTTCTAATGTGTTCAAGTTCAAAATCATCTTCTAGGAAGAAACTCAAATACTTAACCGAAATGTCTACCTGCGAAATAGTAGTAAGGAGATTACAAGAAAAAGGCTTAGTATCAAATATCAAGAACCCAGATTTTGCAAAAATCTGCTATTCTTATAGATAAAGTGGTTACTTGAGGTTATTAGGAGGTTAATTTATGAATATTTTTAGAATTCAAGATTTTATTGTTATTGATTTATAGATTTTTATAATTTTACTATATTTCACTGTTATAACTTTACAAATTATAACATTTTTAAAAAATACATTGTTATTAGTTTAATGATTTTTATAATCTAATCAAAATCCATAAAAAATTATATTTTAATGCTTTTATGATTCTCTTAAAATCTAGTATTATTAGGATAATTGTTTTTTACAATTCAACTCATAAATCATGATTTTCAAAATACTACTTATATCTTTTGGATTCTCAAAATCTGTTTAAATCCACAACTTTCTACAAGTTTTACATATACACCAAAACTCTTTTACAAGTTTATCTTATAAACTCTTATTAATAATTTTATAAGAAATTCTTATAATTCTATTATTTTTATTAGCTTAAATTTAATAATTTTTTTAAATAATTGGGTATAATTTGTAAATTTAGAGATAATGGGTGTTTATCTCTAAGATTTCTTATGTTTTATAAAATTTATTATAAGAGTTTATAAAATTATTTCTAAGGACTAGTCAATTAAGAGGTAGGTGATTGATTGTTCACATATGAGGAACGGTTGTATTACTAACGCCATTTTGAAATCTAAATTAGAGAATATCATTTCCTAACTTTCAATTGGATATAAGTGCAAGAAGAACACAATTGCGAGTAGACACTATACAGAGTAAGGGGAGGAGGAGAAACAACAGAATTTGGTACCTCCAAATTTGCTCCGAGAGATTTTTGCTTCTCCAAGGTGTCTTTCCCACCACTAAGGGCATATCTTTTTATCTGCATATGGAGCCACGTGAAGTTCAGATACTGGAACCGATGGTTTGATTTCATCATCAAAACTGGTAACTAATAATCTATAAAGTTTGACCCTAAAATGCCGTAACACCAAAATAGAAAGAGAGCACACATAATAAACTTTGTAATAATAGATGGAAAGTAACTACTGGGAATAACAAAATATATTAAAATTACAGAAATTCACCTTGTTTTTAATGTCCTCCGTGGTATCAGTTACATATATAGCGGAATTTGGATCACTAGCAGACATCTTTCCATTGTTTCCCTGCACAAGGTGACCAAGGATTCAATAATTTGAAAAACTGAAAGTGTGGTTTACAAGGTGTACATTTTCTTAATTAGACTAGTTAAGAAAACACTTGCCTGCAGAGCAGGAAAAAATGATGACTCAATTAGAGCAGGCTTGCTATAGCCTAACCGAGGTGCAACATCACGAGTCATTCTAAAATAAGGATCCTGAACAAAATCAAAAGAAAATATTGATTGTAATTTATATAAGTACATACAAACGCAGAACATAAATAGACTAAATTTGGATAAAAATGTTCCAAGTTGGCAGACATTTTACACCACTGAGTAGTTTTTTTATGTTCCAAAACCAAACAGGTTCAGATATAAAGAAAATAACACACCTGGTCAATTGCACAAGGAACCAAGCAACGGAGATTGTCCATCCCAGGGAACAAATGTGGGAAAGAGCTAGGAAAAGATGGAACTGCCTGCAAATTACAATTTTCCAATTAAAATCTGATAGTCGATATGCATTAGAATTCACGTACCCACACCAACAGGAAAATAAGATGTGTACCTGCACCGCAGGGAAACTGAGTTTTCCGATATGATCTTCACCGGAAAAGCCAAAAATTCCCTTAGCCTAGCAACGAAAGAGATATAAAAATGATACCAGGAACTCAAAGCCACTATAAAACACATCAGCAATATTGTGAAATACAAGGAGATAGAGACTAAAGTCACCTTATTAAGTGTAACGCACTTTGCAACCTTCACCATATTTTTATAGAAAGCACTACACACAAAGTTTTCGCACATCATCAGCCAGGTAAAACTGTAATGTAGGCATCATCAGCCCAAACACATATAGGATACAGTATAAGAGCTATCTTATGGTCTCAGTGTTAAGGACTTCATCGAGAATCATCTAAAACATTCTCTCAATCTCTACTTATCCTAAACCATAAAATAAATGGAAATATAAGAAAAAGCAACTATGATTGGAGATTGCTCAGCTTGAACCTGGAATTGTTCTAATATCTAAAGTTTCTAAGGGACCGACATAGATGACCGACCTGAAGAAGAAGCAACTAAATGAATTGTTGGGGAAAGGATTTGTGATCAAGTCTGGAGGATCGACAGGTATTAGGGTGAACAGTTGAACAGACTAGTTGAACTGTTTTGGAATCAAAACTTGTTTTAATCTAATTGAGTTTATGCATGAAAATGAGCTTGTCTAATCGAATATAACACACAAAAATGTTAAGTAAAAATGTCGTGGAAATCTGTCTAAGTGTTCGGCCAAGAATGGTCGAGCCAAAAGTCCACTGCGTATGAAATTCGGGTTCGAGCATTTCACTTACCCGCCAACATAGTCGAAGTCCGAGAAAATTAATGTCTTTGTTACATCGAATCCACAAGCAATTATATCTTTCGCATTTTCCCTGGCAAGTCTTTGGCTTTCCTCTACCGATAAGTTCTTCCACATGCATTTTTCATCATCTGTGAGCTGTATAACAAGGGGAACCTTGAAAGCTTCTTGAAAGTATCTGCAAGCCATTTTGGAGTTTTAAGGCAACCGAATTCATCAAAACTTCGCATTGACAGGACAATAAGGGCTCCAGGATGTCACTTACTTGGTAAACAAGAAAGGAATCAAATGTCCCAAATGCAAAGCTTCTGATGAAGGTCCTCTTCCAGTGTAGAGATAGAACTTGTGTCCTCTCTCATACGCGTCCAGAATCTCATTGAAATCCCTGTTAATATCACGATTAAACCAGTAATAACGACCAAGTACATACGAAAATAGTTTAATCATCAAACCGAATTTAGCTGAATTTCGAACCGGTGGGCGAAGAAGACACCACGGCGTAGGAATACGTGTGGTTGAAGACAAGTCAGTCTTTGAACACGATTAATTAGTGACAAGTCGATCCTCTGGCAGCCAAACTTTTCTATAAGCTTGTCGTAGTCGATTTTCTCGCCGTCTTGGACGAAGACTTCCCATGGATTCACCACTTGCCCCGAAGATTCGGACTCTATCTTCTTCTTAAAAACCGCGGCCATCGCAATGGGAAAAATATCTAGAAAATGGAAGTCAGATTCGATGGATCAAAAGCCAAATCAAAACTCCCACTGGTTCACAAATAAGGTGAAGAGAGCTGACGGGCTTGTCACCTCAATATTAGGGGGAAGAACAAAAATGTAGGTTTTATAAATCTATCACACCCCCAATGCCTTCTCATTCCTTCGGACCCAAAGCTATTACATTTTTGTTGAGCCCAAATGAAGCCCAATAACAACTCTTAATAATCCTTAATGGGTAATTGAAGAAAATTGTGAAAAAGAAAATTATAACTCGTTGAGAATTTTCAATATACAGTTAAATTTTTATAACTTAATATTCGATAAATTAATAATTATTATAAAATAATAAATTTCTTTACTTTTGAGTCGGATTAGCATAAAAATATAATAAGTTCGATAGAATAATAAGATAACAACTTTTTAAAAACTCTTATATAAATAATAGAGGAATTTATACTTTTTAGCATTTTTGGAATTTATAATTACAAATTTTTGGCACTTTGCTTTTAACTAGCACTTTCATAACAACTTATCTAGTGAAAAGACGATATGCACTCCTTCTTAACTGATTTCTATCTAAATCGGCATTTAGATAAACAACCAATCTAAACAATTAGAACAATGACAACACTCCAATCTTTTCTGAGCTCTCTTTTGACACCCAGTCCAATCGATTTGGTAATTCCTCTTAATCTAATCTACGACCCCCTACTCAGTCAGGCTACCAAAAACCTCACCAGAATATGGGTACGATTGGACATGGAGGAATAACTTCAGAAGAGTTTTACCAATTTTTTCCGTCTTTAAGCTTACCTTCTTCATAGAGTTTTACTGACATGGAGGAATAACTTCAACCAGTTCAATTGATTAGATAAATTCCTTATTTTATTTTGTGAACACTGAATTCTCACTGGAATCTGGGTACAAATTTGTCTTTGATCATCCCAATGTTCAAAGTTTTCAGTGATTAACCACATTGATCTCTTGATACTCCGTTAGTTTGATTACTTCTAATTGCACTCATGGTTATTCGATCATCCATAATAAATAAACCACCACATGCACCCAGTAATGCTCCAACCATCACATAGACCCCGAGCATGCCGAATTTGCAAATGGCTATATCCATACATTTCACCAAGATCACATAGACGTGGTGAATGCCTTCAATTGATATGTATCTATCTGTACATCTTCTAATGGGCGTGTGGTAGTATCAATATGTACATCTTCACCCACCAGCTAAATCAATTAGATAAAACTCACTGGAGTCTGGTTACGAATCATGGATCAATAACCTTTCAATATGGGTCCACATTATTCATCACAATGGTCATCATTTCCCCAGCATAAATACATTGATACTCCGTTAGTTTGATTTCTGCTACCCGCACTCACGTCCATCGATCACCCACAATAAATAAACCAGCACATGCAGACACATAATATTCCAACCACCACAAAAATTGAACATGCCGGATTACCAGATGGCTATATCCATACATATGTCCATGAAACTGATCTTGAGCCGCCATCCATGCACATAGCTCGTGGATGTCTTCTATCGATATATACTTATCCATACATCAATTAGTACATGTCCATGGAGTTGAACATGCGCACAGTAATTATCAAACTATTACATGTCCACGTAGAAGATGACCATATCATCAATTGATATGACCTATCCATACAAATTTACTGTGGCATGTCGTGGTTTCAATAAGTACATATCCACACACCACCTAAATCGATTAGATAAAAATCACCGGAATCTGGTTACGAATCCTGCATGGATCAAAACTTTTCATTATGTGTCCACATTATTCATACCAATGGTCATCATTTACCCATCATATACATATTGATACTCCGTTAGTTTGATTCCTGCTACTCGCACTCATTGTTATTTGATCATCCACAACTTATAATCACCAAATGCTCCCAGTAATAATCCAACCATCACAAAATACCGAACATGCCGGATTATCAGATGGCTATATCCATACATTTCTCCAAAATCACATAGCTCATGGACGTCTACTATCGATATGTGCTTATCCATACATCAATTAGTGGTCAAATTTTAGAATGATCAATATTTATATATCTACCCACTAACTCCTATCGAATCTGGGTATGAAACCGGCAAGTATCAATAACTACCGTTCAGTCTGTCTCCACATTATTTTTCCTAATGGTCATCATTTTACCAAATTAGACCACATTGAGGAACCACAACATGCACCAAGTAATTATCCAACTATTAGGATCGTCCCTGACATGGTCTCACAAAACATGTAAATTATCTCCGTATCCACGCCGTCAGGCCCATATACACGGACTTTATATGTACATGTTCACAAGAAAAATATCCATATGATCAATTGACCGGTTCAACTTATCTATATATCCATCCATCACACATTTTTAAAATTTGTTTGCGTTAAAATCGAGGTCCCATCCACCTACACCGTCTCTTTATTGGACGCATGTTCGTATTCGCTGTATCGATTCCCTCTACTAAATGGAGCGATTCACTTTTTCTTCAAAAAAAAATAATTTAATCGCCCAGCAATTTCATATTTTCTCTCCCAAATTTATCTCCTTCCCTATATTCATATCAAAGTGGCGTTTACTCCTCTGATTCCTAGTGGTCTTCTGCTCTATTTTGTCAATGTCTGGTAAGTTTCCATTCCCCCCCCTCCCCCCCCTTCCCCCCCTTCCCCCCCTTCCCCCCCCCTTTTTTTTTTGAATTGTCTGTCGTCTTATGTTTTTTCCGAGTTTCAATTACATACGACAATAATATTCCAGATGAACGACTCCCACCAAAGTTGTTTACCACGGACAGATACCTGATATGCCGGCTCAACGTATACTCGAAACCAGACATCCTCACCGTTTTCAGGAACCTCCTACGGGATTCTCCTGAACTAACCAGATTTTAGACTCGAGTTTTGGAGGTCTGTTCAGTTTACACGCCAACAGAGCACCAATATCTTGTAAACTCATTCAGGCGCTCCTAGCCAGGCAATTGGTGACAAAGCAAAAGTACGAGATGTGGATAGTATTTGGTGGTCAGCCATCACGTTTCTCTTTTCCCCAGTACCGGAGCACTACTGGTTTTACTATTCTTTATTCGAAGAGCGTTACGAAACCCTATCCACAGAGCCAACCCTAAAAAAACGGATCTATACTGGAAGCGCTGGATATGAGACGATATCAAAACAACGTGTGCAGATATTCCAACTTGGCTGCGAGATCATAAGTACATGCCCAGCGATCGCCGAATCCATCTAGCTCTACTGCTAATTGTCGACTGTGTCCTTATTTCCAACCACCAGACTCATACTCTCACTCCCCGTTATGTAAAGATGGTCGACAATCTCAAAAGTTTCTTCAAATTTCCATGGGGTAGAAAATCTTTCATCAAATGTTGTGGTCGATGATGACTCCTTGAGGTCCTGGCATCAACTCGAAAAGGGACCAGTTCTGTTGTTTTGTAAACAGCTGTAGCAAAAATCTATAAAATTGAACGGGTTCCCCCTCGTTCTGCAGCTCTTTGCCTTCAGAGCTATCCCATCTCTGCTCAATAACTTACCAGATAGATCCCTCTGATGGCCTTCGAATTATCAATTTAACTTCAGAAGGCTTTCGAAAGAACGCTTCTGTAACGCTTAACGACGTCCTTGATTTCAAAATTGATTGCAATGTAAGTTAGATCTCTGGTTTTTACTGTTAGTTTCCTCCAATGTAAACATCGATTGAACAAATACCAACTCACATTCCTCTTTCTTGTAGCTTGTTGTTAATCCATTTATCGAACCACCTCCAAGTATATACGACGGTTCTGGTGAGTGGGATGATGAGGTTCGTGATTGTAAGGTTGAATTCATGATTAAGGTTGAATCCATGTTTTCCTAAAACACCACTTGCCCGGTGGGGATGCCTCCTGCTCTATTATTGTGCACGAGCCTTTTCACACAAAAGGCAGCCACAAGAAACATATAATTAACTGCAGGAAAGGGAAAGCTACCACAAAACCAGCCGTCTGTGCTATCTCTAGCCTTCCAGTCTGTAAGTTTAAAGCCAAAAGATCCTCTGCTTTTGTCAGAAATTTTATGTCCACAATGCCTGATTCTCCTGTTAAGAAACTCCGATGGCTCGCTAACCAAGTGGCTTAAATCGCGTTTAAGGTAAATATCGTTCAACCAGATTTGCAAGGTACCAGCAAAAGGACTCGTTCTGCTTAGAAAAACATTGCTTCCAAAGGTCGATCTGCCAAACGTCGGCGGATTTGTACCCCAAAGCCTCCCGCTTCACCTACACTGTCGACCGAAGAGGCTTCTATAAGGTTGGAAGAGGACCATGTTCTTGACTCGCCAAAAATTTCCATGGACGCCAAGGCTGAGCAACACACACCTGTCCACCCTCTCCAACTTTATTACTTGCTCTCCCAATTTGATTCTTACTTACTACACTAAACCACACCTCTTTTGTCAACAGGGATCAACCTACATACTGGAAGACACAGATGGGAATTTATTTGTTAGACCTTCCCCATTAATTCTTTCATCTATTCAGCGTTTTAATTTTTAATGCCTTCACTTTTTATTTTTTACATTTGTGTTATGCAGAACTTACCCCTCTACCAGTCTGGAGCAAGAGTTACTAGTGGACATGACCACCAACCCATCCGACAAACAGCTGACAAAAATCAAGAGTCCTCACCAATATACACTACGTCTCCAAATCCACACGATGTAACAAATGTAAAAACAAATTAATATTTAGATTTCAGTAAGATATTACTTTATGAAGATTCCATCACTAAAGTTTTTAACTTATTTACTTTCCTATAAAATCAAATTATTTACTCCACCAGACTGTTGCAGGAGTGTCTAATACTAGTGGACCAACCCCAAACAATTGACCAATCAGTTGAACTGTACCAAGAGTCCACACACATGTACCAAAAGGATGATCTGATCCTTCTAACCGCTGGACATAACCACCAAACAATCGCCCTATCACTAGACGTGAACAAAGAGTCCACAGTCATGGACACTACGACTGCTGATCCACACGAGGTACCTAACACAAAGACTTCTTAGTCATCATTTTTAATCATTCTCTAGTACCTCATTGGGTTATACATCCAGTTTTCTCTCTAATCGGCGATCAACGCCGTACAATGGAATGGATATGAACACTCACGTCCAGCGGCCACGCCTGATGATCCATTCGCCACCTATAAAAATGAATCCACTCACCTCACTCACTTATGTGACATATGCTAACGATACATTCGATTACAAATGCTTTTACTTCTACTCAAATTGTGTCAACCAGCCCCATGCATATGCCGTAGAATTACCACTCTCATGCACCAAACATATCAGCACCACCAGTGTCAAATAATGAAGCAGCAGCGTCAATTGATACAGTAATCTACTCCTGCTACCACATCCTCATATCCATAATCCTATAATATGTGTTATACATTCTTATTATATTAAAACTATCTCCACATTAACTCATGAGCTAAAAACCAACCCCAGCGACTACAAGTGGGAATGGAGTCAGTAGCTCCTTCAACTCGGACAAACTCATCAGAGGATCCAAATATACTAAACAAATCTTAATACACTTGTTCATGATCCGTGAGGGTCTCATCCCCTCATTTACGATGTCCATATTTTATTTTTCCACAGTTGTGGAGTGCAACAACTCATCCTTTCACTTGTTGTTCTCCACATGTTCAGATCCATCTTTCATACTCACACACTTTCTTATGAAAACTCAGCAGATCCCTCTTCAATTATCTCTCCAATCTGAATTGATAGCTAAGACTTTTCAGCCTTTATAGAGGTACCAATCCCCTGTCTATGTAGTACAAGGGGTTATCAAACCAAACTTGTGGAGAGGCACTAATCTATGATGCTTATTAACTTAAGTCAAGTTAATCATGAAAAGGTTGGTTTGTTTAATCTACTTAAGATGCAAGAAAGAACACAAATGAAACAAGCAATGAAATTTAAGCTAGATAAAGATCCAAATAACAACAAGTAAACTAAGCAAATGATCGGATGATGATATGAGATGATAAAGGCAGAGGCTTTAGACAGGATAAAAGACTCAGGTACTTTCAAGCTAAACTAGCGAGTTAATGAATCAATATTATCAAGCAACTTCATTTAACATGAACTCAAAGATAGGTTAATCCTCTCATGAAGGTATTCAACATCTAAACTGGTCCTCTTTCATTTCAAAATCCCTTGTGAGAAGCATGAATCAGTCAGCTTTAAGATCCAGATCAATAAGTCATTTAAGAAGAACAAACTATCACTCTCATGATGAAAGACTCTTAAACCTCTAACCGATTGCTTCAGACATTTCTACAAACACTTTTGATGCGAGACATGTCTTAGATCTGTACCGCATGTGATGTTCATGGATCCAGCTTAGAGATCTGATCGGTTAGAGAATGAAACATGCAAGACTAGACCCCTAAACTCGCTAATCTATCATGAAAGCACCCTAATTTACCTATCTAAAACCTCTTAAGCGGACTACTCACTAATCATTAAAAGCTCACTAAATCCTTTGCAAGACGTGAAGCTAGTTATGATTCGAAGCTTTGATGTTGGTGAATAAATGAAATGAAACAGAACAAGAACTTTACGTGAAAACGAGATATCGGATTAGAATGATCAAGTTTCACAAAAGAGGCAAGTTCTCAAAGCTAAAAACAGGTAGGTGATAAGATAAGATAAAAGATGATTAGGTTTTTGGTCCCAAAAACTATTTATAGCGAAGGCTAAGTGTTGCGGGTCAGCCCAGAACAAACCAGGTACTGAGCGCTATTCTTGCGTCATCGGGGGAGCACCTCGGTGTGTGAGAGAGTGAAGCCGAGGTCTTGATGTCGAGGGGTGCATGATAACACCGGATTTTGACCATTTTTATGGATCATTTTAATATCTTTTACAGGTGTTTTTTACTCCATTTTCAAAGGTTTTCAAAGGATTTCTATGTTTCCGGATTTTAAAAGACTTTTCAGGTAATTTGGGATAAAGAGGCACAAAATGGAACAAAAAGACTCTTTTGGATAAATGCAGACCGTCAGAACTCTCATGGAGAGACGAAGACCTTCTCACCGTCTGATCACCCTCAAAATTGGACAACTTATAGAAGAATCAACCAGCTTTCAAATGCACTTGGTTTGGAGACATTCCAATGGTTGGATCTCAAGATATTTCATTAGCCCCGGAGCCATTCAAAGTCGGTCAGAAACTCACCCGACCGCGGCCAACAAGCTATTTGCCGCGGTCAGAAGCTTCCCGACCGCGGCCAACAAGCCAAATGCCACGGTCACAACACTCCCGACCGCGGCAATCAATCTCCGAGTTAAAGCCCACTTATCTGAAGCCCAAAGTCATTCTCAGCCTCAATTCCGGAACCCTAGAGACCATGGAGTATTGGAGACTATAAATACATGTCATTTAGGTCGTTTTTAGGGAGAACCCTTCATACTTTACAGAAACCCTTTTCCTTTAGCCGTTTTTATGAGATTTTTGTAGAAGATTGTTCAAGTCCGAGTTCTTCAATAGAGAAGCTTTCTTTATCTCTTTTCTTTACTGTTTTTCATTACTTTTATTAAAACCAATGATGATGTCGAACTCAGCCATGTCTGAGTAGATCCCGAGTTGGGCTTAGGGTTCTCGAAATGGGCTCTCATAATCGATTAAGACATCTAGGTTTATAGATCTGGGATTTCGACCTGTTCTCTGTTTATTCTTGTTCTTATTGCATGTATGCCTGATTGATCACCTAGTATCTGATCTAGATAGTTAGTGTTGCGAAAGTTTTCATTAAGTATCAGCCCTAGAATGAAACAGGCGATTTTTCCGTAGGAGTGGAAACCTACCTGCGGCGAGATCGTGAGTATTGACGAGTCTTGTGGAGCTCTTGCGTTTTCTCCCTTCCAGGGCCAGAGTGGAAACCTACTGGTCAGGGTTGCGAGAAACAGTTGGTTATGATCACGACAGTGACGTAGTCATACCGCCGTACTCTAGCTCTAGAACCCATATATTGTTATCTGTCAATCCCAATCTATCTACCTTAGTGTTAAAACCAATTATGATCCCTTAGAGTTCCCAAAAGCTCAGCGTTTTTAGCCATAGTTTACAACTCCATCGATTTTTATTGCTTTCTTAGACCTGTATTTCAATTCCCTTAGTTCGATATTTTACTTGCTTAATTTACCTTTCATGCGATATTTCACTTGCCTTATTAGTCTTTCATTCGATATTTTGCTTATTCTAATTGCATTTCATTCGATTTTCTTACTTGCTTTTTAGGATAGATTTATTTGCTTTCCTTGTTTTTAGTTTAATTCGCAAAACAAACAACCAACCTTTAAAACCAATTTAGTCTAGACATAAAGTTAAAAATCGTAGAAGAATACCAGGCACACAAATCTCTGTGGATTCGATCCCTAAATACTACAACTGATCAGCTGTGCACTTGCGGCTTTCATTTGTTTTGTTAAGGGTAAAACTTGTTCCCTCACGCAGTTGACACGAACACATCAAGTTTTTGGTGCCGTTGCCGGGGATTTGTTTCGCTGCCTTTTGCTATTTTTCTTGTTTTAACTTCTGTTCTAGACACCTGATCTCTTGTTCTTTCTTAAAGTTTTTCTGAACTATCTTTCCCTTCTTTTGTTTTTCTCTGAATTGCATGAATACCAGGCGTAGACCTGCAAGAGACATTCCAATTCTAGACGAGATAGACAGACACGAAAGAGAACTTCAAAGACTTAGACGAACGCAAGGAATGGCCAACGACGACCAGCCTAGAGATCCTATTAATCGAAATTTAAATATGGACCAAGACGGGTCCCAACATGGAGAAAACGAAGAGAATGATCACATAGAAGGTGATCATGCTCGACAAGATGGAGAGGAGGATGAGGTTCTTCCAAGAAACCACCAGAACCGAGAGAGAGAAGGACGTGAAGACCTTGATCCACCCATCAATGCAGCCGATGGTGACCACCCAGCAATGCAGCCGAATGAACGCATTCACCGCCCCATTCCACCAGCAAATCAACACCGAAGACAAGCCAGGAACCATCGCATAGCTGATTTTGATGCACCTACTCAAAATTTTCAGAATCGATCTACGATTCAAGTACCATTTCCAAACCGGAATGAGTTTGAAGTCAAGCCTCAAATCATCTCATTGGTGAAGCAAAACCAGTTCCATGGAGTTCCTTCTGAGCACCCAATGGACCATATCGAGCTTTTTGAAGAAATTTGCAGCATGATGAGAACAAACCAAGTTCCACCTGACTATTTAAAGTGTAAGATGTTCCCTTTTTCATTAGCAGATAAAGCTCACCGTTGGTTGAAGTCTTTGCCTGCAGGATCGATTACCAATTGGGAAGAATGTAGAACTGCTTTCCTAAACCACTTCTACACTAAGTCAAGGTCGAACAATTTGAGAACGAAAATCTCAACCTTTCAACAAGGGCCAACTGAATCTTTCTATGAAGCTTGGGAACGTTTTAAGGAATATGAACGTGACTACCCTCACCATGGATTCCATGGATCAAGCCTGATGAGCACATTTTACCGATGTTTGCAACCAAAATACAAACTTTCACTTGATACAGCTAGCAATGGAGATTTTGGGCAAAAGACGATAACCCAAGGAAGAGCTCTCATCGAAAATTTGGCTCAAGCCAATAGCAATGACTGTCCTGAATACGATCGATCGATGAAGCAAGCCGGAACAGACAACAAGGAGATAACCGAGTTGAAGAACATGGTGAGCCAGCTTCTGAAGAGCAACAATCGCCCGATCCATGCCTGTGAAACCAAAAATGGCGCAGAAGATGAAGGACCTAGTGATATCGATCACATTAATCAAGCATTTCAAGAAGAAGATGTGAACTACGTAGGAGCACTGGTGCCATACCAAAATCGCTCCAACAACAACTTCAACAACAACTTCCGGAATGCAAATTACAACAATCTCTCTTACCGCAATCCAAATGTGGAGAATCCTCAAGATCAGTACTACCCACCTCAGCAAAAATCCTTCCAAAACAAGTTTCAAGGTGGAAAATTTGGGGGAATAGTACCATATCAACCGCGACAGCCATATAACTACCAAGGTACGGGTTTTAACAATAAATTTGTACAACAGCAGGGAGTCAAGACGAACCAGCTAGCTTCACAAATCGGTAGACTTGAACAGTCAATCCAACAGCTTGTTATGACGAACGAAAAAGCATCTAAAGACGTTAACGTGATAGTGGACTGCATGTACAATGATCTGAATGGTAAGTTTCAATCTTTATCTTCGCACGTAAAAAGGTTAGATGTGCAAGTCGCCCAAACAGCCGACTCTAGAAGAGGCAAAGTGGAGTTCTTCCAAGAAGAGTTGAAGATAACCCTAAGAAGTTTTGCAACGCCATAACCACATTGCCCGAAGAAGAGGCCGGAAACGATGAAAAGAAAGAAGAAACCCCAATCTTTGTACCACTGTACAAGGATATCGATCCCAAGCAGCCACCGTTTAAGGTACCTGAACGATCACAGTTTCAAAGGCTTACCAAAGCCGATGATCCGGGATGTTTTGTTTTCCAATGTTTCATTTCAGGAATCAAGTTTACAGACTGCTTGTGCGATTCCGGAGCCAATGTCAACATCATGTCTAAGACATTTGCCAAAAAATTGGGCATAAAAACCTTAAGGACATCGACGGTTAAGGTTATCTTTGGAGATTCATCTCAAAATGATACTGAAGGGGCGATTCATGATCTACAAGTTCTAGTGGGAGATAAGATTGTTCCAGCAGATTTCCAAGTCCTGGAGATGGATAAAGACAAGGAGAGGCCACTAATTTTCGGGAGACCATTCCTAGCTACAGTAGGAGCAATTATCGATCACACAAACCGGCATGCTGTTTTCCTCAATGTGGACCGAAAAAGGTACTATCCTACTATCTTAGATGAATTTCCAAGTAAAGGAAACAAGCCAAAAGAGAAAGAAAAGGAGAAGCCGAAAGCTTTTGCAAAGATCAAGATCATCATTCCACCAGATGCAACAGAAACTAGTGAGGACCAAATCCAGGAGCTGATCGAAAACACAAAAAGGGTTCTGAACAACATTAAAGTCCGAAAGAAGAGTAAAGGTAAGAAGACTTCTCCTCAAGGAGAAGAAGTAAAACCTCCAGCAACCGGAAGTGATAAAGGCACATCAAGAGGAGTGCCATTCAAATCAGCCTGATTCCTCATGCTTACGTCGAGCTAAACGACTTAAAACAAAAGCGCTTAATGGGAGGCAACCCATTTAGGTACTCTTTTTTTTTTTAGTTTTCTTTTCCTTTTTACAATTTATGCTTTCTTTTTCATTTTAAGTTTTAGGTATGTTATAAAACAAAAACACAAAAAAATCAGAAAATTAGAAAAACCAAGAAGAAAAGGTAGGTTTTTAACAGCTCGGCCCGGCAAAGACTAGAAGATTGGACAATAGGCCGCAGGAGGAAGAGCCGCGGTCGCGACTGACCGACCCGCGGCCAAGGGAGCATCGACCGCGGCACCGTGAATGTGACCGCGGCCGAGCACTCGACCACCGCGGTCGCGCGTCTCCTGACCGCGGCCGTTGGTCGTTGAGGTGATTCCGCGGATTTCTGCCGTTTCCTGGTGTTGCCTGGTGTTTTCCCGGTGTTGCCTGGTGATTCCCGGTGTTGCCTGGTGTTTTCCCGGTGTTGCCTGGTGTTTGCCTGGTGATTCCCGGTGTTGCCTGGTGTTTACCTGGTGATTCCCGGTGATTCCCATTGCTTCCCGAAATGTTCCCGGTAAAACCCGAAAAGATCTTCCGTAAGTTTTAAACTTTCCTAATGTGCATACAAGAAAGGTAAGTTCCTGTAAACTTAAAAATTTCCAGAAATTTTCCATTTTTGCTTCAAAAACGCTTTTTAAAGAAAAGAAACAAACTTTTTGGATCAAAACTCTTTCTTCTCTTCTCTTCCAAAAAGATTTGGAGATTTAGGAGAAAGAACACATTTTTAAATTCTTAAGCTTTTTAAGAGATTTTTGGCTCAAACCTCACTCTTTTTCAAAGCTGATTTCAATTCTGCCATCAATTCTCTATTTCCAGCAAGGTATGAACCTCAAACTCACCATTCTTACTCGATTTTGAACTTAGGGTTTTCTTTAAAAACCCAAAATCATGGTCTATTGATGGTGGAAATAGCTTAAGAATGATAGATTATCCATTTAGGTTATCTAAAAATCGATTTTAGCACCTAGCTTAAAGAGAAATTGAGATTTTTGAAATTTGGATTCTACATGCTTAATAAAAATCGAATTTGGAACAGCAAAATTGATGAATTTGATTAAGTCTTGTGTGATTAGTGATTAGTATTGGGTAATCTTTAGAATTTACATGGAAATTGCTCATAAAAACCGATTTTTAGAAGATTTCTATGTTGAGAACATCAAAAATCCGAATCTGGTCATGAACTACTTGATTTCTCTGATTTAAAATCGATTTTGTTTGCTCATGGTTTTAATTAATCCCTTTATGCTAGTATTAGTATAACAGATCTTAATGTGTTAAAATCAGCATCCAAATTCATTCTTTTTCCAAGAACCATTTCGTTTTGCAGAAAAATGGAACAAACCAGATCCCAAAGAAGCCGTCGCACTGGTGACAGCTCTGAGGACATTCCCGATGATGCTATTCTAGGAGAGTACATGCTGAACCAAGCCAGACCGAGAAGAAGAAACTATGTGATGAGATTGCTCCAGCACTCAAGAGAAACACGAGCAGCTCCCGAGCCACCACAGATTCGATACATTGGGAGGGAGACAAACCCGAGAGTGGACTATGCAAGACGTTTCAAGAAGCTGAACATTAAACCCACGCTTTGCATAGATTATCATACACTCGAGATGCTTGGAATCAGAGAGGATGTGATCTGGTACATCGATGCACTTAAGCTGAGACCCTACATGGAGCTGAACCTTCCGACTTATCCTGAGCCAGTCCGTGAGCTTTTAGCGACTATTACACTCCACCACACGAAGAGGAGGAACCCCAAAGCATCAGATGGAATCTTGTCATTCTCTATCCGCGGACAGCCTTATTCTCTCACCATTTCCGAGGTTTGTGAAGCTCTTAAGCTTCCATACACTGATGGCATTTACCTTGAAGATGAACCTGATCTTAACCTGTGGAGAGAGATGGGTCATGGAACCTATGATAGTGGGAGATCGAAGTCAGCCCTTCTTAGCCACCCAACAGTGAGAGTTGTGCACAAACTCATAGCACACACGATCTTCTCTAGAGCAAACATGGGAGGTGTTTTGATCAGATTCCGTTTATGGACGACCCACAACTTGCTTGCTTTGCATGGATCATAGCGCAGAATATGGTAAAGGTGAAGCATGATTTACATGGTTGCGAGGACGCTACTCCAGCTTTCGGGAGTGCTATTACAGTGATACTACAGGCTGTAGGATTCGATTTCTCATCTGACGAGCCACTTCCCGATGTCTGGTATGATCTACTCTATCTCTCTCGCGATCACACTATCTCTCGTGCCGCTTTCGATCCAGACAGGTTTGGTTACAAGTATTGCACTGGCACCGAGGAGCACCGAGTCCGCTTACCTTCAGCGTCTATCCCGAGATTGTGCAACAGAGGACGCCCATGATGGACTCCGGTATCCGATGATTTTCTGCCATCTGTACCTCGTCTACTATTCACCATTGGCCAATACATAGTGGCCAAGGCGAAGCGTGATGCAGCTGCAGCCTGTGCTCATTTTCAGCCATCTATTTCGGCTGGCCACACCTCATCATCTACATCATCACACACTCATTCCGATCTCGAGCGCAGAGTTGAGAGACAGGGACGACGCTTTGAGCGCGTTGTCACCTTCTTACAGGAGCAGCACCATTTCGCAGACGACACTTCGGAGGATGAGTGATTGATCAGCACTTCACTACCATCACGGTTCTATCATCATTTTCTTTTCTTTTATCTTATTTTATTTTATTTTGCTTTTATTCACCATCTTCTCACCAACTTTTTCACACTGGGGACAGTGTGATTTAAGTCTGGGGGAGGATGTTTATCCGTACTAATCATTTCCCTGCTTTGATTTTAAATTTCAAGTACTTTTTAAATTTTAATATGTAACTTATTCGACATTAAGTATTTTTCAGGAATGTTTGACGCAAAACTATGATGATTTATACCTGCACACTTCTACACTATGCATGATAGCTCATTTGTGGTTAGCACTAGACTAGGCGGTAGCTAGAGTACTTACACTACGAACTCCCACCAGAGGACTTCTATTCACGGAGATTCTTTCTGACAGGATATACTAGCTCATTTTATTTGGACTTAATATTGATATCTAATTTTCTCATCATTGATTTTAGGCAGGCATCGACATACACATCTAGGACGTCTTTTACCATCACTTTTACCACTATTTGTCGTCCTAGATGACCAGTTTATCTTTATCTGGTACCATACCCTAAACCCAAAACCCTTGTTTTCAATCTTCATGCATTCTCTCTTAAGTTTATATCAGCAGATATGTGCAAAAACGTCGGAGAGAAGAGGAGCGACGCAGTTTTCAGTCACTCACAAAGGAGACTGAATGGAATTGGGAAGGAAGAGTATCAGAAACATAATAAAGCTTTATAAGACAGATATTAACTGGTAAATTCGTGCTCTCTAAGACTTTATATCTAAAGATGTTCCCTTTCTAAAAAAAAAAAAAAAAAAACGTGAAAAGAGAAAGGGAAACAAAAAGCCTAATGAGTCTTAGATTGTCAAAATTTGTGGAGCAATGAGCAACCACTATTCGTTTAAGGAGCTATTGTTTTTAAAGATTTACAAAAATCTAAGTCTGGGGGAGTTTGGAGAGAACCTGAGGAAGAAGACCATGAATCTATGTCAAGAAGAAAGTGACTGAAAACTGTGGATACCAACAGCTTCACTCTCTCTTGCGGTTTTGCATAATATCCTGCATCCTCCAAATCTTCAGGTAACCCGTAAACACTTTAAGCCTTACCCCCCCCCCCCCCCCAAAATTATCCTTCTTGACACCTAGCCTAGATTGCCTTGCCTAGATTTTCTTTGATGAGAACCACCGAGATTTTTAATGAATGTTAAGAGCTAGTTGACTGGAAGTTAGATCTTAGTGCATAGATTTCTGCATGACGGATTAACGGACTAGTTATGCCTGTATTTCTAGTGAGAATTTTCTAGGCTATTCCCGATTGATGCATACTGATTGATATTGGTCTAGAAGTTTGGTCTCTGAGATTTTGTTAAGTTCCTGCGTTTTCAAACCTCTCGCCGAGATTTAGCCTTTGTTTTGTTTGAGGACAAACAAAAGACTAAGTCTGGGGGAGTTGATAACACCGGATTTTGACCATTTCTATGGATTATTTTAATATCTTTTACATGTGTTTTTTACTCCATTTTCAAAGGTTTTCAAAGGATTTCTATGTTTCCGGATTTTAAAAGACTTTTCAGGTAATTTGGAATAAAGAGGCACAAAATGGAACAAAAAGACTCTTTTGGATAAATGCAGACCGTCAGAACTCTCATGGAGAGACGAAGACCTTCTCACCGTCTGATCACCCTCAAAATTGGACAACTTATAGAAGAATCAACCAGCTTTCAAATTCACTTGGTTTGGAGACATTCCAACGGTTGGATCTCAAGATATTTCATTAGCCCCGGAGCCATTTGAAGTCGGTCAGCAACTCACCCGACCGCGGCCAACAAGCTATTTGCCGCGGTCAGAAGCTTCCCGACCGCGGCCAACAAGCTATTTGCCGCGGTCAGAAGCTTCCCGACCGGGCCAACAAGACAATTGCCGCGGTCACAACACTCCCAACCGCGGCAATCAATCTCCGAGTTAAAGCCCACTTATCTGAAGCCCAAGTCATTCTCAGCCTCAATTCCGGAACCCTAGAGACCATGGAGTATTGGAGACTATAAATACATGTCATTTAGGTCGTTTTTAGGGAGAACCCTTCATACTTTACAGAAACCCTTTTCCTTTAGCCGTTTTTATGAGATTTTTGTAGAAGATTGTTCAAGTCGGAGTTCTTCAATAGAGAAGCTTTCTTTATCTCTTTTCTTTACTGTTTTTCATTACTTTTATTAAAACCAATGATGATTTCGAACTCAGCCATGTCTGAGTAGATCCCGAGTTGGGCTTAGGGTTCCCGAAAGGGGCTCTCATAATCGATTAAGACATCTTGGTTTATAGATCTGGGATTTTGACCTGTTCTCTGTTTATTCTTGTTCTTATTGCATGTATGCTTGATTGATCACCTAGTATCTGATCTAGATAGTTAGTGTTGCGAAAGTTTTCATTAAGTATCAGCCCTAGAATGAAACAGGCGATTCTTCCGTAGGAGTGGAAACCTACCTGCGGCGAGATCGTGAGTATTGACGAGTCTTGTGCAGCTCTTGCGTTCTCTCCCTTCCAGGGCCAGAGTGGAAACCTACTGGTCAGGGTTGCGAGAAACAATTGGTTATGATCACGACAGTGACGTAGTCATACCGCCGTACTCTAGCTCTAGAACCCATATATCATTATCTGTCAATCCCAATCTATTTACCTTAGTGTTAAAACCGATTATGATCCCTTAGAGTTCCCAAAAGCTCAACGTTTTTAGCCATAGTTTACAACTCCATCGATTTTTATTGCTTTCTTAGACCTGTATTTCAATTCCCTTAGTTCGATATTTTACTTGCTTAATTTACCTTTCATGCGATATTTCACTTGCCTTATTAGTCTTTCATTCGATATTTTGCTTATTCTAATTGCATTTCATTCGATTTTCTTACTTGCTTTTTAGGATAGATTTATTTGCTTTCCTTGTTTTTAGTTTAATTCGCAAAACAAACAACCAACCTTTAAAACCAGTTTAGTCTAGACATAAAGTTAAAAACCGTAGAAGAATACCAGGCACACAAATCTTTGTGGATTCGATCCCTAAATACTACAACTGATCAGCTGTGCACTTACGGCTTTCATTTGTTTTGTTAAGGGTAAAACTTGTTCCCTCACGCAGTTGACACAAACACATCAGTGCACATGAGCAAAGATCAGGATGAAGATCTCATGAAGAACACATCAAGAACATGCATGAACCCTAGTCTTCAATCCATCTTCACGTGCATTCTCTGAGTCAGCTTGTTCTTGAATCTGGGTTTGTGACAAGGGGTCTCGGCATGCAATGCCGAGGGGCTTGGTAGTCGAGGGATCAAGGCAGATGAAGTCCGACATGCAATGCCAGGGTCCTGAAGCCGTTCATGTCCAACACTTAGTCGTTTTCAGCTTCGCTTCTTCAGCATGCATGCCTCGGTCTTGATATACCGAGGAGTTAGCACGAGGTCTGGTCCAAAGAGGTTCAAGGGACAAATCTCGGCCTAAGAAATATCGAGGTAATGATTGATAACAACGTATTTTGACCACTTTTATGGATCGTTTTAAAATACTTTTTCTATGTTTTTAATTTCTTTTAAGTACTTTTATTACGTTTTTCTAGTATTTGTAGTTCAAAGACTCTTTTCAGGTAACTTAGGGAAAAGCTTAACAAAATGGATAGAAAACCAGATTTCAGCTCAGAGTCAAACCATCAGAAGTTCACCCCCGATTGAAGGCCTTCTCACCGTCTGATCCAGCTCAAATTTGGAGATCTTAAATATGGAAGTATCAGCTTTCCAGCACACTTTACAGCTTGGCAATCCAACGGTTCAATCAAAAGATACGCGAAGAGCAAGATGTCCTGTAAACCAGCCGGCAAGCGTCTCTACCCGCGGCCAACAGGTCATTCCCCGTGGTCCCAACCATCCCAACCGCGGCCAGCCACCCATTCCCCGCGGTCACGCACATCCCGACCGCGGCCAGCTAACTCCGACTTTGAAGGCCCATTTCTGAAGCCCGTATCATTTTCCCAGCCTCATTTCCGGAACCCTAGCCACCAGAGAGTATTGGAGACTATAAATACATGTCATTTAGGTCGTTTTTTAGAAGAGAAGAAGAGAGACGAAATACTTTACACAAATTTTACTTTAAGCTTTGTTTTTAGGTTTTAGGGAGAGAGAGATCTGTCTCTTGAACCCTTGTTCTTTCTTTTTCAATTTCGGTTTCTATTCTACCTATTAATAATATGTTTTTGATTTCGTTTATTATGTCTGAGTAGTTTTATTGTTGGGTCTAAGGGATTTTCGATGGAGATATATATGTTCGGTGAGGATTCCATTGGCTATTGAGCCGAATCTTAGAACTTTTTCTTTTGAATTCGTTTTTACTGCATGAGAGTAGCGTCATGAACTACAATCTGATCCAGATGCTTGGTGACACGAAAGTGTTCATCCGGTGTCAGATCTAGTTTGGGAGAGCAAAACAAACATAGGAGTGAAAACCTACCTATGGGCGATTTGTGAATGCTGACAAGTCTCAAACATAATGTACCTCTTCTTTTCCAGGGCCAGAGTGGGAACCTACTGGTCAGGGTTGAGAGAGATAGTTGCCTATGATCACGACAGTGGCGTATTCATACGTCTGTGACTCCAGTTCGAAAAGTTTAAGCTAAGATCTTATCAAATTTACTCTCTAGCAATGTTTTGAATCGTTCATACCCCTGAGAAAACTTCCCTGAACCCCAGCGCCTCTTTTCTTATAGATTTACACCGATTTTCATTCAAGCTTTAGTCTAGTATCTTTACTCTTTCAATCGATTTTCATTTAAGCAATTAGGTTAGCCGTTTTTCTCGTTTTTACTCGTTTTCGTTAAGTTTCGTTATTAGGTCATTTTAATTCCCGTATTTTCTCTTTAAGATTCGTTTTTACGTTTTAAACACACCATCAAAACCCTCACAAAAATCGCCTGGTTCTAGACTTCCTTACTTTATATTTCATTCGAAAGCTTTTGCAGGAAAGATCTTCATTCCATGTGGATTCGATCCCTAAGTACTACAATCGATCAGCTGTGCAATTCCGGCTATTGATTTCATTTAGAGTAAAACTTGACACCCTCAACACCACAGGACATCAATGATGCCGAGGCTCGCAGAAACACTTAGCGCGTATGGCAACTCTTTAGGCTTGTACCAATCAACTAGTCTCCCGGTTTCAATAACTTTCAGCACACGACTCCAAATGACTTGAAACCAATTCCACGATCAAACTTAGGTGAAGAAACCGTCGGAGCTTGGGAAGTGGAATGCTCCCCGGATTGCTCATCTTTGCAACGCATCAGAACGGCAGGAAATCATGCTTTTAGACCGATGTCTATTCCGGAGACGATATCTTTCCCCACAGCTCCAAATTGGGTGACCTCAGGTGTTCTGGAAAGAGCACTCATGGATCTCAAATATTGATGAAGGCCGTGTAAATTGATTCGAGCTGGAAAGGCATCGTTGCCCGTAATCTTTGAAACTCTTCGGATCGGCTCTTGAATGCATGTGATACAAGTGTGTCTCCCAGTGGCGATATCTCTCTACTCACGGCTCAGAATTCTGTGATTCCAAATTTTCTGGGATTTTGACTTGATTATCTCCAACTTTTATGAAGACCCCGTCAACTGATTCGGACTAGAAGATTCCCCGGATTTGCAATCTTTGATGCGCGCAGGTGAAAACTGATTTTAGCCGAGAAATGCTTCCCGCGGTAAGGAAAATATCCGAGAAACGTGTACTGCGGTAAGCTTTTTAGCCGATAAAAATTCCTCGTCTCGGCTTAAAACTTCACCCGATAGAATTTCCACCCGGTACTGATTTTTAGCCGGTAAAAACCACCCGATGGCATTTTTAGCCGATAAACTGATCCAGCCGGTACATGCTTTTGCAGAGAAATTCCTTCAAGCGGTTTTCACCATTTTTAACCATGTTCTTCACCATTTCAACTCCTGATCACTCCTCTTGAACTCCTATTAGCCTCCAAAGCACCTGATAAATACTCCAAACCATGCAAAACTCTTTGGGACCTAATGCAAGCCCTAAAGCCTAATTTGATGCCTAAATACCTAAAATGAATGAGAAAACACATGATTTGGACTCTAAAATGCAGCCTAAATGATGCAAATTATAGAAATATCAACTCCCCCATACTTGTGCTTTGCTTGTCCTCAAGCAAAAAGAGCAAATGAGAGAAAGAGGTTGGATGCAACAGGAGTTCATATTCCTTATGGGAGAGAGATACAATCACAAAGAGACTCAGATTCCAAGTTGCCAATTCCTAGTGCAATGCAAGACTCTACTCTGATTTTCAAGATTCAACAAACGATCTCCACAAACTCTTCTTATCACACGGCTCTTTAACATTCATTAAGCGTTTACCAAGTGAATCTAGTGATGCAAGTTCAAGTGAGAGATGTTTGGCTAAGGGATGAGGCTATGAGATGAAAATGATCTCATTCAAATGAAAATGCACACGCAGGGTTCAAAGCAATCAAGGATCTCTCTATGAAAGATCAGAGCTTCGGCAGAATGCTAAAGGTAAAGAGCAATGGGCGCATACAAAAGCAAGCCTCAGCTCACCTCCCTTACCCAAAGGCACTATAACTCACACTCTCTCAAAATGAACCTCACAACTCTCATTCACTCACTGTCATCTCTCAAAAGGGATTTTCTTTCTTTAAGACTCTCGGCTTGGGATCTTCTTTTCTTACTTAGCTCTTTCTTTTCACAACTTTGGACATATAACCTCTTGCTTTCTCTTTCAAAACACTTGAGCCATTTGGCTTCTTTTCTTTTCTTTTCTTTTCTCAGGGGTTAGACTCTTTCTTTATAGACACTTAGAGCTTTTTTTCTTTTCAAAAACACAAGATCCAAGACCGAATTCTTTTTCTTTTCCAAAACCCTCATTCCTCACGCTCTCATTTTGACACACTCTTTCTTTCCTCTCAAAGATGAATTCTCTCGAAAATCACTTAAGAATGCCTCTCCTTTTCACTCATTCACAACCTAGACCTAATAGTTCCTTGGCGTTCGAACTAAACACTCTTCGAGACTTGCTCTTGTCGCTCTAAACCTAACACGTTCTGCTAAGCTCCGATCCAAGGCGGCCTCACATTTCACACACGAAGTTCATTAGGCTTGAAAGAAGGATTGGTTTAAGGTGAGGAACTGATCCAAAGGTGGAATCAGCTATTTGAGCTAAGGAAAAGAGCGGCAAAACAAGGTTCTAGCTCAAATATATGTAAATGTAACCACAAAACTCACTCAAACTATGCATCAAGAGATCTTTACAAGTCATGTTCAGAGGTTCTCACTTATTAGAGCCGAGTTCAATTTCAAGTTTGCTTCTCAGCTTCAAATCATTTCAAGTCTAGCATGCAACAAGGAGCCAACAAACATGGAAATCATTTCCTGTGCATTGATGCAGTCCTATATGATGCAACTAGACTCGATCCTAAAATGTGAAATGCAACTAGAATGAACTTTTTTTTTTGTTTGTGAAAATTTTCTGATTTTTCATATGCACTAAGCTACATGAGACTCAAAATGCAGAAGATCAAATAAGAACAAAGAAAACAAGATTAGAAGACACAAAGCTCCTCCCCCACACTTAAATAACACAGTCCTCTGTGTTATAAAAGCGTGTGAGAAAAGTAAAAAGAAAACAAGACTAATGCAAGATGATATAGACAGAATGCATATTTACAAGGATTTGAAGTCTTTACCTCAGTCGCTGAGGTCTGATCCCACGTAGTACGAGGGATTTGAGGTTGAACAGGATGGTGTCCAATGAATCAGGCTGAAACGCCGTGGCCGGATCGAACCAGTCCTCTTTGCTTGGTGGAAACTCGGGATTTCGCGCATTTGAGCTCTCACCAACTTCTTCTTGTGTGACCGGTGCAGTTGAGGTTGACGAGTTCTTATCAGGCGATGAAGGCGCGGAAAGTTGCTTGACTTTCTTCTTTAGCTGCCTCACACAATCCACCAGCTTGTGAATCGTCTTATCTTGCCACTTGCACCATTTTTGAAGACCGTTAACTCTCGAATACAACTTCCTCGTGTGATACTCAGGCTCTCCCCAAACATAGGGATCGAAGTGGTATCGGCCTGCTCCCATTCGTCTTTCAGAGACTCTTGGCTCCTTGTTCTCACATCCATCGGCTCTGGCTTCGTTCTGAGGCCTACTAGACTCGGCCTTCTCTTCTTTCATGCTCTTGCACAATGGTTGATCGATGAGGGGGTTGTATAGCTGATCCTTAAGCAAGTAGAACGAGACATTGCGTCTCTCTTGTAACGTTGTGAGAGCTCGGTTAGGCGAAAGCACTTGCGTGCCATCTCTGTGTAGCAGCGTGAAGTTATAAGCCCATCTGTTCCCTACCTTGCCTTCGAAGAAACCACTTTTGCTTAAGTATTGTTCATCAATGAGGCTCGGCTTGGCTTTTGTATCAGGGAATACAAACCCTCTTGCTCTCAGGATCTTTGTCACCACCTAACCGTTCTGAAGCCGCTTGATGCCTCTTTTCTTTGGTCACACTACACATTGTGCCTGTAAGTGAGCATTTGAATTGCAAAGAACGCGCCTAGAGAAGGTACATGTATCGGCCCTTCAAACTCTTTCTTGTTTTTCGTGTGAGAGATGAGTGGCTTCAGGCCAAGACCTAACATTTCTAGCTCGTTTAGGTGAATGACCCCAGGGTTGTAGGTTGAGAAGAATATGCATGCCAAGACTCGGTTGGCATTCCTGATGCAGCTTGTCTTGCTCTTTCCTCCCACATACGGTCCAAAGGCAATGGTCTCCCATAGAGCAGCTATCTCCTCCTTCGGATACACAAATTTTTCCAAAGAGCTTTCATTTCTTACAAAGCCAAAGATCTCATCTAGCTCCTTGAAACTCACAATGTAGCTGACCCCATCCATTTCAAACTCTATGTGACCGAAACCTCTCCCATTAAGTGCTTGGGATCTCTTTTGGATACATGAACACCTCCAGAGTGGCCAGGAACTGCTGAGTTATCCCTTCATAAGCAACATAACTCATCTCGAAGAACGATGCCAAGCCCATGTTTTGGAAAATGAGCGTAACATCGTCAAGTATCTCAAGCTTCCTCAGCAATTCTATATCAGGGAACCGACCTTGAGCCACTCGCACAGTGTTAAAATGATCCAAGTACTCCCCAGTGGTTGGGAAGTGATCTCCTTCAGGCTCGGCTTTTGGCCTTCTCTTTGTTCCTTCATCACACTCAGCCTCATGCTCAGGTTCAGCTTTGTTTTCAAACGCGGCTCCAACTCTTCCTCATCAGGTTCCAAAGCCACTTGCTTTCCCTTCCTTTTTGTCACAGGCACCGGTGCAAGCATGAGCTCGCTGTTCTTTGCACGCTTTGCGGCTGGTGATGTGGTGTGTCGTGAGGATGTCAAGTTTTACCCTAAATGAAATCAATAGCCGCAAGTGCACAGCTGATCGATTGTAGTACTTAGGGATCGAATCCACAGGAAAAGAGGATCTTTCCTGAAAAAGCCTTCGAAAGAAATATGAAGTAAGGAAGTCTAGAACCAAGCGAGTTTTGTGAGGGTTTTGGTGGTGTGTTTAAAACGTAAAAACGAATCCTAAAGAGAAAATACGGGAATTAAAATGACCTAATAACTAAACTTAACGAAAACGGGTAAAAACGAGAAAAACGGCTAGACCTAATTGCTAAGTAAAAATCGATTGAAAGAGTAAATAAACTAGACTAAAGCTTGAATGAAAATCGGTGTAAATCTATAAGAAAGAAAGCGCTGGGGTTCAGGGAAGTTTTCTCAGGGGTATGAACGATTCAAAACGTTGCTAGAGAGTAAATTTGATAAGATCATAGCTTAAACTTTTCGAACTGGAGTCACGGATGTATGAATACGCCACAGTGGTGATCATAGAAAACTATCTCTCTCAACCCTGACCAGTAGGTTTCCACTTTGGCCCTGGAAAAGAAGAGATGCATTATGTTTAAGACTCGTCAGCATTCACAAATCGCCCATAGGTAGGTTTCCACTCCTATGTTTGTTTTGCTCTCCCAAACTAGATCTGACACCAGATGAACACTTTCGTGTCACCAAGCATCTTGATTAGATTGTAGTTCATGACGCTACTCTCATGCAGTAAAAACGAATTCAGAAGAAAAAGTTCTAAGATTCGGCTCAATAACCAATGGAATCCTCACCGAACATATATAACCCCATCAAAAATCCCTTAGACCCAACAATAAAACTATTCAGACATGATAAACGAAATCAAAAACATAATATTAAAAAATAGTACAGAAACCGAAATTGAAAAAGAAAGAACAAGGGTTCAAGAGATAGATCTATTTCTCCCTAAAACCTAAAAACAAAGCTTAAAGTAAAATTTCTGTAAAGTATTTCGTCTCTCTTCTTCTCTTCTTAAAAACGACCTAAATGACATGTATTTATAGTCTCCAAAGTCTAGGGTTCCGGAATTGAGGCAGGGAAAATGCTACGGGCTTCAGAAATGGGCCTTCAAAGTCGGAGTTAGCTGGCCGCGGTCGGGGAGTGCATGACCGCGGGGAATGGGTGGCTGGCCGCGGTCGCGGTGGTTGTGACCGCGGAGAATGGCTTGTTGGCCGCGGGTGGACACGCTTGCCGGCTGGTTTACGGGACATCTTGCTCTTCGCGTATCTTTGGATTGAACCGTTGGATTGCCAAGCTGTAAAGTGTGCTGGAAAGCTGATATTTCCATCTTTAAGATCTCCAAATTTGAGCTGGATCAGACGGTGAGAAGGCCTTCAATCGGGGGTGAACTTCTGACGGTTTGACTCTGAGCTGAAATCTGGCTTTTCTATCCATTTTGTTAAGCTTTTCCCAAAGTTACCTAAAAAGAGTCTTGGAACTACAAATACTAGAAAAACGTAATAAAAGTACTTAAAAGCAATTAAAAACATAGAAAAGGTATTTCAAAACGAAGATCCAAAGTCCTAATGCTAGAATGAACTCTCCAATTGGCAACGGCGCCAAATTGATAGTAGGAATTTTTCAATCCTTGATCAATTCCTCAACTACTCATGTCATTGTAGCACTTGAGGTATCAATCCAAATGGAGAGATTCTAGACACTAGAACTATGAGGATCAATTCTTAATCCAAGTCTAATAAGCAGATGAGTTGGTAACCAAAATTATCTAAAAGCATATAACAAAACAAGCAAGAACAAACAGTAATTAAGAATTAAACAAGCAAGAGAAACTAAACAAACACTCAAATTCAAATAAAAAGAAAGCTAAACCTCTAGATGTGATCATTGATTAGGGTGCTTTAAATGTGAATTCATGATGCTAAGCAAACAATGCAACACTTGCAAATCTTTAGTCTAGACTTCCAATTCAGATTAATTCATTCTCATGACAGAAATCCCTTTGTTAATTACCAATTCAAGACTAATTCCCATTAGTGAATAAGCAATTAACAAGCATAAGGTTCCAAGTCTAACATGACCAGACAGCCTCTTTGTGCATCAAAATAAGAGCTAAGAAAGACTGAATCTTATACAGAAAGATAAAGCAAGCATCACATGATCTCAAATTCCAATTAACTTAGAACTCTAATCTAGATTAATCCTCTCATGAAGGCACTAACCTCTACACTAATCCATTTTCAAACCAAATCATCATTTGTGAAATATGAATCAATGAGCATTAAGAAACAGTTCTAATATGCCATTCATGCATTTAACAATCATTCCCATGACATTAATGCATAAACCCTTAGTTAGCTTTCATTCAGGCATTTCATCAAACACTTTTGGTGCATGAAAAACCCAGATTCTAGACCCAAGTGATGTGCAAGGATCTAGCATTAGGATCAGCTAACTAAGGAAAGGAGAAAAGAATCTAAGCTTAAACAATCATTAATCTACATCTAAGCACCCTAATCTACACACCTAGAAGCTTAAAAGATGACTACTCACTAATCATGAAGAACACATCTAATCTTTTGCAAGAGATGATGTTAATCATGATTAGAAGCAGAAATGAGATGATGAGATGATGAGAAACAGACTTAGATTGATTAAATCCTTGAGATCTCTCTTAATCAAAAACGTTTTTACACTAAAAAGGAAAGAAAACTAGAGAGAAACTAAGAGAGAAGATGATCCTTGGGTTTTTCTCCCAAAAAACTATATATACCTAGTGCTAATGGACCGGGTCAGCCCAGGACAAACTGGGTACTGACCCGGCTCAGTTGGGTCAAGTGGAAATCCTGCGGGTCAGTCCAGTATGTCCCAGGTCGCACACCTAAGTCGCAGTAGTTTGCGAGTGATCGTGCGGCATAGATCCAGGCGCGGATGACTCGCATGCCTAAGTCGCACGATTGTGGACTTAGCATTTCTCTTGCTCGGGAGCTTCAGACCTCTTCCAGTGATAGTTTACCCGCACATTTCAACTCGCAGCATCAGCATTCAGGCTTGCGAGTGTTGCTGCGGCTTGGTCTCCTTCCTCTCCAACTCGCAGCATCCAGAGCAGCTTAGACCACTTCGCATTCCGGAGAGTGTAACTCCTGTGATACTTGTCTGAATTGAATGATTTCGGTTGCAGAAGACAGAGGACTCATTTATCTCCAACTTTGATGAAGGAAGTTTCAGTGCTTGGGAAGTGGAAGGCTTCCTGGAGGGCACATCTTTGCAGTGCATGTACACGACCAGAGAGAGGCGTCTAGACATGTGTCCATTCCGGAGACCGTATCTTCCTGCTCATAGATCCGAATTGAATGCTCTCGGACGTTCTGGAAAGAAGACTCAAATGTCTCTGATTCTCATGAAGGACCCGGAAGCTGAATCGGCCTGGAAGTGCACCGTCCTTCGCATCCTTCAGAACTGATCTGCTCGGTCCGGAACACCTGCGAGATAGGGGTTTCTTCCGACGAGCTTATCTCTCTGCTCACGCGTCCGAATCCCACGATTCCACTTGCTATGAGACCGTGCTCCAATGCTATCCAACTTCTATGAAGGACCCGCCATCTGAATCGGACCGGAAGGCTCCCCGGACAGGCGATTTCTGAGACACGTTCATACCCGGAGATTTTGGCCGATGCACTTCATTCGCGGTACGTGTTTTGGTCGACAAAGTTCACCCGCGGTACATGGAAATGGCCGGTAAAACCTTCCTGGCCAGCGAGAATGGCCGATAATCTCCCAGGACCCAATTTTCCACTTTTTTCAAGCTTTGCTCACCATTCCACCTCCTGGATTCATCTTTTCAGCTCCATATTCACCTGATAGACACTCAAAACATGCAATAGACTCATTGGGACCTAATGCATCTCCTAAGTTCTAAAACAAACCCTAAGGACCTAAAATGCATGAAATAAAACATGATTTGGAATGATTTATGCAACCTAAATGATGCAAATTATGAACATATCAACTCCCCCACACTTGTCCTTTGCTTGTCCTCAAGCAAAAAGAGCAAATGAGAGAAAGAGGTTGTATGCAATGGGAGTTCACATTTTCTTTTTGAGAGAAGTGATCATAATGAGAATTCAAGTTCATGCTCAATTATGCAATGCAAAGTCATACTCAGATATATATCAACTCAGCAAGGAATCTCCACAAGTTCTTCTCTCTCTCAACTCTTTCACATTCATTAAGCTTTTATCAGGTGGATCTCATGATGCAAGGTTTAAACAAGCTGGCTTGGCTAGGGAGAGGCTATGAGATTAAAATGATCTCATCGGTGTTCAAGTGGGTTAAATGCAGCAAAGGGATCTCTTTATGAATGATCAAACTTTGGCAGAATGCTAAAGGTAAAAAGCAACCTATGCATACAAGGGCAAAGACTCATCACTCCCCACCCTCTACTCAAAGCTTCCTCTCTTGCTCAAAAACCTCACTTTTCACACTCATTTTCCTCTCACTAGGGGATTTGTTCTTCAATTTCACTCTCAAGTCTTGGAACTCAAACTTTACACAGCTCTTTATTTCTTTTACAACTTCTAGCCTCTTCTTTCTTTCTTAACAAAACATTGAGCCTTTGGCTTCTTTTCTTTCTTTTTCACTTAGAGGCTAGACTCTTCTTTTCAACAAACCAGAGCTTATTTCTCAAAACACCAAGACTGACTTCTTTTTCTTTCATTCCCCTAGTTATTTTCACTCTCTCTTTCTCACTCATCTCACCTTTTTCCACTCACCAAAAAGTCTTTTCCCCCACACTTATTCCTCGCCAAAACTCTCAGTTCCTTGATGTTGGAACACAGCACTCAATGAGACCTGCCCTTGTCGCTCTAAACCTAACACTTTCTGCTAAGTTTGATCCAAGGTGGCCTTTCAATTCACACACAAACATTGGCTTAAAAGAAGGATGGGTTCAAGGTATGGGAACTGATCCATGATGTGGATTCAGCTACTTGAGCTAAGGAAAAGAGTGGTAAAAACAGTGGTTCTAGCTCAAGTATGTATATTGGTATCCACAAGCTTTTTCAAACAATGCATTACAAGATATTTTCAGGTCAAGTTCAAGGTTTCCACTTAATTAGAGTTGAGTTCAATTCAAACTTGCTTCTCAGATTCAAATCATTTCAGACTTTGCAAGCATAGAAAAAGATTCACAAGCATATTCAATTCAAGTTCTCAAAGTGATGTACTCTCTAAAAAACCTATCATTACTCCTTGCAAGATGCAACCTACATGCAAATGCAATCTAGACTCAATCCTAAAAATGAGAATGCAACTACATGCTCATTTTTTTTGTGAAAAGTTTTCAGATTTTTCCATTTTTTTGGTTTTTATATGCACTTAGATGACTATGCAACTAGAATGTGACTCAAGACTCAAAGTGTAAAATGAGAAAATAGAAAACATGGTTAGTAAAGGATGAAACTCCTCCCCCACACTTAAATAACACAGTCCCTTGTGTTATGAAAGCATGAGAAAGGAGTTTAAAACAAAGTAAACAAGTGAAATGCAAAAGGAAAAGAAAGTCTACATGCTATTTACAAGGTTTTGAGTGTTACCTAGTGGCTGTTGAAATCAGACCCCAATGAGTAGGAGGGGTTCGATGTGTGGCCTGACGGTGTAGAACCGGAAATAATTTTGCTGCGGCTTGGCCATCCTTTCTCCTGACCCGCACAACCATCTCGGAGTGAATTCCGAGTCTTGCTGCGGCCTGGCCATCCTTCTTCTGACCCGCACAACAATCCCGCAGGTTTTGGGACTTAAACTCTTTGGGTTTCCTTCCTTTCCGTGCGGCCTGGCCATTGTTCTTCTGAGCCGCATAACCATCCCGCAGTAAATTCCGAACGATCGTGCGACTTAGACTCCTTGGGTTTCAGGCCGCAGCACCAGGTCGCACGGTTTAACACTTAGAACCCTCGGCCTTCTTCTTTTTGGTGCGGCTCAGCGTCTACGCTCCTAGGTCGCACGCCCAGGCCGGAGTAAATTCCGAATAGTCGTGCGGCCTAGCTCCCCCTCTTCTGACCCGCGCACCCATCCCGCAGTAGATGGGACTTAAACGTTTCGGGCCTTCTTCTTTCTGTGCGGCTCGGCCTTCCTCTTTCCAGGTCGCACGCCCAGGCCGGAGTAAATTCCGAACCTTGCTGCGGCCTGGGCTCTTCTCTTCTGACCCGCACTCCTAGGCCGCAGCTTTTGGGACTTAAACGTTTTTCTGGCCTTAAACACCTCTCTCAGCTCTCTCACATGCTTCTTTCCATTCATCACTGAGCTATGTCCTCCAAAGATCACTTAGTACCTGAGACCAACTCACAAAACCCATCAAAAAGTTCTAAAACATAAAAGAAAAGAGAAGAAATCAGAAGAACTATGTACAAAGATAAGCTTGGGGTGTCTCCCAAGAGCACTTTGTTTAAAGTCACTAAGTTTGACTTTTTACACTCTTTTTAGTAAGGGAGAGGAGGAGCTTTGATGCTCCAGGTCTTGTCCATGAATTCAAGTTTGAGGTCCTTGTTCATCATCTCTTGGACACCATCAGATCCTTTGTCTATGAACTCTGGTGTGAGGATAGCTCTGACTTTGGCAAATGGTCTTGATCTTCCATTGCCTTTAACCTTGTATTCAACAGCTCCACCAACAAACTTCCAAGGAGTGAGAGTTAAGACCTGAGAAGATGACTCAAGAGTGAATGGTCTGGTTCTTGGTGGGTTCTTGTCTTGAGACCCTGAGCCATTGCCTTTGTTGCTGCTGATCTCCTTCTCACTTGGTGTAGGAGATAGAGATTCCAAGCAAGCTTCATCATCACTAAAGAAATCCCCTTCAAACTCAAGATCAGGTCTTATTAGGGATTCTTTCTTTTTCTCAACAGATGCAAGGGGTATAGCTTCTTCTATAGTTCCAATACTCCCCACATACATCATCCCATAATGTTTCAACTCATCAGAATCATCAGATATAACTCCACAAAACCCAGCAAGAGGAGGCTTAAGAGGATAAGATACTTCATCATCTACCTTAGCAAGTACCACTCTTTGAGTATCAAAGTCCATCCTTGCTCCTGTGGTGTTCAGAAATGGAGTTCCAAGCAAAAGAGGTAGCTCTTTTGTCTTCTTCATCTTCATAACTACAAAATCTGTTGGAACTGTGCATTCACCAATTTTCAATGGGTAGTCTTCAAGGATTCCATATGGTTTCTTTGAGGATGAATCTCCAAAGGTGATTGACATGGGGTGATGCTTAAGACTCTTGATCCCTAGTCTCTCCACCATGTCTAAAGACATTACACTGATGCTTGATCCAGAATCACACAAAGCATTGTCCACTTTCAAATTTCCAAGAGAGCATGAGATGGAGAACTTTCCTGGATTGCTTAGCTTGGGAATAGATTTGGGTTTCACCCTTGTTGAGCCAGTGCTAGAGACTCCATCAGATGTCCTTCCTTGAACCATTCTCTGATCCTTTCCTTCAGCAATCTCAGAATCATTCTTTTTCATATCAAAACAAGCTGTCTCCCCACCTTCTTTCTCAATGTCCTCATTGAGATCACAGAACAGGAAGTCAAACTCCTCTATGATGGCGTCCTCATCATCTTGTGTTAGGCACTTTGCACTTGAGACATTGCCATGGAGAAGATCCTCAATTTCTTGGACAGCAGCATGATTCTCATCATTTGAGAGGATGGCATTGCAGTATTCTGTTGGATGTGCTACTGATGTCCCTGGTAAAGATCTTTGAGCTTGAGAACTGCAGTGGCCCGTGTTGTTCTCTAGAGTCTTGACTTTGGAAGCCAAGGTTGAAAGCTGAGATAAAAGATCAGAATAACTGCAATCCACCTTGTTGTTAATCTCTGCCATTTTCTTGTTAAAGTCCATGGCACCACTTGCTTGACCTTGGAGGATTTGCTGGAGCAGGTTCTGCACTTCTTGATCCTTATTCTCTGAGTTCTGTTGGGGACTTTGTTGTTGGGGAGGGACAAAACCTTGTTGTTGAGTGTTTTGAGGATAGAAGTTCTGGTTTGGGGGATTCTTGTAGTAGGTAAAGCCCTTTTGGTAACCTTGTTGGCCACCTACAAAGTTCACCTCAGCTGTGATGTCTTCCTTTTGAAATGTGTCTTGAAACACATGATTCACATCTCTAACAAATTTGGCTGACTGATGAGAATCTAAGAGAAGTGTGTCTAGCTTCTCAGTGAGAGACTTGATGGCTTTCCTTGTCCTTTCCTCTTCAGCACTCACAGCCCCTCTTGAAGTCCTTTCAAAGTCTGATCCATAAAGCTCATCACTCTGAGCTACATTCTCCACTAGGGTCATGGCATCATTGACTTCCTTGGTCATGAAATTACCATTAGAAGCTGTGTCCAAGAGAAGTCTGACCTGTGGCAAAGTACCTCTGTAGAATGTACTTAGCAGCTGACAATCTGAGAATCCATGGTGAGGGCATTGCATGGTATACCCTCTAAATCTTTCCCAAGCCTCACAAAACGATTCATGGTTCTTCTGAATGAAACTTGAGATTTCATTTCGTAACCTTGCTGTTCTTGATGAAGAGAAGAACTTGGTTAGAAATGCTCTTTTGCATTGCTCCCAAGTTATGACTGATCCTTGAGGTAGAGACTTTTCCCACTGATGAGCTTTGTCTCCTAGAGAAAAAGGAAATAGCCTCAACTTGAAACTGTCCTCACTCACTCCATTCATCTTAGTTAGATCACAAACTCTATCAAAGTTGTCAATGTGATCTAATGGGTCTTCTAATGCCAAGCCATGGAACCTGTTTGATTGCACCATGTTGATCAGGCCAGATTTGATCTCAAAATCGTTTTCAGGTGTTGGGGCTTGAATCCCATGTCTTTGACCCTGAGCATTGGCCTCATCACCAGCTCCCACAACTTGTCTTGGACGTGGAGGTGGTGGCTCTTCCTGATTCTGGTGGTTTCCATTACCACCATGAGCCTGTTGCCCTTGATCCATACCCAACCTCTCAATGTGCTCAACTCTTTCTCTTTGTCTCCTTGCTTGACTTCTGGTGTTCATACACCTGAAAACAAAGACAGCACTTGAAAGGTAATCAGTAAAACAAAAGAAAATGACTTGATCTCAAGAAGATCCAAAGTCCTAATGCTAGAATGAACTCTCCAATTGGCAACGGCGCCAAATTGATAGTAGGAATTTTTCAATCCTTGATCAATTCCTCAACTACTCATGTCATTGTAGCACTTGAGGTATCAATCCAAATGGAGAGATTCTAGACACTAGAACTATGAGGATCAATTCTTAATCCAAGTCTAATAAGCAGATGAGTTGGTAACCAAGATTATCTAAAAGCATATAACAAAACAAGCAAGAACAAACAGTAATTAAGAATTAAACAAGCAAGAGAAACTAAACAAACACTCAAATTCAAATAAAAAGAAAGCTAAACCTCTAGATGTGATCATTGATTAGGGTGCTTTAAATGTGAATTCATGATGCTAAGCAAACAATGCAACACTTGCAAATCTTTAGTCTAGACTTCCAATTCAGATTAATTCATTCTCATGACAGAAATCCCTTTGTTAATTACCAATTCAAGACTAATTCCCATTAGTGAATAAGCAATTAACAAGCATAAGGTTCCAAGTCTAACATGACCAGACAGCCTCTTTGTGCATCAAAATAAGAGCTAAGAAAGACTGAATCTTATACAGAAAGATAAAGCAAGCATCACATGATCTCAAATTCCAATTAACTTAGAACTCTAATCTAGATTAATCCTCTCATGAAGGCACTAACCTCTACACTAATCCATTTTCAAACCAAATCATCATTTGTGAAATATGAATCAATGAGCATTAAGAAACAGTTCTAATATGCCATTCATGCATTTAACAATCATTCCCATGACATTAATGCATAAACCCTTAGTTAGCTTTCATTCAGGCATTTCATCAAACACTTTTGGTGCATGAAAAACCCAGATTCTAGACCCAAGTGATGTGCAAGGATCTAGCATTAGGATCAGCTAACTAAGGAAAGGAGAAAAGAATCTAAGCTTAAACAATCATTAATCTACATCTAAGCACCCTAATCTACACACCTAGAAGCTTAAAAGATGACTACTCACTAATCATGAAGAACACATCTAATCTTTTGCAAGAGATGATGTTAATCATGATTAGAAGCAGAAATGAGATGATGAGATGATGAGAAACAGACTTAGATTGATTAAATCCTTGAGATCTCTCTTAATCAAAAACGTTTTTACACTAAAAAGGAAAGAAAACTAGAGAGAAACTAAGAGAGAAGATAACATACATGGGTTTTTCTCCCAAAAAACTATATATACCTAGTGCTAATGGACCGGGTCAGCCCAGGACAAACTGGGTACTGACCCGGCTCAGTTGGGTCAAGTGGAAATCCTGCGGGTCAGTCCAGTATGTCCCAGGTCGCACACCTAAGTCGCAGTAGTTTGCGAGTGATCGTGCGGCATAGATCCAGGCGCGGATGACTCGCATGCTTAAGTCGCACGATTGTGGACTTAGCATTTCTCTTGCTCGGGAGCTTCAGACCTCTTCCAGTGATAGTTTACCCGCACATTTCAACTCGCAGCATCAGCATTCAGGCGTTCATCTTCAGGCCTGCGGGCTAACCAAGTCGCAAGACCATCTCGCAGCATCCAGAGCAGCTTAGACCACTTCGCATTCCGGAGAGTGTAACTCCTGTGATACTTGTCTGAATTGAATGATTTCGGTTGCAGAAGACAGAGGACTCATTTATCTCCAACTTTGATGAAGGAAGTTTCAGTGCTTGGGAAGTGGAAGGCTTCCTGGAGGGCACATCTTTGCAGTGCATGTACACGACCAGAGAGAGGCGTCTAGACATGTGTCCATTCCGGAGACCGTATCTTCCTGCTCATAGATCCGAATTGAATGCTCTCGGACGTTCTGGAAAGAAGACTCAAATGTCTCTGATTCTCATGAAGGACCCGGAAGCTGAATCGGCCTGGAAGTGCACCGTCCTTCGCATCCTTCAGAACTGATCTGCTCGGTCCGGAACACCTGCGAGATAGGGGTTTCTTCCGACGAGCTTATCTCTCTGCTCACGCGTCCGAATCCCACGATTCCACTTGCTATGAGACCGTGCTCCAATGCTATCCAACTTCTATGAAGGACCCGCCATCTGAATCGGACCGGAAGGCTCCCCGGACAGGCGATTTCTGAGACACGTTCATACCCGGAGATTTTGGCCGATGCACTTCATTCGCGGTACGTGTTTTGGTCGACAAAGTTCACCCGCGGTACATGGAAATGGCCGGTAAAACCTTCCTGGCCAGCGAGAATGGCCGATAATCTCCCAGGACCCAATTTTCCACTTTTTTCAAGCTTTGCTCACCATTCCACCTCCTGGATTCATCTTTTCAGCTCCATATTCACCTGATAGACACTCAAAACATGCAATAGACTCATTGGGACCTAATGCATCTCCTAAGTTCTAAAACAAACCCTAAGGACCTAAAATGCATGAAATAAAACATGATTTGGAATGATTTATGCAACCTAAATGATGCAAATTATGAACATATCATGTCCTCAAACAAAGCAAAAGCCTAAACTCCATTGTTCTTTGCTTCAGAGTAGATCACCTTGGATCGTATCACGTGGTATCAGAGTTCATGTTCAAGCAAGCTATCATTGATGATCACGGGATATGTGGAGTTTAAACCCAAGAAAACTAGTCCACTTTTTTTGTCATGTAAAACTTAAACAATCTAAATCTTGATTCCAGTCAACTGGCTCTCTACATTCATTAAGTTCAATAGTGAGTTCTCATTAAAGACATCATCCAGGGTAGACAGTGTTTGGCACTAAAGGGCTGTTTAAGTGGTGGAGTTAAAGTGTTTTGGGTTCTCTGATGAATCTGGAGGATGCAAGATAATATGCAAAACCGCAAGAGAGATAAGGACCTGTTGATGACCGCAATTTTCAGTCACTTCTTCTTGCCAAATGTTGTTGCATAATCCTTCCTCCTGTCACTACAAGAAAAACATCATTTTACAACGGCCGAAATGGTCGTTAATTCGTCGTAATAGGGCCATTACGACGGACTACTGACGATTTCGAAATCGTCGTAAAGTCATCGTCGTAATAGACAAATCGTCGTAAAATCGTCGTATAATATATGACGGTTTTGTTTTGTCGTAACGTTGAGGGAAACAAAATCGTCGTAAATGCGTCGTACAGTTTACGACGAGTTTACATCGAATTGCGTCGATTTGGCCTTCGCCTAGACCGTCGTTAAGTGGTCGCTAATGGTCGACGTAAGATCGTCGTAAAATGTACGACGCATAAATCGTCGTAAATCTATCGTAAAGTATTTCTTCATTTCGTCGTAAAATCGTCGTAACTCTCGGACGTATAATCGTCGTATTTGTCGTCGTACATTGTAGTCGTAAATTCGTCGTAATATTTACGATGAATGTACGACGGTTTGAATAAATCTATTACGACGATTATACGACGTTTAATATAATTGAAAATAAAAAAAAAATAATTCGAATTAAAATTTAAATAAAAAAAATAATTTACAATTTAAAATTTATGAAAATTTGAAATTAAAATTAATTGTAATTTACAAAAAAACCCTACAGATCTAAATCTAAATCTAAATCGATCCCGTCGATCCCGTCACCGGCCTCCTCCACATCGTCCTGGACGTGTTCCTTGCCGGGTCTTCGGTTTGATGCTTCCGCCGGCGCCTGATCTCCGGCTCTAGGAGGCTCAACCCCGAGAGATCGGAACATCTCCTCGTCCGTATGCACCGGCGGTTGCGTCCTAGTGGATGACCCGGCGGCAGACGATCCGACAACCCCATCAGCCCGCAGCTTGTCCAACTGCGCCATGAGTACCGGGTTGTCGGCTCCCATGATCTCGAATAGACCGTAGAGCAGGTCGATCCTTGTCTCGTACCGGATCCGCATCTGATCGATCTCCTGGCGGATAACCGGATCCGGGACCCGGACGTGACCAGTCGCCGTAGCTCTCGGGGTATCACGGATGGACCCCATCCCTAATACCCGCCCCTTTTTCTTTGGGGCAACCTACAAATATTTAAAAACATTATAGTTAGAAATATAATTTAAAACTAAAGTTACATTAATTAAAAATAGTAATTAAAATTACCTCTTCGAAGATCTGGTCCATCTCCGCCACCGTCAGCGCCGGGGTCGATTGGACCGAGCTACCTCTGGGAGACGTTTGACGCGCCTGCTGAGTCAGCTACGTCTGTCGCTCCTCGATCGCCGCACAGGCGGCGTTGTAGATCTCCTCCGCCCGAGGATCCGTGAATTCGCCGTTACGCTTTTTATGCGTCTCGGCGAAAACCTTCGTCATCGGAGGAAGTTCTCCTCCGTTATCTTCGACCTACAAATTCAAAATGAAAAAATTAATTAGTATCAAGAAATAAGAGTTAATTATTTGAAAACAAAAAAATTAATGATTTTAATTTACTTACCATCATGAGCTGTCTTCCGGCAAAAGGAATCTGGCCGGAAGTGTGCGGGACGTTCTTCCGATTTCCCGCATCGTCAGTAGCATTCCTGAAAAATATTTTGATTAGCATCTATTATAAGAAAAAAATAATGTAAATATTATTGAAATTAACTACGACTTACCTAGATCCGGAACATTTGGCGGCCGTAGTCTGGTTGTGCGGATCCAACCAGTACTGGACAAGGCCCCGCCAGACGGTATTGGACATAGGCGCCGGCTTGGCCTTGTCGCCGTCGACCTCCCACTTCCGTTTCCAATCGGAAACGGTGTTGTTGAGGCGGAATTTGACCTTCTCCTTGAAGGCCGTCTCCACACGCCCGTGTGCGGATGTTTCCCAATGCCAGTTTTGCTAGGAAAAAAAAGAAGTTAGTAATTATTGTAAAAAGTTCGAATCTAAAATTAAAATTAAAGGAAATGGTAAATTACTTACCGCAAAACACTTGAACCAAGTGTCAAGTGTGGCCTGATCCAGCTTCTTCCAGCTGGTATGGAGTTGTACGAAAAACCCCTTGATGATATCCGCAACGTTACGACCGACTGCATTGTCGGTCGTAAACCTAGTCAAATGGAAAGAGCAAAAGTTAATTAATATCAAATATATAAGAATAAATATTAATTAATTTAAAAATATTATAGGCAAAAAATAACGTACCAAAAGGTACCGGAGGCTCGATCCGGGTCGAGTTTGTTCATGGTCTCACGACCGGGTTGAGCCAGAAGATCCTGTACCGTAAACTGGGCATACGGTACAGGCGGGATCGGATCAGCCTCAGGCTCGGCCTGTGCGGGAGCCGCTGGTTCGGCTGGTGGTGGTGGAGGTGGTGCCGGCTGCGGAACAACGACCGGTTGGGAAACCGTCCGTTGTGTTCTCGAGGACTCCGGGATGGCTGATCCGGTCGCCGAGGTAGACGGGGCCGTACCGTCAGAATCGACGAGCTGTCAGTAGTGAAATCTCTTAGCCCGAGGAGCCATCGAGACAGAATCTACAAAATTTTAAAAAATTTGTTACTAATTTTTCAAATATTTATTAAAATTTACAAAATCCGGGCCTATCTAAATTCCGAAACCTAAATTTAAATTCCGAACCTAAATCTAAATTCCGAACCTAAATCTAAAATAATATGTAATGAAATTATTTTAAAATAAAAACTTACAATTAATTGGTCGGGAGAGAGAGATTTAGTTTTTTAGAGAGAGAGAGATTTATAGAGAGAGAGGGGGAAGAGAGGAATGAGCGACGAAAGGGAAAAACTCGTGTCCCTTATATAGATTTTGTGATCGTCGTAAAACCGTCGTAAAGTTACGACGGTTTTACGACGATTTGGTTGTATAACAGTCGGTCCACTGCATGACACGACACGTGTCGTGATGTGATCGTCGTAAAATCGTTGTAACTTTACGATGGTTTTACGACGATTAAACCCAAAACCGTCGTAAAATCGTCGTAACGTCTAAACATTTATAACCTCGTACCTCGGATCAAGAGCCTATCCGGTGCAAACGATACGACGCTTTTACGACGGTTTTGGGTATAATCGTCGTAAAACCGTCGTAAATTTACGATTATATTACGACGGTTTTACAATGTTTTTTAAAAAAGTGAGTAAACCGTAAATCTTATAAATGGGGTATTGCATAAATAACAATGCAAAGGTTATTGTATCCTAACATATAATAAAAGGTTTACAACTTTGCATGTATGATGGATTTATGACATGAGATAGTAAAAAATGAAATTCCGTAATCTAATATATAACCTTTCACTTAACATTTTCGAAAACATGCATGAACTTGTAAATATGTATGTTTTTTTTCAAATTTTTGATTTTGATCAGATTGATAGCATTTCATATAAAATAAGATAACCAATCAAAAACAATTGTGAAATACCTTACAACCAATAAGATATAAAAGATTCAAATTCTTGGATTTCAACATTACGACGCTTTTACGACGAAATAGTGTATTCGTCGTAAAACCGTCGTAACTTTACGACGATTTTACGATGGTTCGTCGTAAAGACGTCATAATGTTGAAACCCTATTCATTCAGGGCTAAAAACCTAGACTTAGGGTTTAGGGTTTAGAAAAACCGTCGTAAAACCGTTGTAAAATCGAATTTTATGGTTTTAAAAAAATTCAAACAAACAAAGTTACAAATTACATAATAACAAACATTCACTAAATACAATGCATGAAACTCAATCAGATTCATCTTCCTCTATTACTTCATCACCAGCACCGTCTTCTTCCGCCAAATCATCATCATCGGTTTCAGCAAACTCATCATCACCTTCTTCTTCTGTATCATCGGGAAGATCTTCAAGTTGCCTGTTCCGAGGGTCTATTAAGAAAATCTCCTCATCAACATCTGGTTCAGACAGATCTACGCAAGTGTCCTGTTGAAGTGGAACATCCTCAACCCCTACAATCTTGCCCCTCGGAGCCACTTTAACTACAGCTAACCATGAAATTCCTGTTGATCGAAGTCGAGGGTATGGCAGAAACGTTACCTGTTCTGCTTGAGAAGCTAATATAAATGGCTCAAACCTGTTGTACCGTCGTGATTTGTTCACGTCAACAATTCCAAACTTGTTTAGACGTACCCCTCGTCCAACAGTTGGATCAAATCAATCACAAAATATTGCGGCATAAACCCTCTATTTAATAAATGCGTCCACACGGTTTTGGTTAGTGTATACCTCGTATTTTTGCATTTCAAACAAGGACAAAACATCTTCCCACTATCTTTCGTTCTCTCCATATTTGTAGCCTGATACATAAATATTTCTAACCCGTTCTTGAACTCTTCTGTCAACGCCCCATCTGAATCTTTACGCATATACATCCAACTTCTTAGCTCGTATATAGACATCTTGAAAATAAACTCAAAATACTATCTCTTTTTATTGATTAGACAATAAAGGAGGTGGTCTCTTGTGTCACGTCTAGCCACGTGAATGAAGTAAATTAACCTTATAATATTATTACTTCTTTGATTCAAAGTAATATAACTCTTAATTCGGGTTTTCAGCAATGGACAACCCAATATATAAGGATTTACAACACTATACTAAAATTTAAGAGACCTACAATGGGTCTCCAAGATGAAGATGCTCTTATGTTTGAATGATGATGTGTTGTGATTGAATGAAGGAATGAAGATCTATTTATAGGAAAATTTCGGGCTTTACAACGCTTTTACGACGACTTTTTACGACGGTTTTACATTCAACAATAATATTACGACGAGTTTACGACGATTTTGCGATAAAATTTTTCATCTACAATTGTTAGGTAAACATGTTTTAAATGTTTTTCACCTAACTCCTTTTTCGACGTACAATCGTCGTAATATGTACATCGAAATGTAGTCGTCGTATATTCGTCGTAATTTTGCTACGAATTTACGACGATTTTACATTTACTAGCAAATCTCTCGTTATCGATGTATAATCGTCGTAATTCGTCGTAAATTGTACGTCGAGTTTACGACGATTTTTATATACGACGGTTTTACGACGGTTTTTAAATTAGACATAAGATCGTCGTAAATCGTTGTAAATTTACGACGATTTAAAAACCGTCGTAATGGACCGTTGGAAAACGATTGTTTTCTTGTAGTGTTTGTTGTAAACAGTTATTCTCCCAGACTTAGATTCTTTCCGGGAATCAGAAAATGATCTCCAAAACTCCATAAAATTGAACTCCAGTTGCCTTGGGACTTAAAATTCGACCTCTCTAGACTCTCTAAGGCTTTTATTTCCTTTCTTTTGTTATTTTCGGATTATATATTTTTATTTTTATTTTTTTATTTTTTTTTTGAAAAGGAAATGTCTTTTAAAGAGAGAGAGAGAGACTAGAGGACGAGATTGTACCAAAAATTGAGATTTTTCTAAGGCAAACTGAGCTTCCTCTTGTGTTGAATCCTTCCGGGAACTTTTTCGGAAAATCGCAGGTCTCTGTCCTTGGTGACTGAAAAATGCGTCGTTCCTCTTTCTCTCCAACGTTTTTGCACTTATCTGCATATAAGACAATAGAAAACAAGAGTGCATGTGGTTTGAAAGAGGACTGGTTAAGGTGGGGAACTAGCTAGGGATGAACTAGCCATTCAGGATCAACAGAGAGTGGTAAAAAGGGTAAAAGAGTCCTGAATGTATGATTCGTTTCCCTGGTCTAATGCTTCAATGAGAGAATTAAGTCCAAATTAAGTCTAAATAAAGCAGAGCGAGTGTATTCCTTCATCTAAATCGAAATCATTCAAATTCCTCTGGGGTACTTCGTTTCAAATGTGTTTCGCTACCGCCTAGTCTAGTCCTAAATCATGAGTGAGCATGTCACTAGGAACAGTCTAAAAGCACACAATCAACTATCATTGACTCATGTTCACCATTCCCTTTTAAAACGTATTTTGTTTTGAAAACCGATTTTGAAAAACTTTAAGGAAATTGCAAAAAGTGTAGATAATGCAAGACTCATGAAAGAAAAGTGGTTAGAAAGGGATGAAATCCTCCCCCAGACTTAAATCACACTGTCCTCAGTGTGAAATAAGTCGAGATTGGATGAGAAAAATGCATAGATAATCGAATTGGTAAGGCCAAAGAGAACTTACCTGGATCCGGGATGCTGGTGGTGATGGACCGGATTCATTCGAAGAGGTTTGGGAAGGTGATAGGTGGTGGTGAAGGTGGTGGAGGGTGATGAATGAGGTGTAGTGGGGATTGGTGAGGTGGAATGAGATGAAGTGGGTGGTTTGGGGTCGGGTTTGATCTCAACGACCATTTGCCGTGGTCAGGAGCCACGCGACCACGGCAAACCAGTGCTCGGCCGCGGTCAGAAAGACGCGGCCGCGGTCGATCATGCGTTTCCCGCGGTCAGAGCATCTACGACCGTGGGGGCTTATATCGCGGTCTGTTCCTGCTTCTCCTTGGTTCCTGCTTGGCCGAGCAGTCAGTGACCATCCTTCTTTTTGTTTTTTTTTTGGGTTTTTTGATTTTTTTGGCTTTATTGTTTTATAAGAACACCTGAAACTAAGAAAAGAAAAAGATCAATAGAAAAAGAAAGAAAAATCCTAAAGAAAACAATACCTAAATGGGTTGCCTCCCATTAAGCGCTTCTGTTTTAAGTCGTTTAGCTCGACTTTTGTTGTTGGACGTGGCTTAGTCCAATGAAGAAGACCTTGTCCTGAGAAAAGTCTTTTTTGACATCTCCTTGCTTTGCCTAGCAGGTTCTTCGTCACTCCAAAGTTCTTCTTCAAACTCTTCTGTTGCAGAACGTTTTCCTGCTATGCTGTTGTATGGGACAGCTTCTGTGAAGACATCTTTGTCGATATTAGCAAATGAAATCCTCCAGTTTGGCCAGTCCATTATAGCTCCGGAAGTTGCTAGAAAAGAAAAGACCATCCGAGAATCACTGGATATGTTGAGTCTCTCGTCTCGACAATGTAGAAGTCGACAGGCACTATGCAATCTCCTATTCTCAAAGGAATTTCATGAGCTATTCCTTGAGGCGTTGCATTGGAATCATCAGCTAGACTAATCTTTGCTCTAGTCATGCGCAGGTGTTTAATACCAAGTCTCAAAGTAATTGCCTTGGACATCATGTTAAGACAAGCTCCAAAATCACAAAGCACGTTTTTAAACATTTCTCCTCTAATAGAACATGAGATAAGGAACTGATCTACACCTTCGATTTTGTGAAGTGTTCGAACAGGTTTACCTCTTCTGGCATGATTGAACAAGTCTTCTATCTCAGGAATGATTCCTTGCTCTCACAGAAGTAATGGCCTATCATGAAGTCCTTGCAAGCTCTGGCAAAGGTGATTCCTTCAGGCAGATTTCGGACTACATCATTGAATTCATCGAGCTTTTCTTTGCTGATGTTGTTGGTGTAGTGGCTGCAGTCTTCAGGTCTTTGAAGGTGGATTGAATAGATTGCAGCATCAGGTGATGTCCTGGGAAAGGTCAGGCGTCTGGCCCTCCCAAAATAGGTTCGGATATCCTCTTTTGTTTCCTTGCTGTACCTAAAGAAAACTTGCAAACAACCAAGATGCCATATATCATCAAAACCTGTGTAAAGAGGGATTGATTTCACAAACTTGTTGAATTCAATGAGTCTTTCCCTGGAGATTGGTGCTCCTAATTCCACCATTTTTTCTTGATTGCCTCCTTCTATGAACAGACGATAGTCTTCATCTTCGAGGTATTGCCCTTCATATTCATCCTCATATGCCAAAACTATGTTGCAGGAAAATACCTCATTTTCTTCTTGAGATGTTTTGGAGCTGATAGCGTACACCGTTTGCTCATAAAAAGGGGTTTTGACCGTCCCAGCAGATGTATCAAATGAACATTGACCTGTAAGAATAGAAAAGGGCTGAAACGTATCTGACCGACTATTTGTCGTGGGTGGAGGCTGCACGACCGCGGGTGGGGAGTGGTTTGCCGCGGGTAGGAGGCTCACGACCGCGGCTGGAGGGTTGTTGGCTGCGGTCGCGTGAGTCGTGACCGCGGGAGAGGGACTTCGAGATGGTTCAGCTGTTTCATTTTCTCCTTTGCCATCTAAACTGGTTTTTGGGTCCTCCAACTCTGTATCCTCTTCTTTTAGGTCAAGATCTTTGATGGGAAGCGTCGAGCCGTTCGTTTCACATCCTTTCATAAGCTTTTCGACCTTCTGTTCAACTTCATCTAGGGCACACACTACTTTGTCCACGGTTGAGTCGATTTCTTTGGCTTTGTCTTGAACCTTGTGTACTCCATCCCAAATTTCTTCCATGTAAGAGTAGGTTTGGTTGTTATGGACGTTAATAGTTTCTTCTGCTTCATCGAGCTTGACCTCTGATATGTTCATAATTTGCATCATTTTAGGTTGTATATTTCATTTCAAATCATATCTTATTTCATGCATTTTAGGTCTTTAGGGTTTGTTTTAGGACTTGGGTGTTCCATTAGGTCCCAATGAGTCTTTGCATGTTTGGAGTGTTTATCAGGTGTATTTGGAGCTATTTGGAGTTGAAAAGGTGGATTCAGGAAGAGGAATGGCGATCAGGGCTTGAAAGATGGTGAAAATGGGTTTTTCGAGGTTCTCGGCGATTCTCACGTACCGCAGGCAACTTTTATCGGCTATTTTCATGTACCGCGAGTGAGCCCCTCGGCCAAAACGCGTACCGCTGCTAAGGTTTCTCGGCCAAAACTTCCAGGTAAAGACACATCTCAGAAATCGCGTTTTCCGAAGGTCTTGCCGGTCAATTCAGTTGTCGGGTGCTTCATAAAAGTTGGAGAGGATTGGATCATGGTTCCGGAATCATATGATTTGGAGCAGTGAGCAGAGAGTTAAGCTCGTCGGAAGGCACGCCTGTCTCACTGCCGTTTTGGACCGACCCGATGAGCTCCGAAGAATGCAAAGGACGATGCACTTCCAGACCGATTCAGTCTACAGGGCCTTCATCAAGATCTGAGATATTTGAGTCCTCTTTCCAGAACGTTTGAGATCATTCAATTTGGAGCTGTGAGAAAGAAGATAACGTTTCTGAAATGGACGCATATCTAGAAGCCTCTTCGTGACCGTGTCAATGCACTGCGAAGATGAGCTCTCCAGGGAACCTTCCACTCCCCAAACGCCAAAGGTTCCTTCACCAAAGTTGAAGACGTCTGAGTGTTCTGTCCACTGAAGTTGGAATCGCACCATTTGGACCAGTATCTTGGGAGTTACTCTCCCACGAATGTGAAGTGGTCCAAGGAGACCTGAAGCCTGCGAGATGGTCTTGCGACTTGGTTAACTCGCAATGCCTGGAGATTAATGCCTGGGAGTTGAGCTGCGTGTTGAGATGTGCGAGTAAGGTGTCACTGGGTAAGGTCTAAAGTTCCCGATCAAGAAAAAATACTAAGTCCACAACCCTGCGACTTGAGCATGCGAGTTGGCCAAGCTTGGAACTGAGCCGCACGAAGACTCGCAATTTACACCTACATGAGCATGCGACTTGGGAGTGATGGAGACCATCCCGCACATATATCTGAAGGCCCCTGCTGCATGGTCATGCGAGTTAAGGAGAAAAGGGAACTGAGACGCATGAAGATTTGCAAATCAGACCGAGAGAGTAATGCGGCTGGGCTTACATGGGTTCTATCTCGTTCAAGCTTCTTTCTTTGGCTGTGCGAGTTAGGCATGCGACTTGGGACTAAAGGAGGACCGAGTCGCACACATATTATCCCCAGGTTTCGTCTTGGTCATGCGAGTTGAAGAGGAAGAAGGCTGAATCGCACAAAGACTCGCAAAACACACCTAGATGGGCATGTAGCTGAGACTAAGGGACTTAAGGCTCACAAGACTGCTTCTTTGGCTATGCGACTTGGACATGCGACTTGGGAGGCTCCTGACCAACTCGCACACTCGTCATTTTATCCATTAAAGCCGGGTCATGACCCGGTCCGTTTTAAAGACCTATATATAGTTTTTAGGGTTTTATCCCAAGGACTTAAGCTTTATTCCATAATCTCTTTGCCTCTTTTGTGTAAGAAAACTCCTTTTGAAGAGAAATGTCTGATTTTGGGCGTTTTAATCAAGAGAGTTTGAGAGATCTTGTGTTTAAAAGCTGTCTTCTTCTTAATCTATCATCTCCATCTTCATTTACACACTTCTAATCATGATTAACAACACATCTTGCAAAGGATCTAGTGTGTTGATCATGATTAGTGAGTAATCCCATATTAAGGTCTTAGATATGTAGATTAGAGTGCTTAGGTGGTAGATTAGTGAGCTTAGGGGTTAGATCATTCATATTCCATTCTCTACAACCTGTTCTTAATGCTAGATCCATACACATCATATGTGGTCTAGATTCTGGGCATTTCATGCACCAAAAGTGTTTGATGAAATGCCTGAACCAAGGTTGTTAGAGGTTTAAGTGTTATTCATCATGGGAATGATTGTTTATATTCTTAAATGACAGATTAAACTGGTTCTTAATGCTTGTTGATTCATGTTTCACTAATGATGATTAGGTTAGAAACTGTTTTAGCATAGAAGTTAATACCTTCATGAGAGGATTAGCCTAATTAATGATGTTTAAGTTGAATGGTTTGCTTGATCACATGATTCATTAGCTCACTAGTTTAGCACCAAAGGCACCCTAATCCACTATCATGTCTAAGACCTTTCTCATCATCATACATACATTCTCATCTCATTTAGCTCATTTACTTGCTAGTTTAAGTTGATCATTAGCTTTAATCCTTGTTTTTCCATTCTTAGTTGTCATTAATCATCAAAACCTCACTCATTTGGCTTGAATTAAGAATTCGACTGCTTCTATCCTCTCCTTGATAGTCTCAGCATCCTTGTTTGCTTGAGTCTCGATGGTTTTAACTTGAGCAGAAAGATCTTCAAGCTTTTTGTTAAAGTGAGTTGACATGTTGTCAATTTTCTCGTGAAGGGCGGCTCTTGATGTGGCTTGAGCGGCGATTAAGTGCATGACCACCGTTTCTAGTCAACTCAATCGGTGACTGAGCTGGACGTTTTCATCTTGGTGAGGCAGACGACGAACAGGATGTCTAGGGTTTGCCATTGGAGGTATGTATGGCTCGTTCTGGAACGTTCTGTAGTCTTTGGTTCGAATTTCTTCATAGAGATCGCGTAAGTACTGCTTCTCTCTGCGTCTGGTGGCTTGAGGAGTGTTGTAAAAACCTTCCTCATAGTGTGGATTTCGATTTATAGGATCCATATCTTCTGAAATGGAAACAAAATAACCGAAAAATGGAAATATGCAGAAAAAGGGGTTCTAGAGTCGATTTACCAACTTTTCTTAGGGTTTTGCGGAAAAGAAAACGCGTGCATTCCCCGGCAACGGCACCAAAAACTTGATGTGGTGTATAGTGAGGGTGTCAAGTTTTACCCTAAATGAAATCAATACCCGCAAGTGCACAGCTGATCGATTGTAGTACTTAGGGATCGAATCCACATGGAAGGAGGATCTTTCCTGCAAAAGCCTTCGAAAGAAATATGAAGTAAGGAAGTCTAGAACCAAGCAAGTTTTGTGAGGGTTTTGGTGGTGTGTTTAAAACGTAAAAATGAATCCTAAAGAGAAAATACGGGAATTAAAATGACTTAATAACTAAACTTAACGATAACGGGTAAAAACGAGAAAAAAGGCTAGACCTAATTGCTAAGTAAAAATCGATTGAAATAGTAAATAAACTAGACTAAAGCTTGAATGAAAATTGGTGTAAATCTATAAGAAAGAAAGCGCTGGGGTTCAGGGAATTTTTCTCAGGGGTATGAACGATTCAAAATATTGCTAGAGAGTAAATTTGTTAAGATCTTAGCTTAAACTTTTCGAACTGGAGTCACGGGCGTATGAATATGCCACTGTCGTGATCATAGACAACTATCTCTCTCAACCCTGACCACTAGGTTTCCACTCTGGCCCTGGAAAAGAAGAGTTGCATTATGTTTAAGACTCGTCAGCATTCACAAATCTCCCATAGGTAGGTTTCTACTCCTATGTTTGTTTTGCTCTCCCAAACTAGATCTGACCCCGGATGAACACTTTCGTGTCACCAAGCATCTGGATCAGATTGTAGTTCATGACGCTACTCTCATGCAGTAAAAACGAATTCAGAAGAAAAAGTTCTAAGATTCGGTTCAATAGCCAATGGAATCCTCACCGAACATATATAACCCAATCGAAAATCCCTTAGACCCAACAATAAAACTACTCAGACATGATAAAAAAAATAAAAAAAATAGTATTCAAAAGTAGTACAGAAACAGAAATTGAAAAAGAAAGAACAAGGGTTCAAGAGATAGATCTCTCTCTCCCTAAAACCTAAAAACAAAGCTTAAAGTAAAATTTCTGTAAAGTATTTCGTCTCTCTTATTCTCTTCTTAAAAACAACCTAAATGACATGTATTTATAGTCTCCAATACTCTCTGGTGTCTAGGATTCCGGAATGGAGGCTGGGAAAATGATACGGGCTTCAGACATGGGCCTTCAAAGTCGGAGTTAGCTGGCCGCGGTCAGGGAGTGCATGACCGCGGGGAATGGGTGGCTGGCCGCGGTCGCGGTGGTTGTGACCGCGGAGAATGGCTTGTTGGCCGCGGGTGGAAACGCTTGCTGGCTCGTTTATGGGACATCTTGTTCTTCGCGTATCTTTTGATTGAACCGTTGGATTGTCAAGATGTAAAGTGTGCTGGAAAGCTGATACTTCCATCTTTAAGATCTCCAAATTTGAGCTGGATCAGATGGTGAGAAGGCCTTCAATCGGGGGTGAACTTCTGACGGTTTGACTCTGAGCTGAAATCTGGTTTTTCTATCCATTTTGTTAAGCTTTTCCCAGAGTTACCTAAAAAGAGTCTTGGAAATACAAATACTAGAAAAACGTAATAAAAGTTCTTAAAAGCAATTAAAAAGATAGAAAAAGTATTTCAAAACGATCTATAAAAGTGGTCAAAATACGGTGTTATCAGCTGGCTCCCCCTCGGCTCCTTTGGTGCTTGCGGAGGATTTCTTGCTTATTCCTCTAGTTCTTTCCGAGGCCACAGCCTTGCCCTTGCTGGCTTTCCTCTGAACTTCTTTCCCTTGGGCTAAAGCGGCAGTTCTCTCAGGCATCTGTAAGAGAAATTCTCAAAGAAAGAATGAGAATCCTAGTGTATCGCTGAGCTCATGCGCAAAAGAACAAGGCAAGAACAGAACTTTCTCTTAAAAAGAATGGTTCAATGGTTTCTCAGGCTCAAAGTGATCAGAAGACGAGTCAATACAACCACTAATCACAGAGAAAAGCAAACAGCTCAGCCGAGAAACCCATTTCACCATAAAGCACTATTTCTCATGAATTTTAAAAACTAAAGAACAAACGATTTTCAGTGCAAGAACCGGTTTTTCATGTGTTGTCTATCCTGATGGAATTTCTAAAATTGTTCCCAAGGTTTTTAACAGCCTAAAAGAATCGATTCCATATTTTACAAACAATAAAGCTCGCAAACAACAATGGAAAACGATGAGTTCTTTAAGATGCGAATACCTTTGGGAACACAGAATTCAAGCTTAGTGAGATGTGTACGCAGGATAGACAACACTCCAATGAGTTCAGAACACTTGAAATTGTGCGAAACTAATGAGAAATGAGAGAGTTGTATGCGTGAAATGCAGAGGAAAGAGTGAAGAAGGCAAACTCTGCGTTTTGGCTCGGTATGGGAGCAGGTATGAGCTGGAGTCTCCTTTCCAGCTGGCGTTTGGACTGTTGTGGTACTGGTCCCCCCTTTTCCGAAGACTTCAGCCGTTGACCGCGCTCAAAATTGTGTTGACCGCGCGTTTAAACCCATTTTGCCGCGCAAAGCTCTCAAATGGCTGCGGTGTGGATAAGACGAGGGCCGTACGGTCTTGGCTCATTTTTCTTGTGTTGACACGAGCGGCCTCGATGTGTTCCACCCCGAGGGCACCAGACCGAGGACTTATAGCTCATGCTAACACATAAATTTTTGTGGCCCTCAAGTCTTTTCTACTGACCGCTTAAACCTTCTTCTTTGACTTAAGTGTCCCAAGTGTTCATGTTTTTGTTCTTTCTCGTTACCGGGGCACCTCGGCATGATCCACCACGAGGGCATCATGTCGAGGGCACTTGTTTTAACACAGAACATTTGGTGCTTGGGGGAATAAGCGACTCGGCCTCGGTGTAAATAGGTCGCGGCCTCAGATCGAGGTTTTTGACCGTTTCTTTTGAACATTGACCCTTGGTATTTTTATACCGAGGTAGTTGCACCGGTGTTCTTCCCCCACACTTAGTCATTTTACAATCTCCAACTTTTCACCATAAGGCCTCAGTTTTAACAAGATGAGGAGTTTAGCCGAGGTTCTCAAGCGTTCACTCAGTAAAAGGTGACCAAGGCATGATTATGCCGAGGGTCGATACCGAGGCTATAAAAAATCCTGTCTTAAAACACAAGGCCGTGTCTTTTACAAGCCTTCTTGCACTTGTTCTGTCAAGATTCATACTTAGAACGCTGCTTAGACCTGAAACACTTAACAAACCCTTCAAAAGCTTCAAATAAAAAGAAAAACAAAGATCAAAATGAAATATATACAAGGATAAGCTTGGGGTGTCTCCCAAGAGTACTTTGTTTAACGTCTCTAAGTTTGACTTTACTTAATTTTTCAGGCAGTTTCGGGTTCAAGAAGAGGGACTGAGGTAGCTCCTTCTCTTGTTTCAGACACAAGATAGTGCTTGATTCTTTGACCATTCACAACAAAACCATTACCATATTTTCCTTATAAGACAACGGCTCCATATGGTGTCACTTCAAGAACTTTAAACGGTCTGGACCACCTAGACTTTAGCTTTCCAAGGAATAGCTTAAGTCTTGAGTTGAACAACAGCACTTGGTCCCCTTCTTTGAACTCTCGCTGGTGTATCTTCTTATCATGAAGGGCCTTGGTCTTTTCCTTATAGATTTCAGAGCTCTCAAAAGCATCTAAGTGCATCTCCTCAAGTTCATGAAGCTGTATAACCCTCTTCTCCTGAGCCGTCTTGATGTCAAAGTTCAACAGTTTTACTGCCCACAAGGCCTTGTACTCCAACTCAACCGGTAAATGACAGCTTTTCCCATATAGCAAGTTAAACGGTGAGGTGCCAATGGGTATCTTGTAAGCGGTTCTGTAAGCCCACAAAGCATCATCAATTCTTTTGCTCCAATCTTTCCTAGATGAGCTCACAGTTCTTTCCAAAATTGCTTTGATCTGACGGTTTGAGACCTCCACTTGACCGCTTGTTTGTGGATGATAAGGGCTAGCCACCTTGTGCTTTACTCCGTGCTTTTTTAACAGACTCTCAAGAGTCTTATTGATGAAATGGCTACCCCCCATCACTGATTACTACCCTAGGAACTCCGAATCTTGGGAAAATGGTGTTTTTAAGAGCTTGACCACCACTTTGGAGTCATTGGTCGGAGATGTAATCGCTTCTACCCATTTGCTCACATAGTCCACAGCAACAAGTATGTACTGATTCCCGTATGAGCTTACAAAGGGACCCATGAAGTTAATGCCCCAACAATCGAAGACTTCTACTTCAAAAATCGGGTTCTGAGGCATTTCACTTCTTTTGGATAGGTTACCGTGCCTCTGACATGACTCACATCTTGAGACAACACTCTGAGGGTCCTTAAACATAGTCGGCCACCAAAAAACACTTTGTAGAACTTTGGCCACTATCTTGAAAGCCCCTAAGTGCCCACCATATGCTGAATCGTGGCATTCTTGCAACACAGGGTGAATCTCCTCTTCATCTAAGCATCTTCTATAGAGATGGTCCTTGATAAGCACGTATAAATACGGCTCATCCCAATGATACCTCATCACATCTCTAAAGAACTTTTTCCTCTGATAGGAATCTAACTCTGGTGGCTCTAAACCGCATGACAAGTAGTTCACAAGATCCGCAAACCATGGGAGACTTCTTTCTCTGATAGTATTGGCCTCCTCTACCTCCAAGTAAGACTTATCTAACATGAGATCTTCCTCGGGCAAAGCATCATCTAGAGGTACTTTTGATTCAATTCTTAGTCGTGAGACATGGTCGGCAGCTCCATTCTCAATACCCTTCTTATCTAGTACCTCCATATCAAACTCTTGAAGTAAAAGAACCCATCTGAGAAGCCTCGGCTTAGCGTCTTTCTTGGTCATTAGGTACCTCAAGGCTGCGTGATCTGTGTAGACTATGACCTCTGATCCCACAAGGTAGCTCCTGATTTTATCAAACACAAACATGATGACCAGCATTTCTTTCTCCGTGGTTGCGTATTTCTCTTGAGCTGAGTCCAATGTGCGGCTGGCGTAGTAGATCACGTGAAGCTTTTTATCCTTTTTATGCCCCAAGACAGCCCCCACGGCATAGTCTGATGCGTCTGTCATTACCTAAAATGGCAAAGACCAGTCAGGAGTTTGAACAATCGGTGCACTCACCAGAGCTTCCTTGATCTTTAAGAACGCCTCCATAAATTCATCATCGAACAAGAACTCGAGTTCTTTGCACAAGAGCCTTGTTAAAGGCCGGGCTATCTTTGAGAAGTCCTTGATAAATTTCCTGTAGAAGCCGGCGTGCCCCAAGAAGCTTCTTATACCCTTGACTGAACTCGGAGGCTGTAGATTCACCATGACCTCTATCTTTGCCTTATCCACTTCTATACCCTTCTCCGAGACCTTGTGACCCAAAACGATGCTTTCTTGAAGCATGAAGTGACAGTTTTCCCAATTCAAGACAAGCCTGTGCTCCTCACATTGCTTTAAAACCTGAGACAAGTTAGAAAGACAATCAGAGAAAGAGGAGCCATAGACGGTAAAGTCGTCCATAAACACCTCCACTTTCTATTCAATGAGGTCAGAAAAGATATGCATCATGCACCTTTGGAAGGTCACAGGTGCATTACAAAGGCCAAAGGGCATGCGTCTATAAGCGTAAGTGCCATAAGGGCATGTAAATGTAGTTTTCTCTTGGTCTCGGGGATCTATGGGGATTTGAAAGAAACCCGAGTACCCATCAAGAAAAAAAAAATAAGGATGGTTAGCTAGCCTCTCAAGCATTTGATCAATGAATGGCAATGGGAAATGGTCTTTCCTAGATGCAGAATTCAGTTTTCTATAGTCAATGCACATACGATGACCGGTTATGGTTCTTTGGGCTATAAGCTCCTCCTTTTCGTTTTTTACCACTGTGATCCCACCTTTTTTGGGCACAACATGAATATGAGATACCCATCTTGAGTCAGAGATTGGGTATATTATCCCTGCCTCAAGAAGCTTGAGTATCTCCTTCTTAACCACCTCCTTAAGATTCGGGTTAAGACGTCGTTGATGCTCAATAGAAGACATAGTCTGGTCTTCTAGGTGTATCCTGTGGGTGCATATGTCAGAGAGAGATGCCTCTAATATCAGCCAAAGAATACCCTATTGCTCTCCTGAACTTTCTAAGCTCGCTAAGCAATGCACTCTCTTCATGCTCCAACAAGTTATCATTGATGATTAAGGGATATGAAGAGTTTGAGCCTAAGAAAACGTACCTAAGCCCTGTTGGTAGAGGCTTGAGCTCAACAGGGGGTGCATCAGCCTCGTTCCAGTCAGCATCGAAGTTGCATTGCCTCGGAACAGCTTCATCGGCATTTTCTTTGTCACGTGGTTCACTGCTGACCTCGACATAAGATGTCACGGCCATGATACCCCGAGGTGTCTCCCCAACAGCCTTGGACTCCCTGATGTCTAAAATACCGCGGCCACTCTTCCTGAGCTCCCAAAAACCTCGTCTCAGCTTCAAACTCTCTCGGCTGATCCAAGAGACGCTTGTACATCTCGTTTTCATTGTTCAAGAATCCATGCTCGCTCTGTTCCCGTGTCAAGACCACTTGTAACGGGTCTTCTGCGTTTAACTCTTCAAGGAGCTCATCAGCTAGCTCCTCTATGGTTTCAATATAGAAAACCTGACCTCCAATGGTCGGTTTCTTCATCATTTCTTTCACATTGAACTTCATGGTTTCAGAAACGATGTGTAGCTCGATAATACCTCCTCTCACGTCAATGATCGCTCCTGCTGTTGCTATGAAAGATCTCCCCAAGATGATGGGATCAACAGGCTCCTCATCTATCTCTAGAACTATGAAATCTGTGGGGATCTCTATTTCACCAATTCTCAAAGGTACATCGTCAAGCAAACCAATCGGTAGTCTTACTGATCTATCAGCCAAAACAAGTGAGATCTTTGCCGGTTTGTAGCTCTTAAACCCAAGTCTTTTAGCCATTGAATAAGGCATTAATCTCACAGAAGCTCCCAAGTCACACAAACAGCTTGAAAACTTCAATGGACCGATTGCACATGGCAAAGTAAAACTACCCGGATCTGATAGCTTTCTTGGTATTGATCTCCTTTGAATGATGGCACTGCACTCATGACTCAATATGACCATCCCTTGAATCTCTTTTGTCTTGTTAAGTATCACGTCCTTTAGAAACTTTCCAAGCTGTGTTATAGCTAGAAAAGCATCTATGATCGGCAAAGTCATTTGAGTATTCTCTAAGTGCTTTTCAAAAACTGCCTTGGCCCTGTCTAGGATCTGCTTCTTGAAACGCCCTGGAAATGGTATCTTAGGCTGATAAGGAGGTGGTGGAACGTATGGCTTTTCAAGCTCAGGTGTATTAGAGAGGAAGAAGAGATAAAGAGGCAAGGCCGAAGTCAAGAAGATAAGGCCGAAGACCTCTACTCAAGATCCAAGTTGGTGTTGCTTAAAAGAAGACCAATGATGGATGAAAGTTACACTAAGAGGCAATGTTGGTTAAGAAAAGACAAGAATGAAGTGTTGCCTAAGGGTTGGAGGAGTTATATAAGTGGAGTCCTCAACAGATCAGCATGTAAGACGCTTAGAGGCTGAAGACCGAGAAGCGTCCGTACTGATCAAGCTTGTGTGGTGAGCTGCGGATTGATATCTAACTATTAAAGGATGATAAGAGACCGTACAACTCACCATACTAATGAAACTCTAACACCAAGACTCAATCACTTAGTCTCAGCACATCTACAAGCAGATCAAGGCTGAGGTTCATCTTCAATAAAGCCGAGGCCCATATTTAAGAAGACAAGAATGAGAAGGAATAAAGCCCGAAGAATGAAGAATCAAAGCCCACAAAGAATGAGTCTGTGGAGGGAAACCGAGTTTGAATCTTTAAGGAAAAGTCACATGACAAACTCTCTCTCTTTGTGTCGCTGGAATCTGCTAGGGCTTCCTCTCTTTATTTTCTCTATAAATATGATGTAACTAGAGCTGTAGAGAACACACAGAATCAATTAATCAAATTCTCTCTTTTCATACTGTTCTCTCTTTATTTCTACAATGTAGACTCTTTAAGAGAATCGCTTGGTAGAAGCTGCCCTTAAGGCCACCTTATCTCTTTTAATCTCTTCTTTAATTGCTATTAGCTCTAGCTTACTGATTCACAATCCTCTCCTTCTCTAAGTATACAAACTCTATGTGTTGTTATACTTTAGGCGGATTAGCTTCATACTAGAGCAAGTTTCACTTGATCAGATCGATTCTCTTCATAGAGGTTTCGGTTTTATTAAGCTCTTTTGTGTGGATTTCATCACAAGTTGATGTTATCTAACTCTCTTGAGATCGAGTTTATTTTGTGTGGGTTAAGTGGTTCATTCACCAAGTGAATGCTTCCACCATTTGTTGAGCTTTCTCTCATAAATCCCAACAAGGTGTCTTCTCAACAAGGTGTCTTCTCCACCTCATTACCCTTGTCTTTAACCGGTTCTTTCTCCAAAACCTCATCTTCTTGCTCATCATTTGAGGCTGCCTCCCCACCAATTTTCTCATTGTCCGCAATGAGCTTTGGCTTAGGTGCTGGAGCTTGTAACGCCTTCCCACTTCTCAAAGTGATGGCGCTCACATATTCCTTTGGGTTAGGCTCCGGCTTTCCAGGTAAAGCAGGTCCTCTTGATGATGTTGAAGCTTGATTCTGCTTAAGCTCCCTGATATCCTGTTGCATTGTCGCGTACTGACTCTCAACCCTTTGCTGACTTTGTAACAGCTGCTGTATAAGCCCACACATGTCAGGTCCCATCTGAGTCTGAACCGGTGCCTGGTGCTGTTGTTGCTGACCCATCGGCTGTGGACTGAACCCTGGTGGAAACTTGTGTTGCTGCGGTTGGCTGTTGAAGTTGTTGCTTTGAGCCAGTTGATTCTGCTGACCATAACTCTGTTGTTGCCCACTGAACTTCTGATTGGGCTGAAAACTTTCTGAAATGGAGCTTTAGGAGCATAGCTTTGTTGGTGTTGTTGAGCAGGGTATACTTGATCTTGAGGATTGGCTACATTGAGGTTTCAGTAAGAAAGGTTCTGATTGTTCCCAAAGTTATTAAACCTCTGATACCTTTGTTGATTCCCAATATAGTTGATCTCTTCTTGTGTGAGACCATCCTCATTCACATTGTCAAAGCTCGGCCCTTGCTCATCAAACTCTCCTACAAAGTGTATTGGCTTTTGTGTAGCCACAAGAACTTTGTCAAGCTTGCTCTGTAGCTCCCTGATGTCTTTTTCCATTCGCAACTCTTTACTAGACCCATCAGATCGGTTAGCTCTATGGAAATCCACACCATAGGTATCGTTAGACATCGCAAGATTCTCCACAAGCTCCATTGCTGTGTTTATCTCCTTCCCAAGAAAGTTCCCATTTGATGCGGTATCGAGCTGGTTCCTTATCTTTGGAAGTGCACCTCGGTATAAACAAGAGGAGAAAGAGTGTCCATAAACTGAGAAGTCATCCATGAAGACCTCTACTTTCTCCTCAATCAGATCCGAAAAAATAGACATCATACAACGCTGGAAAGTATCAGGAGCATTGCACAGCCCAAATGGCATGCGCCTATAAGCAGATGTCCCATAGGGACAGGTGAATGTGGTCTTCTCTTGGTCGCTTGTATCTATGGGGATTTGAAAGAATCCAGAGTAACCATCTAGAAAACAAAAGAAGAGATGGTTTGCAAGCCTCTCTAGCATTTGGCAATAAAAGGCAAGGAAAAATTCCTAGAGGCTGCATTGAGCTTTCTATAATATATACACATACTGTGTCCAGTTATAGTCCTTGTAGAAATAAGCTCATCCCTCTCATTCTTTATCACTGTCATTTCCCCCTTCTTGGGCACCGCATGTACTGGTGAAACCCATCTAGAGTCTGAGATTGGATAAATTATCCCAGCCTCTAGGAGTTTGAGAATCTCTTTCTTTACTACCTCTTTTAAGTTGGGATTGAGACGCCTTTGGTGCTCAATGGATGACATAGATTCCTCTTCTAGGAATCCTATGAGTGCATAGGGAGGGTGAGATACCCTTTATGTCATCCAAAGAGTAGCCAATGGCTCTCCTATGTTTCCTCAACTCTTCTAACAACTTATGCTCTTGGTCCTCTAACAGCATATCATTGATAATGACAGGATAAGACTCATTGAGACCTAAGAAAGCATACCTGAGCCCCTTAGGAAGAGGTTTGAGTTCCAGCTGAGGTGCCTTAGACTCATCCCAATCAGCGCTGAAGCTGTCTTGCTCACACGGCTCAGCTTGCTCCTCCACTTTAGAACCCACGGCCATGACTCCTTGAACCGCTTCTTGGCTTGTGTTTGAACCTCTGATATCAAAGACCTCAGGGCCACTTTGTTTCAATTCCAAAAACCTTGCCTCAGGACCAAGTTCTCTTGCATTTTCCAAAAAAGAGCTTGTACCCTTCACTCTCCTCTGCCAAGAACTCATGGTCTCCTTGTTCTTTGGTTAAAGAAACTTGAAGAGGATCATCAGTATTCAACTCCTCAAGCAGTTCATCAGCTAGTTGATCCATGGTCTCTACATAGAAGCATTGGCCTTCTATGGTGGGCTTCTTCATCATGTCCTTGATATCAAACTTCAGCTTTTCTTTACAAAGTTGTAGCTCAATGATGCCACCTCTTACATCAATGATTGCTCCTGCTGTGGCCAAGAATGGCCTGCCCAAGATCAGTGGATCAACTGGTTCTTCATCCATCTCTAGAACAACAAAATCTGTAGGCACTTGAAAACCACCTATCTTGACTGGTAAGTCTTCTAACATCCCAATAGGTAGCCTCACTGATCTATCAGCTATGACAAGAGAGATTTTAGCAGGTTTGAACACTCTATATCCAAGCTTTCTAGCTATAGAGAATGGCATTAAGCTGACAGATGCACCCAAGTCACAAAGACATCCAGCAAACATCAATGGACCTATAGCACAAGGGAGGGTAAAGCTCCCTGGATCAGACAGCTTCCTTGGGACTGAAATTCTCTGAATGATGGCACTACACTCATGGCTAAGCACCACCATACCCTGTAGCTCTTTCGTTTTGTTCAAGATGGCATCTTTCAGAAACTTTCTAAGCTTAGGCATCATCAGAAATGCTTCAATGAGAGGCATTGTAAGTGGTTTCTCATTAAGAGTCTTCTCAAAGAGTGCCCTTGCTTTATCTACAATCTGCTTCTTGAATCTTCCTGAATATGGGAGCTTAGGTTGATAGGGAGGTGGTGGAACATAAGGCTTTTCTGGTTCTGATGGCTTTTCCACCTCTTTGTCCTTCCCTTTCTTTGATCTTTCAGCTTCTTGATCATCCCTTGGGGCTGCCTCCCCACCAATTAGATCATTTTCCTCAATGATCACATTGTTGTACTCTATACCTGGTAACTCTTTGCCACTTCTCAATGTAATGGCTTTAGCATACTCCTTTGGGTTTGGTTCAGCCTTACCAGGTAAGCCACCTTGGCTTCTTGATGTGGATGCCTGATTCTGTTTCAGCTTCTTGATGTCCTGCTGCATAGATGCATACTGACTTGCAAACATTTGTTGACCCTGAAGCAGCTGTTGAAGAATACCACACATGTCTGGTCCCATCTGCTGCTGCTGGTGAACCGGTGCTGACTGAAACTGATGCTGAACCGGCGCCTGCTGCTGAAACTGTGGTGGACTGAACCCTGGTGGTGCTTTTGGCTGCTGCTGTGAACTGAAACTAGAACCCTGAAGTGGTTGCTGATGCTGATTGTAACCCTGATTCTGAACAAATTGATTCTTTGGTTGAAAAGACCCTTGAAAGTTATTCTTGGGAACAAAATTCTGTGGAGCATGAGAGGTAGGGTAGACTTGGTCTTGTGGGTTGGCTACATTGGGATTCCTGTAAGAGAGGTTCTGATTGGCATTGGCATAGTGATATCTTTAAAACCTCTGATTCCCAATATATTTTAGCTCTTCCTGAGTAAGACCCTCTTCATTAATGTTCTCAAAGCATTGAGAAGGTTCCTCAAACTCTCCTACAAAGTGCATTGGCTTTTGAGTGGCCAATAACACCTTTTCCAGCTTGCTTTCAAGTGTTTTAAAGTCCTTCTCATACCTTTGATCCCTGCTTGAATTCTCACTCCTATTGGCTCTATCAAAGTCTTCTCCATATGTGTCATTGCTCATTGCTAAGTTCTCAACCAGCTCTAAAGCAGCATGAATCTCCTTCCCCAGAAAGTTTCCATTTGATGCAGTATCTAGCTGGTTCCTAATCTTGGGAAGAGACCCTCTATAAAGTGTGCTGAGAAGAGAAGCCGCACTAAACCCATGGTGTGGGCACTTGTTAGTGTAGCTCCTAAATCTCTTATATGCTTCACCAAAACTCTCATTGCTATGTTGAGTGAAGCTGGAGATTTGGTTTCTTAGCTTTGCTGTTCTGGAAGTTGAGAAGAACTTAGACAGAAATGCCTGCTTGCATTGCTCCCAGGTTTGAATGGAGCCTCTTGGAATATTCTTCTCCCATTGGTGTGCTTTGTCACCAAGACTGAAGGGGAATAATCTGAGCTTGAAGCTGTCCTCAGATACTCCATTAATCTTTGTCAAGTCACAAACTTTATCAAACTGGTCTAAGTGTTCCAAAGGATCTTCCATTGGCAATCCATGGAACTTGGAGTTTTGGACCATATTCAGCAAAGATGCCTTGACTTCAAAATTGTTGTTCTGCACCGGTGGTGCTTGAATCTCTGCTCCATACTGATGAGCATTGGCCCTATCATTTTCCCCAACAAACACAGGTGGAGGATCATGTCTCCTTTGAGCTTGATGCTGAGGAATGTATTGAGCCTATTGCTCATTCCTATGAGCCTGCTGCTGATTCTGCTAAGCCTGCCTCTCATTCCTTTGTGCCATGTTTATATTGACAAAGTCTTGTTGCTCATTTCTATCAGCTTGAGCTTGATTCCTTTGAGCTCCATTACCATGCTGAGCTTGTTGCTCCTCTTGAGCCTGGTGCTCAATGTCAACCACGTGGTGCTCTCTCTGCTGTTCCATATCAGCTGCTCTTTCTGTTTCCCTATGACGTCTATCTCTTCTTCTTCTTGGCACTAAGAGATTGATGTTTTCGTTCAGGGGAAATGGTGGACCACAACTTCTTGACCTTGATCTGGTGTTCATACACCTGAAAACAAAGACAGAACTTGCAAAGTGAGCAGTAAAACAAAAGGAAAAGACTTGATCTCAAGAACAGATCAAAGCTTAATGCTAAACAATCCACAATTTGGCAATGGTGCCAATTGATAGACAGGACTTTTTATGGTCTTAGGGCTATCATTCCCCTTGTCAAAGTAGCACAAAAGAGGTTGTCAATCCAAAAATGTGGTGATGGACACTAAGCTATATGATCAGTTTGTCAATTCAAGTAGCAAGTGAGGTTTTGATTGACTAATGACAACTGAAAACTTAAAACAAGATTAATGACTAATCAAATGATTAAACAAGAACTAAGAAAATGGCAAGTGATGTGAATATGAGATGATGGAAGCATGAGATTCTAGACATGATAGTTGGCTAGGGTGCTTTGGTGCTAAACTAGAAATGCTAATGACAATGATGAGACATGATTCAAATGATTTAGAACTCTAATCTAGATTAATCCTCTCATGAAGGTATTAACCTCTACACTAATCCATTTTCAAACCAAATCATCATTTGTGAAATATGAATCAATGAGCATTAAGAACAGTTCTAAAAGATCATTCAAGCAAATAACAAGACATCACCATGCAGCAAATGCTTAAACCTCTAATACTGCTCTTTCAGGAATTTCATCAAACACTTTTGGTGCATGAAATTCCCAGAATCTAGATCACAAGTGATGTGCAAAGATCTAGCCTAGAGAACAGCTGTGTAGAGAGATGAATCAATGAATCTAGCCCTAAGCACTCCTACTTTAGCACCCTAACCTACACATCTAGAACCTCATTAAGGTAACTACTCACTAATCATACTAATCTCTCTTAAACCTTTGCAAGTTGAGAAGATTGGCATGATTAATGATGAGAAATGGAGATGGAGAAGATGGATAATGATGGATTTGTATCTTTAAACACAAAGATCTCTCAATCTCTCTTGATTAAAACCCTTAAAAATTGATATTTCTCTTCTTAAGAGGAGTCTTCCACAAAAGGGGCAAAGAAATTAGGGGAATAAAGCTTAGTCCTTAGGGTAAAACCCTTAAAAACTATATATATAGGTTCTTAAACGAACCGGGTCAGCCCGGAACAAACCGGGTCCTGAACCGGCTTTGATGGGTAAAATCTCGAGTGTGCGAGTTGGTCAGGTGCTACCCATGTCGCATGCCCAAGTCACACAGCCATAGAAACAGTCTTGTGAGCTTTAAGTCCTTCAGCTTCAGCCGCATGCCCATCTAGGTGTAAACCGTGAGTCTTTATGCGGTTCAGTTCTTTCCTCTCTTCAACTCGCAGAACCAAGAAAAAATCTGGGGAGAAAATGTGTGCGAGTTGGTCCTCCTTTAGTCCCAAGTCGCATGCCCAACTCGCACATGTCTAGAAAGGAGCTTTGGCGAGATAAAACCATGTAGCCAAGCCGCATTCCTCTCTCGGTGTAAACCGCGAGTCTTTATGCGGTTTAGTTCCCTTTGCTCCATAGCTCGCACAACCATGTAGCACAGGACTTCAAGTACGTGTGCAAGTTGGTCTACTTCATTCCCAAGTCGCATGCCCAACTCGGTGTAAACAGCGAACGTTTATGCGGTTCAGTTCACTGCTCGGCCAACTCGCATGCTCAAGTCGCACTCTTGTGAACTTAGCATTTTTCCTGCTCGGGAACCTTTGAACTCACTAAAGGTTACCTTACCCGCACATCTCCACACGCAGCTCAATTCCCAGAAATTATCCTTTAAGCGCTGCGAGTTATCCAAGTCGCAAAACCATCTCGCAGACTTCAAATCTCCTCGGACCACTTCGCATTCGGGGGAGCATAACTTCCAGGATATATATCCAAATGGCTTGATTCTAGCTGCAGTTGAAAGAGCACTCAAATATCTTGAACTTTGGTGAAGAAACCTTCAGCGCTTGGGAAGTGGAAGGTTCTCTGGACGGCTCATCTCTGTAGTGAATTGAAACGATCAAAAGGAAGCTCTTGGACCAGTGTTCACTCCGGAGATGGTATCTTTTAGCACATAGCACCAAACTGGATGACCTCAGATGTTCTGAAAATATCACTCAAAAATCTCGAATCTTGATGAAGACTCCGGCAACTGAATCAGATTGGAAAGGCATCGTCCCACGCAATCTTTGTGACTCATCGGACTGGTCTTGAAACTGTAGACAGGTGTGCCTTCCGGTGAGCTTAACTCTCTGCTCACGACTCCAAATCCAGTTATTCCACCTGTTCTGGATTCGTGACCTGATCATCTCCAACTTTTCCGAAGGCCCTGTAATCTGAATCGGACGTTAAGACTCCCCGGACAGGCGATCTTCCAGACATATGGGATTGCTTCGGAATGGATGCGAGAGAGGTCTGTCTTCCGGTGGCCGTATCCTCCAGCTCAATGATCCAAATATATCGATTCCAACTGTTCTGGAATCTAGATTCAATTATCTTGATCTTTGATGAAGACGCCGGAGGCTGAATTGGCCGGAAAGACCTTCCGGTAACGCGATTTCGAAGATGTATCTGCATCCGAGAATTTTGGCCGAGAAATTTGAACAGCCGGTACGCGTTTTGGCCGAGAAATCCACCCGCGGTACATGAAAATCGCCGAAAAAAAGCTTCCCGCGGTACAGGGTAGCGCCGAGAACCTCCATAAAAGGCTGATTTCACCATTTTTAATCCCCCATTCACCATTTCTTCTCCTGGCTTCATCTTTTTAGGTCCAAACTGCTTTCAAATCACCTGTAAACACTCCAAAACATGCAAAACTCACTTGGACCTAATGCAAATCCCTAAGTCCCAAAACAACACCTAAAGACCTAAAATGCATGAAATAAGATATGATTTGGAATGAAATATACAACCTAAATGATGCAAATTATGAACATATCAACCCGCTTATAAAATAACTTCATATACGGGATTAACTCATTTTTTACAATCAAACCAAAAATTAAAAATGACTCTATATACAGATCAACTCATTTTATAAAATTCAGAAAATTACTTTTTTTTTTGAAAAATAATTGTTTATACAGAATAATTGTTTTTGCAAAATTATTTAACATAATTGAAGGTTAAAAAAATATCTTCTGCGCTACAGCGCGGATTAATCCCTAATAAATTACATTTTTATAGTTGTACTTTTGAAAATAAGTAATAATAAAGCATTTAAGAAAGATATATATGATACAATGTTTATGTTTTTTTGTTAAGTTCTTATAACTATCTAGCATTAGTTGTAATAGTTTCCATATAAGTATAAGGTAGATGTTATGAAAATATGATTTTTATGTTCTCAATATTCAAAATTGCATCAAGTTGGATTTGGGAAATTGTTACCATATTCGGGTAACTTGACCACATCTCGGTTTTGGGAAATTACACGACCTGGAAACCCAAAACCCACCAGAGACTGGAGATTTTCAATCAATTTATGCGTTTCCCCATCCAATTCCTCGAACTTTTCTAATTGCATGGAACAGCTCTCTTCCCCCATCCGACAATCATAAATCAAAACCCAGATCCCAGAATTAATATCATAATTTCTGAGTTCTTTTTTAGTTTAATTTGATTAGAAGAGATCTTCAATTGTCTTGTTTTTAGAGTTGTGGTTTACAGAATTTGTTCTGGGTTTATTCATAATTTTACGAAGAACTAATTTTCATTTTATTTCAAAGAAATCTTCAGTTGTCTTGCTTTGATTTTGTATTTCATCAAGAAAGAAGGAGAAGACTCGTGAATTGAGATTAAGTGACTGGGATCCACTTATCATTTGTTTTTTTTTTTCTGGATTAGGTTTTAATTCGATTTGGTTTAGATGATTAATTTGGTTAGGTCGGTTTAGGTTATAATTAATAGTTATGGATAAATAAGTTTAGAATTTTTTGGGGAAATAGAATTAAAACTTTGATAATAGGGAGAATTAGAACGAAGATCAAATTTCAGGGGGATCTATTATTATATGAAAGTTCTGAGGAAAAATAGATGGTTTTCCCAGAATTGTAATACTCATAGATTTTGTTAATATCTCACAATATCTCAAAAGTGGATTTTTTTTTCTTTGAACAAACTCAGAATTGGACTTTTTACTTACACTAATATAATATTTTTGCCTCTTCAAGGTCAAAAATCTCGGATACAACTTCTACGATATAAAGAAGAGTTGCTACTGACTTCTCGACAAGGAGCAAACCAAACCGATACAATAAGAAACATGTTGAAACGAGTGCCAACAAGGTGAAACTCAAACGATCGATCACTAACTTCCTAGAAAATTAACTGATTCTTATAAGACGTTATTTAAAACAATAAATAGTCAGTGGAGCAAACTTATGTACGATTTATTTAAATTTCTACGGTTTAACCTAATTTTTTTGCAACTCAAGATTTCAATTCATTCACAATGTCCTTGAAATTTTGCTAGCTCAATTTACATAATGTTATTATAATTTATATCAAATTTATCATATTGATTTTAATTTATGATTTATAAAGATCTTTGATCTCAATAGGTTTTGTTTTGTTTTAATTTATAATAAATGTGTAATTGGCTATAAAAGCTTCAAGAAGGACTTCTACTGTTGATAGTAGGCGGTGGAGTTTGGTATGATCATTCTTTGTTGGAAACATTTAGTATTTTTGGATTAAGCAATTCTGAACTAGCTTTTAAGGGAACCTTAAACTTCTTTTTAACAAGTAAGCATTCTCTTCACTTTTGCCTAATCATTGTTGTTTTTACCATTTTCGTTTGTTTGTATGTTAATGCAGAGAGCCTCTAGGAAGAGTCACTTGAACTTAAGGTCGTAAACATAACGTACAGTTACGAATATACACCAACAAATGCATCACAATCAACTAAAACAATATCTAAAATGGAAGCCATAAGTATTGTCATCTCATAGCCCCACTGTAGAAAGAAAGAAAAAAACTTAAAAGACAAGCCTTTTTATGTATATTTTAGACTGATGTAGATGGTAACGAAAATAATCGATTACACCAAGTTTAGATGAGAACTTATTCAAAGCCTTCTAATACTTTGACAATCAAAGACAACAGCTGGTAAGTTTGGTCCCTTGAGTAAAATAGAAAGCCTAGGAGACATAAAAACTTAGTTTTATATTTCATGATATTTAATAAACAAAAAAACTAAGTTAGACTTTGTGAATTTGTAGAAGAATTTTACGGTTTTAAAACTATTAAACTTTGATTGGATACATTAGAACTTCAAAGATTTAAAATAAAATAAAAAAGTCGCATATGAAAATTAAATAAAAATATTTCAAATTTAGTTTAAATGAGACGAGAAAATAGTAGGATAGCAAGAAACAATATCTTATACGTGAGATTACAAATGAAAAACCGATAAAATTAAGTTTGAACCTATAAGAGGGAGATGAATGGCGATAGTTGAGATAAGATTTTGAAGGATTCTGATGAATACTAACAGCTCAACTGCCTACTTCATGAGCCTCCCAGACATGTCTGGTTTATGCAGTATCGACTTCATCAGAAAGGATGATACGACCGTGATGGGGTGAGCTTGGAAGTAGGGACGCAATTTTCTAGCACTCATCACGAGATCCAACGTTAACTTCTCCAACTGATGGATGCTTTGTTGAGATCCAAGAAAATAATGCAAACTCTTCATTTTCCGTTCTTCTTTTGAACCACGACGAGGTTGGAAAGTCATTATGGATACTCCACTTCTATAACGATTCTTGGCTTTGATCAGCTTCTTCACTTCCTCGGTGATTAGCCTATCCTTTTCTGGGGCGAAGTTCCTTCTTTTCTGTTGGATGGGAGGGTATGCAGAATCCACAGAGAGCTTGTGCGTTATCACTTTTGGGTCCACTCCCAACATCTCTTCATGGGTCCATGCAAAACAATCCTGATGTCGGGACAAGAATCGCACGATGTCCTCCCGGACCGTGGGACTGAGTCTCCCCAGCCTCAGCTTGTGCTCGGGTTGGTCTGGCCATATCTCCATCTCCATTGCTTCTTCTCCTGTGGTTATCTTGTTGCTCTTTTCTGATTTTGAGTTTGTGTTCCCCCCCCCCTCCTTCTAGCGCCAAATTGTTTAGAGGATTTTTGGTCCTCTTGAAGGGGCAAGTCTCCTGCAAAACAGAAATGCTGTCAGGGGTCTGGGAAAAAAAAATGGAGGTGTGTTTTCCGAAGGCACTCCGATGTTCAAGTCATAAAGCAGCTAAAAAAACCACAAACAGGAGTTCGGAGAGCGGAAAGAAGTCAGAAAACTATAGTGAAGGAAAGTGAGCCGAGAGTCTCTAAGGTGAGATATGCTCATGCCTCGAAGTAAAAAGGGTTTTTGAGTGGAAGGAGAGAGAGAGAAGAAGAGTTTAGGAAATGTTTAAACTTCACGGTTTAGGAACTGCCATAGAGGAGAACATAAATGAAAGTGAAGTGACGTGACTGGAAATATGGTCAGAAGTCTGGAAAATTCCTTAGCTTAAGAACCACAAGTATCTAGAGAGATATCGTGCGACTTAAGATGGTTGAGATAGTAAACCCCTTTCTCGTCGGAAATGATAAAATATTTATAAGGAATTACCTAACCTGGGCTAGTATACCGGGTTGGCCGATGACTCATGGATTGGATGGGTCGGCTCACGACCCGATTTAGCTAAGTTCAAATCTTGTGATTGTATCATGCTATGATGGTCTCACCAACTTTCTTTGGCGTATTCTACCTGGAACAAGACCGTCTCTTGGCACATCTCTTTCGTCCTTAGTGTACGAGTCAGGTCTATGGCTCAGACGCGGTATGGCTCTTCGCTGAACCTCTGATTTTCCTCTGGCTCCGGTGAATGGTCATTGTCACTGACACGTGTAATAAAAACGCATTAAATGTCGTTCTCGTGGCTCGTAAAGGTATGAGCGATCAGATCATTCAATGGCATAGTCCTATTATTGAATGAAGGAAAATTTGAATAGTGTTCTGCTTAAACGATTCGTTTATACCTGGCCCGGATACTCTTCCTTACATCCCGACCCTTCCGGATCACCGAGCTTATGTCTAGGATATAAGGAATGTGGCCTCTACTCCTCCTGATCACTCAGTTTCCAACTTCCTTGTATCTGAAAGCGCAGCCTACGCTGTTAGATACGAGGAATCCGAGAACATGTGGTCTATTGTGCCGGATCTCCCAAACCCAATTGAGATTCAATTTCCGGTGTTATTGTGCCAGACATAGGAATGTGGCCTCTCCTCCTCCGGATAACTCAGTTTCCAACTTTCTTGTACCTGACAGCGCGGCCTATATGCTGTCAGACACGAAAAATTTGAGAATATGTGTCCTAATTTGGCTTATATGCTGTCAGTTTCCGACTTTCTTGTACCTGACAGCGCGGCCTATATGCTGTCAACCACGAAAAATTCGAGAGTATATGTCCTAATTTAGCTTGGGGGGCTGTATCTGCAAGAAAGTCATAAATGCCACATGCAAGCACGTAATTCGTCCACATAGGAAGGATTTCTCGTGTCACGGCATAGCTGAGAGCTTCCAAAGATAAGGTCTACTCCCTTTTTTTAGGGGCGGGCTTTTTCTTTTCAGTTTTGGGAGGTTGTTCCGTTTTTTTCCTTGGCTTTTTCGATTTTTTTCAGGATCACCTTTTGTGGCTAACATCCTTATTTGAGTTAGGCATTCCTCGGTGGAATGTCCTTTCTTTTCGTGATATGTGCAAAATTTGCTTTCGTCAAAGTTTGCTTTTTTGGATTTGCCTTTTTTGGATTTGGGGCTATCTATGGCATAGGTGTGGTGTCCCTCGCCTTCGGGTCTCTCTTTCGAGGCATTTTTCTCCGGGGGAGCGCCTACGCCCTCGCCTTTGCGAGCTGCGATCTCCTCTTTGAGGAAGATGAAGGGAGTAGCTCGGTGCAGGGCGTCGTCCAATGAGACGGGGGTTCGCAAGGCGATTTCTTTAAAGAATTCTGATGTGACTACTAACCCTTGTTGCAGAGCTAGCAGGACGAACTCCTTCTATGGATGGGTTATCTGGGCTTTGATAGCCTTAAACTTGTCCATATAGGATCTGAGAGACTCCCCGGGGCCTTGTTTGAGTTTCCAAAGGATCTGAAAGACTCCCCGATTGGATAAAAATGGAGTACTGCTTTAGAAAGACAGACACGAGTTGAGTGAAGTTGTCAATAGAGTTGGGTTCGAGTGAAGAGAACCACTCTTGAGCGGGGCCTGTTAGGTTTCCGACGAAGAAAGGGCAACGACCTACATCTTGTTATTTGTCACTTAGGTAAGCTCCCGTCATGGCGAGCCTAAAGGCTCTAAGGTGGGGTCGTGGATCACCTTTTCCAGCGTATTCTGGGAATTTAATTTTACCGATGTCAGGAAGTCGGACGTCAATGTTTCTCCACGTGAAGGGTGTTCTTTGAGTTTCCTCGATTATCCAGTCAATATCCGGTGCTGAACTGGTCGCGTTGTGAACTTGCGAGCTCAGCAGGTGGATCTCGTTATGAGTTTGATCGGCGTATCTCTCAAAGATTTCTCGATCAATCATATTCTGTAGGTTGTTGCGATCCCTGAGGTTATTGTTGTTTCCTTTAATTTGTACTCGTGGGAGATCGTAGCGAGTCTCCCTGATAGTGAAAGAGCCTATGTTGCTCGTTCTCGGGTCATCGCGCTGAAACTGCGGATATCCCTAATTTGCTGTGTTCGCTTCGGTCTGGAACTGTTGTTGCAGAACCAAGCTTGGGTTTGAATGGTCATTCCATCTCCATGTAGGAGATCCGCTCCTTGGAGGAGGGGGTGGCGACGATAGGCAATCTGCGGAAGAGCTTGCATAGGGTCGCCGGATCCTACTGAATTCAGCTGTGACCGTTGACGGATACGTCGTAGTTGTCTGCTCGGGAATGGTTCCAAAGCGGACTGAGATTGTTGAATGCCTATTCGAAGGAGTTTGAACAGGCGAAAAATTGAGAGTGGTTCGTGGGATGTAAGCATCCTCGCCTCTCTCACGCCCGAGCTCAAACTGTTGCCTTTAGATGATCAGTTCGAGTTTGCGCTGCCACTCAGTCAAGAGTGTCATAGCACGCTGAATTTTGGCCACTTCCTCGACACTTAAATGCCTTAGTGATTCGGGCTGCATAGGCTGACAGCGTGCCGGTAGTGGCCTGATTGGTGTTGGATCAACAGATGCGACGGGATTGCGAGAGCTATTCTGCTCTCGAGATGGCGCGTTATGATCCGCCTCGGTTGGAGATACGTTTTGGGTCACAACTGTGGTTGTTCCCACAGGTGCCGTTGGCGGGGCTCGGAAGTTCGGCCCTGTGGCAGTTTGGAGGCTCGATCCAACGATCGGAAGACCGGAGTCGGATATCTGCGAGTCCTGAGAGTTAGATCTCTTTGATGATTGGTTTGAGTCCATTTTCTTGCTTGATATTCTAGGATCGACTCTTGAGTAAGAAAATCTGATACTTCCCCACAGACTGCGCCAAAATGTGGTTGCGAAAATCCACACTCAGAAATTTGTATATAGTTTTAGGGAAGAGATTTATAACGATGGGCCAGATTTGTCTTTGAATCGATCGAGTATAGAATCGTATCGAACGAATTGGACTTTTATTAAATTAATCGGAGATGAATACAGGATTTCTCGAAGAGAATGAAACAAAAAGATAACTGTAATTTTAGGGTTTTTCCGGATGAAAAAATGTGTCTTCTTCGTGTCTTGTGAGCTCTTTTTATACTTTTCTTTGGAACTCGAACTACCACCGCAAATCTTGGGCCACTTCGTGTTACGGCGTTTCCGTGATCTTTGTAACGGCTCCGAACTCTTAGAGGAATATCTTTGACTTTGACCGGATATCTCGGAGCTCGGAGTTCGCTTAGTTCGAGCGTTCGAGGCGACACTTAGTTGGTCTGCGAGTAGGTTGATGGGCTGAATTTTGCATTTTGGGCCGATATTTATCTGGCCCAACTCTGATTATTCGGTTATTTAGAATATAATTTATTTAATTATATTTACTTATGGGCTTCGTGGGCCCGGCCAAACTGTGAGAAATCTAGCTCCTACACTTTCTCCCAGCCCATTAAGCGAGTGTCGAGCTTAATGGGCGGTGAAACTTTGTCTCTTACTTTGGGGATATACTCATATCTTTTTTGAAAAGATTTCAAAATTTGAAACAGACGGCGCAGATCTTATCACCACGTCTCATCTTTTTTCGTGCTCCGCGAACGCCGTTGGATCCCCATCTTTTTTGAGATCTTATTCGAAATGATTGCCATCCAATGGCCTGAATCTTCGGAGAATAAGATCTTTTTTGGGCTTTGGGAACTGTCTCATATTCAAGTATTTAACCTCGATTCTCCATGTTTCCAATTAACTGCTTCACTGGCTTTCGATCAAGGTAACTTCTCTTTCCACACCCTTTATCTTCCGTTTTTATTTTTGCTATTGGGAATAGGGCTTTTTCAGATTTCAAGAGTATCCTTGATTCGCTGCTTCGAGTGTTCTTTTTTTTTTCTTATTATTCTTCGAATTACGATTTCGGCTTATCAAAATGAACGCCAACAAGGAAATATTCAGTCCTCACATACCCTGCACCACCTTGGAGTACGATTTGTGAAGACCCTGAGAAGTGCATGGCGTTCTCGTCTGAGATGGCAGTCCCATCAAGATGGAGTTGCCAGAGACCGTGAGGCCGGGAAGGTGCTGCTGGTATCGCACCTATTTCAAGGAGTGCGGACTGACTTTTCCAATTCCGATATTTCTCCTCGAAACCTTAGTTCAGCTCCTGGATCTCCTTTTCCCAGATGTGCCCGAATTTTGTTAGATACGTAGTCGGGCTTTCTATTCGAGCGCGAGAAGAGGGGATCACTTTCACTCCAACCAATATCAACGCCTTGTGTTCGGTGAAGAAGAATCCTGGCTTTCAGGGCACTTTTTATTTCTCTCCTCGGCGGAACCGACGGGTGCTCGTAGACGTTCCGCAACGAGACAAATGGAGGGACCCGACGTTCCTTTTCAGGATTAACGCTGTGTCGGTCGGCCATTTTGACTTTTCTCGCCTTCCCAGACTTTGGTCGCCGGTTGCCGGTCAGGCGTTTTCTGCGTTTCATTAAGTTGGTGTTCACCTTTTATAGGGTTACTAACTTCCTTAATTTTATTGTTTGGAGAAACACCTAACAAGCCTCCGTCGATTGGAGTTAGCGTTCTCACCGCTCTTTCACCGAGAAAAGGTTTCATGGTACGATTTTACTCGACAGAGGATTCTACGAGCTCTCGAGCCACCTCAGCAACCGATCGTTCATCAAGCAACCGTACAACCTCCCCCTCCTCAAGTTAATGTTAGCAAATCCGAGCTTGAGATCGTATTGTCGCAATCTGTTGGTATCTTGTTTTACTGATTAAGCCTTGTGTGATTGATTTAGCCGACGCTTCTCCGACTTCGTCGACCGCCAGCACTTCGATGTCTCGACGCCCAACTTTCCGTCAGCGATCCTCCAGGGACCAGTCGAGCCCGAGCCGTGTCTGGAGTGGCGAGATGGCCGCCTTGATTTTCGAAGCACTAGCGGCTCATGGTCGGCCGGCGTCGAATCCGGATGGCGCTCCATCCCCCGTGGCGGTGGCACAGCGGGTTGAGCTTCTTCAACTGCGGCGACCAGCATCCTGACTAAGCTTATCTGTTTGAGTTCTGATTTCGAATGGCTCGGGGGCTAGCCACCTTGTGCGGAGGCGGTCTAAACGGTCCTGCCGCGAAGCTGACCCTTCTCGAACTCCGAGGCAGTGCCATACTGACCCGGTGAGGTCCGCTGGGAGTCCTCCAACCCACTCGAATGGGAGTGGTTTATGCCAAGGGAATCCTCTTATTCACTGGAAGTTTACCTATTCGAAGGACTGTCTGATCATCGAGGACCCGTAGTCAGTCGTGCACCTTCTCCGTCACTTCAAACCTGCCGGGTGCCGTCTTCCCGTGGTCAAACGCATGGTGATGTCCGAGCTTTACGGGGATGCAGCCATGTCACAGGCGCAGGTAGGCTATGGCAGGAAGTCTTTCCTTTCTGTTGTTTGTGTATCCTCGACGAGTTGTTTTATAGTTTCGATTTTCTTTCGCTTGCAGGCCATAACCGTGCATAACCGTGTCGTCTCTTTTGCTGAACTGATGTTCAAGGAGTCGCCTCGCTCCGACGAGCTTGATGCCGCTAAGAAGGTCGTTCAAGACTTAAATGTGGAGCTCCATGGGGTGAAAGATCGAGAGGCCGCGGTAGCTGGTCAGCTGGCCGAACTTAAGGATTCCCGAGCTCGTTTTGAAGTGTTAGAGGCGTCCAAGGTCGAGCTGCAAGGCAAATTGGGGACACTCTCGGAGCAGAATAAATCTCTGGCTGAAGAGAGTTTTCTTCTCTGGCTCATTCGGCCCGACTGGCCGAGGAGATTCACCTGCTGAAGACGGATTGGGAGGATGAGCTGCGCCGCCACCTCTGTGCCGAAAAGGGGGGAGCTTAACCGCCAATATTAGGAGATCCTTCTGTCGATCAAGGACAAGTTCAACAATAAGAAGGTCGAGTCAAATGCCGAGATCGATCTTCAAGAGTTGTTTGCCAAAATTGATCAGCTCGAGGGCAAGGCAAAGGGGGATATTCAACCCGATTCTGAGCTTGTGAACCTGTAGGCGCAGAAACCGAACTTTGAAGCAGCTTTCCAGGCGACCCAGGTTTCAGACTTCTCCCTCGGCAAGCTTAATCTCCCGGCGATCTCGGAGTCATCGGTGACTGTGATGGACGTCGACCCAAACACACTCGTTTCGATAGGGGTCAATCAGTTTGGGACCAACATTCCGGAGGAGACGCGCGAGGGAGCTCGAAGGGAGGCGACTGAAGACGAGGCGTAAGAACCTTCAAGTCTTCGATTTTTTTGTCGTGGGGACTTTGAGTCCCCTTTTTATGTTTTTCTTAACATGGTGCCTGGTAGGGCTTTTAAGGTTAATAAATTGACAAACCTAGCCTGACATATTGAAGGGCTTACTAGACTAACCTTATAAAGTTAGTCTAAGTCCACTTTATCCAGATGTTGAATATTATTACGAAAATGCTATTATGATTTTTTTTTTAAAAAAAAAAATTCGAAAAAACTTTTTAAAAAAATTCAAAATTTTCTAAAACGAAAAAGGCAAAAAAAGAAATACAAAACCAAAAATAAAAAAAATAAAAAAACATAATTCATCTTCTTCTCTATCTCTTTCTCCAGCGCCGCTTTTTTTCTCCCATGGAACTGCTATTCTTCTTAACTTTTTCATTCCTCTCTTGCTCTTTTCTTTATCTTTTTTTTTGTTTTGTTAAATTTTGTTGTATGAATAGGTATTCTTTATGAACTTCAAAGCATCGATGTTTCAGATCGAGAAAAACACAACTAGATCTATCGATTTTTTGTACCAAGGAGCCTCCAACGTTTCCAAGCTCGGAGATCTAGATCTTCCCATGGCTTCTACAATTCATTCTGCTATTACGTGAGTTTTTTTTTCTTTATTTTCGAATTCTTTGATTTTTTTCTAGATCTGGGTTTTTGGATATAATATCGACGATAAACAACGGAGATGTGGCGGTTGGTGGTGACAGAAAAAATTAATTTTGTGTTTTTGTTTGATATACTCATATTTTGTCATGTTTAGGACTGCATTTTTGTCCAAATATTGACTCTCATGCATACATTTAGGTAGTTTTACATAGATTTGTCTTTGCTTTTGTCTTTAGTTAGGAATTGCATTAGGTCCTAGAGAGTTTTGCACTTTTGGATTGTTTACAGGTCATTTGGAGTTAATTGGGAGCAATTGGGACAAAAGCCATGGAGAGACCATCACCTTATGTGCATCAGACTCGGACAAGTGTTATGGAGCCGACGATTCCTCAACTTGATCACGTGAGAAGGAGGACTTTCACCAGGATTCAGCCTCCGGAGTCTTCATAAAGAATCAAGAGCGTCGAGTCTAGTTTCTAGAACACTTTAGATTGTCCTATTTGTAGTTTGGAGCTGAACGTTACGGCGATAAGAAGCAGTACATGTCTCAGAGCGGATATAGGACCAAAGCAACGCACATCAAAGAACCGCTTGGAACGGAGCCCTTGCAGACGTCATCTAAACCCGAACCCTTCACCAAAGTTGGAGATGATTGAGTCGTGGTCCCATAAAAGGTCGAATAATTGGATTTTGAGTCGTGAGATGAGAGTTAATCTCACCGGAAGACGCACCTGTCTCGCTACAGTTTCAAGACCTATTCGATGAGTCACAAAGATAGCGTGGGACAATGCCCTTCCAATCTGATTCAGTTGCCAGGATCTTCATCAAGATTCAAGTTCTTCGAGTGCTCTTTCCAAAACATCTAAGATCACCCAGTTTGGTGCTATTTACTGAAAGATATCGTCTCCGGAGTGAACACTGGTCTAAGAGCTCCCTTTTGATCGTTTCAATGCGTCGCAAAGATGAGCCGCCCAGGGAACCTTCCGCTTCCCATGATCTGAAGGTTTCTTCACCAAAGTTCGAGATATTTGAGTTCTCTTTCCAATGATGTTGAAATCATGCCATTTGGATTCATATCCTGGAAGTTACTCTCCCCTGAATGCGAAGTGGTCCGAGAAGGCTTACGTTGTGCGATACGGTACTGCGACTTGATTAACTCGCACCCATGAATATTCATGCTCTGGGAACAAGTTGCGACTTTAGAGATGAGTGTAAGAAGACTCTGAGAAAGTTAGAGACTTCCAGAATCAAATTTTACTAAGTCCACAATGCTGTGCGAGATAGGCCTGCGAGTTGGATATGAAGTGGAACCATGTAGCACATGTGTTCGCAATTTACACCGACTTGGGCCTGCGACTTGGTACTAAAGGAGGACCAACTCGCACGCATATTATCTCCAGAATGCGTCTTGGTTGTGCGAGTAGAAGAGAAGAAAGCCTGAACAGCACAAACACTCGCAGTTTAAACCTAGATAGGCATGCGGCTGGGGCTGAAGGATTTAAGGTGCACAAGGCTGTTTCAATAGCTGTGAGACTTGGGCCTGCGACTTGGGAAGCACCTGACCATGTCGCACACTTCAGACATGACCCATTTGAAGCTGGGTCAGTATCCAGTTTGTCCTGGGTTGACCCGGTCCGCAAGAGACACTATATATGCTTTTTAGGGTTTTTTCCAAGACTTTAACTTTGTTTTCTTTTGTTTCTCTTTCCCCTTTTGTTAAAAAACGAGTTTGTTAAGAGATATCTCAAGGATTTAATCAATCTAAGTCTGTTTCTTATCATCTTATCTTCTTATCTTTGCTTCTAATCATGATTAACATCACCTCTTGCAAAGGAAATGGTGTGTTCATCATGATTAGTGAGTAGTCTTCTTTTAAGCTTCTAGGTGTGTAGATTAGGGTGCTTAGATGTAGATTAATGATTGTTTAAGCTTAGATTCTCTTCTCCTTTCCTTAGTTAGCTGATCCTAATGCTAGATCTCTCATTATAAGCTTGATCTAGAACTTAGGCATTTCTCCACCCACAAGGTGTTTGATGAAATGCCTGAATGAGCTAACTTAAGGGTTTATGCCTTTTTCATCATGGGAATGATTGTTAAATGCATGAATGACATATTAGAACTGTTTCTTAATGCTTATTGATTCATATTTCACAAATGATGATTTGGTTTGAAAATGGATTAGTGTAGAGGTTAGTGCCTTCATGAGAGGATTAATCTAGATTAGAGTTCTAAGTTAATTGTAATTTGAGATCATGTGATGCTTGCTTTATCTTTCTGTATAAGATTCAGTCTTTCTTAGCTCTTACTTTGATGCACAAAGAGGCTGTCTGGTCATTTTAGACTTGGAACCTTATGCTTGTTGATTGTTTATTCATCTAATGGGAATTAGTCTTGATTAAGTAATTTGCAAAGAGATTTCTGTCATGAGAATGAATTAATCTGATTTGGAAGTCTAGACTAAAGAATTGCAAGTGTTGCATTGTTTGCTTAGCATCATGAATTCACATTTAAAGCACCCTGATCAATGATCACATCTAGAGGTTTAGCTTTATCCTTATTTGAATTTGAGTGTTTGTTTTGTTTATCTTGTTGCTTGTTCTTAATTACTGCTTGTCTTTGTTTGTTATATGTTTTAGATCACTTAATCACCAACCTATTTCTTTAGACTTGGATTAAAGATAGTTCCATATAGTCTTAGTGCCTAGATAATCTCCATTTGGATTGTCCCTCAAGTTCTACAACACAAGAGGTTAATTGACCTTAGTAGGCTTAAAAAACCTACTAGCAATTTGGCGCCGTTGCCAATTGGAGATTCATTCTAGAATTAGGACTTTGGATCTTCTTGAGATCAAGTCATTTTCTTTTGTTTACTGATTATCTTTCAAGTGCTGTCTTTGTTTTCAGGTGTATGAACACCAGAAGTCAAGCAAGAAGACAAAGAGAAATAGCTGTGCACATTGAGAGGTTGATTATGGATCAAGGGCAACAGGCTCATGGTGGTAATGGAAACCACCAGAATCAGGAAGAGCCACCACCTCCACGTCCAAGACAAGTTGTGGGAGCTGGTGATGAGGCCAATGCTCAGGGTCAAAGATTTGGGATTCAAGCCCCAACACCTGAAAACGATTTTGAGATCAAATCTGGCCTGATCAACATGGTGCAATCAAACAAGTTCAATGGCTTGACATTAGAAGACCCATTAGATCACATTGACAACTTTGATAGAGTTTGTGATCTAACTAAGATGAATGGAGTGAGTGAGGACAGTTTCAAGGTGAGGTTATTTCCTTTTTCTCTAGGAGACAAAGCTCATCAATGGGAAAAGTCTCTACCTCAAGGATCAGTCACAATATGGGAGCAATGCAAAAGAGCATTTCTAACCAAGTTCTTCTCTTCATCAAGAACAGCAAGGTTAAGAAATGAAATCTCAAGTTTCATTCATAAGAACCATGAATCCTTTGTGAGGCTTGGGAAAGATTTAGAGGGTATACCATGCAATGCCCTCACCATGGATTCTCAGATTGTCAGCTGCTAAGTACCTTCTACAGAGGTGCTTTACCAAAGGTCAGACTCCTCTTGGACACAGCTTCAAATGGTAATTTCATGACCAAGGAAGTCAATGATGCCATGACCCTAGTGGAGAATGTAGCTCAGAGTGATGAGCTTTATGGATCAGACTTTGAAATGAATTCAAGAGGAGCTGTGAGTGCTGAAGAGGAAAGGACAAGGAAAGACATCAAGTCTCTCAATGAGAAGCTAGACACACTTCTCTTAGCTTCTCATCAGTCAGCCAACTTTGTTAGAGATGTGAATCATGTGTTTCAAGACACATTTCAAAGGGAAGACATCACAACTGAGGTGAACTTTGTAGGTGGCCAACAAGGTTACCAAAAGGGCTTTACCTACTACAAGAATCCCCCAAACCAGAACTTCTATCCTCAAAACACTCAACAACAAGGTTTTGTCCCTCCCCAACAACAAAGTCTCCAACAGAACTCAGAGAATAAGGATCAAGAAGTGCAGAACCTGCTCCAGCAAATCCTCAAAGGTCAAGCAAGTGGTGCCATAGACTTCAACAAGAAAATGGCAGAGATTAACAACAAGGTGGATTGCACTTATTCTTATCTTCTAACTCAACTTTCAACCTTGGCTTCCATAGTCAAGACTCTAGAGAACAACAAGGGCCACTGCAGTTCTCAAGCTCAAAGACCTTTACCAGGGACATCAATTGCACATCAAACAGAATACTGCAATGCAATCCTCTCAAATGATGAGAATCATGCTGCTGTACAAGAAATTGAGGACCTTCTCCATGGCAATGTCTCAAGTGAAAAATGCCTGACAAAAGATGATGAGGACGCTATCATAGATGAGTTTGAGTTCCTGTTCTGTGATCTCAATGAGGACATTGAGAAAGAAGGTGGGGAGGCAGCTTCTTTTGATATGAGAAAGAATGATTCTGAGATTACTGAAAGAAAGGATCAGAGAATGGTTCAAGGAAGGACATCGGATGGAGTCTCTAGCACTGGTTCAACAAGGGTGAAACCCAAATCAATTCCCAAGCTAGGTAATCCAGGAAAGTTCACCATCTCATGCTCTCCTGGAAGTTTGAAAGTGGACAATGCTTTATGTGATTCTGGATCAAGCATCAGTGTAATGTCTTTAGACATGGTGGAGAGACTAGGGATCAAGAGTCTTAAGCATCACCCCATGTCAATTACCTTTGGAGATTCATCCTCAAAGAAGCCATATGGAATCTTTGAAGACTACTCATTAAAGATTGGTGAATGCACAGTTCTAACTGATTTTGTAGTCATGAAGATGAAAAAGACCAAAGAGCTACCTCTTCTGCTTGGAACTCTATTTCTGAACACCACAGGAGCAAGGATGGACTTTGATACTCAAAGAGTGGTGCTTACTAAGGTAGATGATGGAGTATCTTATCCCCTTAAACCTCCTCTTGCTGGATTTTGTGGGGTTATATCTGATGATTCTGATGAGTTGAAACACTATGAGATGAAGTATGTGGGGAGTATTGGAACTATAGAAGAAGCTCAACCCCTTGCATCTGTTGAGAAGAAGAAAGAATCCTTAGTAAGACCAGATCTTGAGTTTGAAGGAGATTTCTTTAGTGATGATGAAGCTTGCTTGGAATCTTTTTCTCCTACACCAAGTGAGAAGGAGGTCAGCAGCAACAAAAGCAATGGTTCAGGGTCTCAAGACAAGAACCCAACAAGCACCAAATCATTCACTCTTGGGTCCTCTTCTCAAGTCTTAACTCTCACTCCATGGAAGTTTGATGGTGGAGCTGTGGAATACAAGGTTAATTAAGGCATTGGAGGATCAAAACCTTTTGCAAAAGTCAGGGCAATCCTCACACCAGAGTTCAAGGACAAGGGATCTGATGATGTCCAAGAGCTGATGAACATCGACCTAATGCTTGAATTCATGGACAAGACAAGGAGCATCAAATCTCCTCCTCTCACTCACTAAGAAAAGAGTATCAAAAGTCAAACTTAGTGACTTAAAACAAAGTGCTCTTGGGAGACACCCCAAGCTTATCCTTCTACATAACTCTTTTTAATTTTTTCTCTTCTTTTTCATGTTTTAGGATATTTTGATGGGTTTTGTGAAGTGTTTTCAGGTCTAAGGTAACTTAGGGATGCTGTGGTCCAATGACAAAGTGAAAAGGAGTCTGAGAACAAACTGAGGAAGGACTTAAGGAATGAAAAATGGTGAGCCGCCTGGTGTGCTACTTGGGTGTGCGAGTTGGACAAGGTCAGGTCCCATCTAGCACACCTGTTCGCAAATCACACCTACATGGGTGTGCGAGTCAGTTCTCCCCTGATCCAAGTAGCACACCTGTTCGCAAATCACACCTACATGGGTGTGCGGGTTGGTGTCTTCTAGGGCCATGTAGCAGCAACAAAGAAGGCCAGAACTTTCAAGAAGCTTTATGTGCGACTTGGGTGTGCGAGATAGGAAGGAGAGCAGCCCATGTCACACAACTGCAGAACACCAAGCTTTATGTGCGACTTGGGTGTGCGAGTTGGTCCAAGACAAGTCCATGCCGCACAAGGGAGTTCAGGCCAAGCCAAACCCATCTCCAATGATGTCTGGCCTCATCTGGTGCAGATACTCACTCCCCTTTTGCATAAGAACCACACCAGGTATCACTCCAAACACTTGTAAATGAGCATTTAGCATTCATGGGAGTAATGACAGCTTTTTTTCTTGAGAGTACATCACTTTGAGAATTTGGATTAAATATGCTTGTGAAATGACTTCTGTGCTTGCAAGGCTTGAAATGATTTGAATCTGAGAAGCAAGTTTGAATTGAACTCAACTCTAATAAGTGAAAACCTTGAACTTGACTTGAAACTATCATTTGGTGCATTGTTTGAATAAGCTTGTGGATACCAATATACATATTTGAGCTAGAATCCTGTTTTTACCATCCTCTTCCTTAGCTCAAATAGCTGAATCTGCATAATAGATCAGTTTTCCTCACCCTGAACCCATCCTTCTTTCAAGCCAATTGTTTGTGTGTGATTGAGAGGCCACCTTGGACCAAACTTAGCAGAAAGTGTTAGGTTTAGGGCGACAAGGGCAAGTCTCATTGAGTGGTAAGTTCCATCATCAAGGAACTGAGAGATTTGGCGAGAACTAAGTGTGGGGGAATACTTGTTGGTGAGTGGAAAAAGGAGAGATGAGTGGAAACAAAAGGAGAGTGGTGAGAACTAGGGGATAGAAAGAGAAAATAAATCAGTCTTGGAAGTTTTGAGTCAAAGAAAGTTAACTCTAGTGTTTTGGAAAGAAAGAGTCTAGCCTCTAAGTGAAAGAAAAAGAAAAGAAGCCAAAGAGCTCAAATGTTTTAAAAAGAAAGAAAAAGAGGCTAGAGGTTACAAAAGAAAGTGAAAATAGCTATGGAAAGTTTGAACTCCAAGACTTGTGTATGAAAAGGAAAAGTGAATCCCCTAGTGAGAGAAGAAGGAGTGTGAAAAGTAAGCAAGTGAGGAAACTTTGAGTAGAGTGTGGGGTGAAATGAGTTCTTGCCCTTGTATGCATAGGTTGCCTTTTACCTTTAGCATTCTGCGAGAGTTTGGTCATTCATAGAGAGATCCCTTTTGCTGCATTGAACGCACTCAGGCATTGATGAGATCATTTTAGTCTCATAACCTCACCCTAGCCAAACTCTGTTTGTTTAAACAATGCATCATTTGATCCACTTGGTAAAAAGCTTAATGAATGTTAAAGAGTTGAGGAATAGAAGAACTTGTGGAGATTACTGTTGAGTTGATACACCAAAGTATGGTTTTGCATTGCATATTGAGCATGAACTTGAATTCTCTTAGTGGTCACTTCTCTCAAAGGAAATATGAACTCCCGTTGACATACTCATATTTTTTCATGTTTAGGATTGCATTTTTGTCCAAATGTTGAGTCTCATGCATACATTTAGGTAGTTTTACATATATTTGTCTTTGCTTTTGTCTTTAGTTAGGAATTGCATTAGGTATTTTTGCACTTTTGGAGTGTTTACAGGTCATTTGGAGCTAATTGGGAGCAATTGGGACAAAAGCCATGGAGAGACCATCACCTTATGTGCATCAGACTCGGACAAGTGTTATGGAGCCGACGATTCCTCAACTTGATCACCTGAGAAGGAGGACTTTAACCAGGATTCAGCCTCCGAAGTCTTCATAAAGAATCAAGATCGTCGAGTCTAGTTTCTAGAACACTTTAGATCGTCCTATTTTCAGTTTTGATATGAAAGTTACGGCGATAAGAAGCAGTACATGTCTCGGAGCGGATATAGGACCAAAGCAACGCGCATCAATGAACCGGTGGAAGGGAGCCCTTGCCGACGTCATCTAAACCCAAACCCTTCACCAAAGTTAGATATGATTGAGTCACGGTCCCAGAACAGGTCGAATCATTGGATTTGGAGTCGTGAGATGAGATTTAATCTCATTGGAAGACGCACCTGTCTCGCTACAGTTTCAAGACCTATTCGATGAGTCACAAAGATAGCGTGGGACAATGCCCTTCCAATCTGATTCAGTTGCCAGGATCTTCATCAAGATTCAATTTCTTCGAGTGCTCTTTCCAAAACATCTAAGATCACCCAGTTTGGTGCTATTTACTGAAAGATATCGTCTCCGGAGTGAACACTGGTCTAAGAGCTCCCTTTTGATCGTTTCAATGCGTCGCAAAGATGAGCCGCCCAGGGAACCTTCCACTTCCCAAGATCTGAAGGTTTCTTCACCAAAGTTCGATATATGTGAGTGCTCTTTCCAATGAAGTTGAAATCATGCCATTTGGATTCATATCCTGGAAGTTACTCTCCCCTGAATGCGAAGTGGTCCGAGAAGGCTTAGGTTGTGTGATACGGTACTGCGACTTGATTAACTCGCACCCATGAATGTTCAGGCTCTGGGAACAAGTTGCGACTTTAGAGATGAGTGTAAGGAGACTCTGAGCAAGTTAGAGACTAAGTCCACAATGCTGTGCGAGATAGGCCTGCGAGTTGGACATGAAGTGGAACCATGTAGCACATGTGTTCGCAATTTACACCGACTTGGGCCTGCGACTTGGGACTAAAGGAGGACCAACTCACACACATATTATCTCCAGAATGCATCTTGGTTGTGCGAGTTGAAGAGAAGAAAGCCTGAACAGAACAACACTCGCAGTTTACACCTAGATAGGCATGCGGCTGGGGCTGAAGGATTTAAGGTGCACAATGCTGTTTCTATAGCTGTGAGACTTGGGCCTGCGACTTGAGAAGCACCTGACCATGTCGCACACTTGAGACATGACCCATTTGAATCCGGGTCAGTACCCAGTTTGTCTTGGGCTGACCCGGTCCGCAAGAGACACTATATATGCTTTTTAGGGTTTTTATCCAAGACTTAAGCTTTGTTTTCTCTTGTTTCTCTTTCCCCTTTTGTTAAAAAACGAGTTTGTTAAGAGATATCTCAAGGATTTAATCAATCTAAGTCTGTTTCTTATCATCTCATCTTCTTATCTTTGCTTCTAATCATGATTAACATCACCTCTTGCAAAGGAAATGGTGTGTTCATCATGATTAGTGAGTAGTCTTCTTTTAAGCTTCTAGGTGTGTAGATTAGGGTGCTTAGATGTAGATTAATGATTGTTTAAGCTTAGATTCTCTTCTCCTTTCCTTAGTTAGCTGATCCTAATGCTAGATCTCTCATTATAAGCTTGATCTAGAACTTAGGCATTTCTCCACCCACAAGGTGTTTGATGAAATGCCTGAATGAGCTAACTTAAGGGTTTATGCCTTTTTCATCATGGGAATGATTGTTAAATGCATGAATGACATATTAGAACTGTTTCTTAATGCTCATTGATTCATATTTCACAAATGATGATTTGGTTTGAAAATGGATTAGTGTAGAGGTTAGTGCCTTCATGAGAGGATTAATCTAGATTAGAGTTCTGAGTTAATTGTAATTTGAGATCATGTGATGCTTGCTTTATCTTTCTGTATAAGATTCAGTCTTTCTTAGCTCTTACTTTGATGCACAAAGAGGCTGTCTGGTCATTTTAGACTTGGAACCTCATGCTTGTTGATTGTTTATTCATCTAATGGGAATTAGTTTTGATTAAGTAATTTGCAAAGAGATTTCTGTCATGAGAATGAATTAATCTGATTTGGAAGTCTAGACTAAAGAATTGCAAGTGTTGCATTGATTGCTAAGCATCATGAATTCACATTTAAAGCACCCTGATCAATGATCACATCTAGAGGTTTAGCTTTATCCTTATTTGAATTTGAGTGTTTGTTTTGTTTATCTTGTTGCTTGTTCTTAATTACTGCTTGTCTTTGTTTGTTATATGTTTTAGATCACTTAATCACCAACCTATTTCTTTAGACTTGGATTAAGGATAGTTCCATATAGTCTTAGTGCTTAGATAATCTCCATTTGGATTGACCCTCAAGTGCTACAACACAAGAGGTTAATTGACCTTAGTAGGCTTAAAAAACCTACTATCATTGTTGCAAATAACTTGTTTAATTTGTGGTTCTCTTCAACGGAACGAGATTCCGGTGAATGGAAAAGATTTTCCGATGAAGAATGTTAAAGACTCTATTTTTTGTTGTAAAATATGTAACGTATGATGATAGATTTATTTAAAAAAGGGTATGTAGTTTGGTAGATTATTAGTTATTTGATGGTAGATATATTTGGAAAATGATATGTGGTTTGGTAGATTTATTAGTTATTTGATGGAAAAGTTTTTTAAAATCGATGTGGTTTGGTAGATTTATTAGACCTCTGATGATAGACTTATTTGTAAAACGATGTGGTTTGGTAGATTTATTAGTCATTTGATGGTAACTTATTTGAAAAGAGATGTGTTTGGTAGTTTTATTAGTTATTTATGGTAGATTTATCAGTCGTATATATATTTGAATTTTAGATATGAAAGATGACATTTGTTTGTTTTTCTCTGACAGATTATAGGCTTTGCAAAGGCAAACAAGTTTCCGATAGAATATTCAGCATCGATCCGATGTGTTCTACTATGAATTGTAGATTTGCATTTGTTAGATTATTTTTTTTTTTGAAATGATGGTAGATTTATTACTGAATTGATGATATGTCTATATTTGAATTTGTAAAAATTCTAATTAGTTTTTAAATGATGATATCTTTGTTTTCAAATTATATTTGTTGCAAAACATTGACCCAAACATTTCATCTTTTTACCACATTTGCTAGTAATGTCATTATTCGATTCAGTTTATTTTCTTTACTTTCACTATGATGTATGTCGTAAGTGAATGAAATTTTAACCAAAACACATGACTAAAGTCATTTGACATTGTGATGTTCAAGGGTTTATGTAAATAGAGTTAAATGTAACAAAATATTCGCAAATAAAAATTAAAAGATCATAAGTTAAAACATGGTTATTACAAACAAAAACAAAAAGGACATAAGATAAATGTTTAAGTAAACTAATAGGACATATATGTTCAAGGTTAATATGAAAAGAAAAGTGATATTAGAGAAAAGATATGTATCATAGAAAAAAAATTTATGTTAGACATTTTTGACTATTGATTATGGTGTCTATACCATAAAGACCAATAATCATCTGTGATTGAATCACAGTTAACCGGTGTAATCTCAGCAAACTCATGCAAAAAAAAAAGTCAATGGTAACAAAACCAACTCAAATATAACCATCGAACAAGTCTACCATACGTACGAAACCTGTTTAACATACGACACCCCAAAACAAGTCTACCACACCTCTGGTTTTTTCGTAAATTGCAGAATATATTTAGGGCAAAGAAGTAATTTTAATCTAAAAAGTCAAATGTCTACCAAACACATTACAACTAAGTCTACTTCAAGCATTGTAAATAACTCTACCATAGAAACAAGTCTACCATCAAGAACCACATATGTCTACCAGATCGAGGTTATCTGAGTAAATACCAAAATGATTTAATCTACCACATGAAACTCAATAGAAGTCTACCATACATGCAATAACTCTACCAAATGCTCTTAAATCTACCTAACCAACGAACAAATCTACCAACATTTTATAAGTCTACCACATGTAACAGTTAATCTACCACTTAACGGAAGGAAATCATCAAATTTTTACTTGAATGTAAATCTACCACAAAACCAACAAATCTACCACAAAAGCGAAAAATCTACCAACATTTTATAAGTCTACCAGTTGTAACAGTTAATCTACCACTTAACGGAAGGAAATCATCAAATTTTTACTTGAATGTAAATCTACCACATAACTAATAAATCTACCACAAAAGCGAAAAATCTACCAACAGAATATAACTCTACTATAAAAGGGATAAATCTACCGTTACGTTATGAAAAATACTGTAACATAAATCTACCACCAAAAGAAATAAGACTACCAATTTAGGAATTAAATCTACTCCATTGTCAACAAATCTACCGACAAAGTCAACTATTCGAGTAAGTCAACGATTCCTTAACAAGTCTACTAACACATTTGACAAGTGTGCCATACATAACAACAAATCTACCGAAACTTAATAAATCTACCTCTCATTGTCAAAACTCTACCAATTTTTAACAAATCTACCAACTCTCAAATAAATCTACCATCGTCCTCATAACTTTACCATCCAAATTTTTGCGTTGACCAAAATTTGTTAAGTCTACCGCCAAAGCCTGGTAGACTTATCATTTTTTCAGCGCTATTTTCTGTTTACGTGGCATTAAAAAAGTAATGACATTTTTGTAATAAGATTTTTTTTCAACAAAAGTGAAAAGGGTGTTTTGGGTATGCTAGGTTAGTTTTGTAAAAAAAATAAAAGTGCGCAAACAAGTAATAAAGATACTTTCTAAGGTTATTACAGTAATCCTCCATTTTTTATATTCTGAATTTCTGCCCTGCAGGGCTTTAATCTGTCTAATTTTCTAAGTACTTTTGGTTTTCATACTTAGTTGTTTTCACATTTTTTGCGACTAAGTTTTTGTCTTAGTTTGTTTTCTTTGGTACGGGCCTCTTTTTGAGGGCTTCGTACTTAACGGGCTTAGCATTATTCCTTTCGAAAATAGTTCGCTTGAGCGAGCCTTTAGTTGTTCGAGTTTGGGCCTCGATTTGGGCTAAGGCGAAATATTCTTTTACTTCGGATTTGGGAATTATGGGTTTGAATCCGGATTCCGCAAAGTGATTGGTTTAGGTGGGCCTATGCTCGTTTGGTCTTGGGCCCATAGTTCGACTTAGAAAATTTAAATTCTTAGTTATTTTCGAGGCTTTATTGGTTTGTTGATTAAACCCAGTTTAGCTTCGAACTCTTTTTTTTTATTTGGATCGCGTTGAATACTACCGTAGTAATTTGTTTGACAAATTGTAGTGTGTATCCCATTCCCCCCTCCATTTTTTTTTTAAAAAGGAGGTCAAATCGTTTGCTCATAATGTTTGCTTTATTGATAGATTACAATATCGGTTACAACATATCGAACTTGATACTTTTCAAAATAGTGGCTGGACTCGTAGCTCGAGCTGCCTACGTACTCAATGTAGGGATCAAGCCAAGCGTAGTTCATTTGTTTCGAGTACTCAGAAGTAATATCTTTTGAGGTTCATGATGTTCCATGGTCTCTTTTCTGGTACTCCGTTGCGTGCTTTAGTTAGCTTATAGACATCTGGGCGTACTATTTTCGATGATCTAGTAGGGGCCTTCCCATTTGGTCTCTAGGTTTCCGGCGTCTGCTTCCTTAGTGCGATCAAAAACTTTGCACAAAACTAAGTCTCCGACTGTGAATTTTTGCGATCAAACTTTCGTGTTATAGAAGCGAGCTGTGGCTTGCTGATAGTTTTGGATTCGGATTATAGCTTGATCCCAACGTTCGTCGATGTGATCCAAATGTTCTCGAAGAGCATCTTCATTGAGTTCCTCGTTGTTCGAACATAAGGTCCTTCTCTGGCTGGGAACAAAAACTTCGGCTGGAAATACTGCCTGGAGGTCGTAGGACAATGAGAACGGAGTCTTGCTAGTGGCCTTGTGAGGAGTAATTCGACACGCCCAGAGGATTGCTGGTAGCTCCTCCGCCCATTGATTGCAGTTTGTAAACGGGGTTGTTGGTTTCGTTTTACTAAGCTTCAGGTTTTAAATTTATAACCCCTAAATGTCTGCAAGTGCACAGATGTGCGCTGTAGTACTTAGGGTATCGATCCACACAGACTTAGTTGTTTCAGTACGAATTCACGACAATGCTTAAATCAGACTAGAACTAAACAATTTGGGTTTTGGTTTTGGGTTTTGGTTGTCACTAAATCTAAACTAGAAAGCAAGTAAAAAGCAATTGAAAGAAAACTAAAGCAAGTAAAAAGCGATTAAACAAAGCGAATAGAAGCAAAGAACAAGCGAATGAAAAGCAAATAGAATTGAAGGTTGTAAGCAATTAAAGACAAACGTTGGGGCTCAAGGGGATTCGCAGGGATTCATGGAATAGGATATGCCGATTTTAAACAAGTAATAAAGGTAATCAACTACGTATGTTCTAGAACTCGAGGCACGAAAGTATGAATAGCCTACTTACGCAGCACTAAACAACTATCTCTCGCAACCCTAATCAGTAGGTTTCCACTCTGATTCTGGAAGGGAGAAGATGCAATAGCAGAACAAGACTCATCAATATTCACAATTCAACTACAGGTAGGTTTCCACTCCTATAGAATCATTGCTTGTTTCACCCTAGTTCAGACAATCAATGAAAGCTTTCGCAACATATCATGTCAGATCGGCTTCTAAGTGGCCAGCAAAGAATCACGCAGTAAGATTAAAGGCAAACGAAGAACTTCTAGAAGATTATAAATCCTAAATCTATCGATTTATAATCAAAGACACATGAAATTCCCTTTGAACAATCCCTTTAAACCCAACTGGGTAACTACTCAAACATATTGTAAACAATCATCACAGAGTATTGAAAGTTGCAGGAAATTAAAGAAAAGAAGGAAGAAGAACGAAGAACGGAATCGCAGATGGAGGCACGATGATGCTCTCCTCGACGGCTCCTCCTTAAAAGGCAGCGGCCTCCTAGGATTTCTCACACGAAAATCTCTATCCCTCTCTCTAAGTGTGTCTCTCCTTCGATTCCTCTCTTTAGAATGACCTAAAGAGGGTATTTATAGCTTCGGGGGTGGTCCTGGACACTTAGGGCTTCAAAAATAACAAAAGGAATTGATCTGGGCTTTAATTAAGTCGTCTGGAAAGTGAACGACCAAGTTCCGCGGTCGCGGTAGTTCTACCCGCGGGAAAATGGGTGTTGGCCGCGGTCCCGGCACATGGTTCTCTTCCGGAACTGCATTTTCTGTCATTCTTGCATCGGAAGTATCTAAAGATCTAACCATTGGATTGTCTCCAAACCAAGTGCATTAGAAAGCTGGTTGGATCCTCTATGTTGTCTCAACTTTTGGGGGTGATCAGACGGTGAGAAGGTTCATACTTCTGACGGTCTGCATTTATCCAAAATTGCTCATTTGTTCCAAATTGCATATCTTTTGCCCAAGTTTCCTGTAAAGTCTTTTGAAACTCTAAAACATTGAAAACACTTTTAAAACCATTGAAAACAGAGTTAAAACACCTGCATAAGATACAATTATGATCCATAAAAGTGGTCAAAATACGGTGTTATCAACTCCCCCAAACTTACCTTTTTGTTTGTCCTCAAACAAACTTAAATCAGGAAAAAAATTTTTTTTTTTTTTTTTTTTTTTTTGAAAATCGCAGGAACTAAACAATATCTCAGTGACCGTCCTTCTAAACCATAACTTATTGTAAAACATCTATTTGGATCTAGAAAATTCTCACCAAAATACAAGCAAACTAGTCTGTTAATCCGTCGTGCGAAAATCTACACACTTAGATCTAAATTCCAGTCAACTAGCTCTCTACATTCATTAAGTATATTGTGAATTCTCATCAAAGACATTATTCAGGGTAGACGGCGTTTGGTATTAAGGCAATTCAAGTGGTGGAGTTTAAGTGTTAAGGGTTACCTGAAGAATATAGAGGATGCGAGATATTATGTAAAACCGCAAGTGAGAGAAGAACCTGTTGATATTCGCAATTTTCAGTCACTTCTCCTTTGCCAAATGTTGTTGCATAATCTTCCTCCTTTGTTGTAAACAGCTGTTCCCCCAGACTTAAATATTTTCTGGGAATCATAAAGATGATCTCCAAAACTCCATATAATCAGATCAAGCTTGCCTCAAATATAAAATTCGATCCTCCTAGACTCTCTAAGGTTTTAATTTCCTCTCCCTTCATATTTTTTTCTTTTCTTTTTCGTTTTTTTTTTTTTTATATAGAGGAAACAACCTTTAATAGAGAGAGAGTCTAAGGGACGAAATTGTACGAAGATTTTGAAGTTTTTTCAAGGGCAAACTGAATTTTCTCCTTTTGTTGAATCATTCCAATGAAATCACAGGTCTTCGTCTTTAGTGACTGAAAACTGCGTTGATCCTCTTTCTCTCCGACGTTTTTGCACATATCTGCATATATAACAATGGAAAACAATAATTCATGTGGTTTGAAAGAGGTTAGGTTCGGTGGGGAACTAGCTAAAGATAAATTAGCCATTCAGGATCAACAAAGAGTGGTAAAAGGATAAAGGAGTCCAGAATGTATGATTCGCTTCCCTGATCTAACGCTTTAATGAGAAAATTAAGTCAAAATTAGGTCCAGATAAAATGAGCTAGTATATCCTGTCAGAAAGAATCTCCATGAATAGAAGTCCTCTGGTGGGATTTCGTAATGCAAGTATTCTAGCTACCGCCTAGTCTAGGCCTAAATCACAAAAAGAGCAAAAAACGAGGAAATAGCGTAGAAGCACACTGGTCTAAATCATCATAGTATTAGTTTATGTGTTCCATGTTTGAAAACTTTTTGAAAAACATTTTGAAAACGATTTTGAAAAATTTTATGAAAAACTTTTTGAAAAAATTTATGTGTCCAAAACAAACTCAAAACAAATCAAATTTCATTAGTAACGGATGAACATCCTCCCCCAGACTTATTTCGCATTGTCCTCAGTGTGATAAATCTGGAAAGAATGGTAAATAAAATAGAAAAGTTGAAATGTTTAAGTGAACTTATCGTGTTGGAGAGTGCTGCTCGTCTTTTTTATTTGTTCTTCCTTATTGAAAATCTGAAATTAAATGAAACAGAAACAAAGCAATGAAAATAGAAAATGAAGGTCAAAGCAATGAAAATAGATAAAATACCGTGGGTTGCATCCCACTAAGCCCTTGTTTCAAGTCGTTAGCTTGACATTGTTGTTCGATTAGACTTAACCGGGGTCATGACACTCCTTGGTCTCATCATTGGCCGATGATGGATCAATCAAAAACATCACTTCTCTCTCGTCTTCTCTTTCTTCAGCCAGATATGGCTTTACACGCTGTCCATTCACTGTAAATGAGTTTCCGGTTCTGTCCCACAGGACAATGGCTCCGTATGGCTTGACTTCCTTTATCGTGAAGGGTCCTGACCATCTTGAACGTAATTTTCCTGGAAAAAGCTTAAGACGAGAATTGAAAAGAAGAACTTTATCGTTAGGAGCAAAGGTTCTATGAATAATCTTCTTATCATGATATGCTTTAGTCTTCTCCTTGTAGATCTTCGAGTTTTCGTAAGGATTGTGTCGGATTTCTTTTAACTTGTGAAGTTGAAGTAGTCTTCTTTCTCCAGCTGTTTTCAGGTTCATGTTCATCTCCTTGATAGCCCAGTGCGCCTTATACTCGAGCTCTACTGGAAGGTGACATGCTTTTCCATAAACTAGGTTGAATGGTGTTGTTCCCAATGGTGTCTTGAATGCTGTTCGATATGCCCATAATGCGTCGTCAAGCTTGGTAGACCAATCCTTGCGATGAACTGCAGTAGTTTTCTGCAAAATCGACTTGATTTCTCTGTTTGAGATCTCTACTTGACCGCTGGTTTGGGGATGGTATGGGGAAGCAACTTTATGTGTGACTCCATTCTTTCTAAGAAGATTCTCAAAAACTCTGTTGATGAAATGCGATCCTCCGTCGCTTTTCACAATTCTAGGAACTCCAAAACGCGGAAATATAACAGATTTAAACAGCTTCATGACGACTTTTGCATCATTGGTGGGACTAGCGACTGCTTCAACCCACTTAGAGACGTATTCTACTGCTACTAAGATGTATTGGTTTCCAAAAGAAGTAGGAAAGGGTCCCATAAAATCTATTCCCCAGACATCGAAAATTTTGACTTCGAGAATAAAATTTTGAGGCATCTCATTCCTTTTACTTATGTTGCCCATCCTTTGGCATTTATCGCATCGCGATATATAAGCTTGAGTGTCTTTGAACAAAATAGGCCACCAAAAACCTGCTTGCAAGATTTTTGAAGCAGTTTTGAAGGTTGCGAAATGTCCTGCGTAAGACGAGCTATGGCATCCGAATAAAATTCCTTCCATCTCTTCTTCAGCCACGCATCTTCGGAATAACCCATCAGCACATCTCTTATAGAGATAGGGTTCATCCCAAAAATAATGTCTTACGTCTTTTAGAAACTTTTTCTTCCTATACCTGAAAAATTGCGAAGCTCTACATCAGCTGCTAAGTAATTTGCTATATGTCTAAACCATGGGGTATTGAAAGCATCGGATCTTCGCATGAGTGGACATGGTGGTGCGGTATTGGCATTGGTGGGGGTATTATCTATTGCATAGATTTTTTCTTCTGGCAAACTGTCATTTAAGGGCAATCTTTCTTCAACTCGAATTCGTGAAAGATGGTCTGCAACTCCATTATCTGCGCCCTTCCGATCTCGAATTTCGATATCGAATTCTTGCAGTAGGAGGATCCATCTTATCAACCGAGGTTTAGAGTCTTCCTTAGACATTAAATACTTGATTGCAGCATGATCAGTATAAACTATGACCTTAGATCCTACGAGATAAGAACGAAATTTCTCAAATGCAAATACGACAGCTAGAAGTTCTTTTTCTGTTGTAGCATAATTGCATTGAGCTTCGTCAAGAGTTCTGCTTGCGTAGTAGATTACGTGCAGTTTCTTATCTTTTCGTTGGCCAAGCACTGCTCCGACTGCATAGTCACTTGCATCGCACATGATTTCGAATGCGAGTTCCCAATCAGGTGCTTGCACGACAGGAGCGGAAACAAGGGCTTCTTTGATCTTATGAAACGCGGCTAAGCACTCATCATCGAACTCGAAGTTCGTTTCCCTGCAAAGCAAACGCGTAAGAGGTCTAGCTATTTGAGAAAAATCTTTTATGAATCGCCTATAGAATCCTGCGTGTCCTAAGAAACTATGAATTCCTTTTATGTTTGTGGGAGGTTGTAGGCTGGTCAGGACTTCGATTTAGCTTTGTCAACTTCAATTCCTTTTCCCAAAATTCTGTGCCCAAGCACAATTCCGTCTCGTACCATGAAGTGACATTTTTCCCAATTTAATACTAAATGCTTATCTTCACATCTTTGCAGAACTTTACCAAGTTTGCCTAGGCATTTTTCAAAAGAAGATCCATAGACAGAGAAATCGTCCATGAACACTTCCATGAAATCCTCAATAAAATCTGTGAAGATCGACATCATGCACCGCTGGAAGGTAGCAGGTGCATTACACAATCCAAAAGGCATACGTCGGTAAGCAAACGTGCCATATGGACAAGTGAATGTCGTTTTTTTCTTGATCCTTCGGGCGAATAGGAATTTGGAAAAATCTGGAGTATCCATCAAGGAAGCAATAGTAGGGGTGATTAGCTAATCTTTCTAGCATTTGATCTATGAAGGGAAGTGGAAAATGATCTTTCCTAGTTGCTGCATTCAGTTTCCGGTAATCGATGCACATACGATGTCCAGTTACTGTTCTTGTAGCGATCATTTCATCCTTATCGTTTTTAATGACAGTGACTCCCCCTTTCTTTGGGACAACATGAACTGGGCTAACCCAAGTGTTATCTGAGATAGGAAAGATTATTCCAGCTTCTAAAAGCTTCATAATCTCCTTCTTGACAACATCCATAAGATTAGGGTTCAGTCTCCTTTGACTTTCGATTGAGTTTTTAGCATTATCCTCTAGATTAATCTTGTGCATACAAAGATCTGGAGAGATTCCAGGTATGTCATCAAGTGAATATCCTAAGGCTTTTCTATGCTTTCTCAGCTCAGCCAACAGCATTGTGGTTTCTTCTTCCGTCAAACCAGAGTTTATTTTGACAGGATAAGTAGAATTTGGTCCAAGGAAAGCGTACTTAAGTCTGACGGGAAGAGGTATAAGCTCGACTTTAGGGGCTTTAAGCTCGCTCCAAGGATCATTAATTGCTGCAGCAGTGTCTTTAGGAGGTGTAGGAATGTTTGTTTGGTCCTTAAGATCTAGATAGTGTAGAGGTTTCCTATAAGTTTCGGATTTATCAAGCATACGTGCGCATTGACTTGAAATTTCTTCAAGGAAATTGCGTTCGTCTTTTGCGGGTGAAAGCGTGACACGTAAAGGGTCGTCTAGAAACATATTTTCAAAGACTTCCTCAACAATTCCGTCTAACTCATCAACCCAACAAATTTTGCCATCCAGAGTTGGTTTATCGAAACTTTTGTTCATGTCAAACTGCATAACTAGGCCAGCTAGATGAAGGTCGATTTTTCCTTCAGGAACATTGATTATGGCTCCAGCTGTAGATAGGAATGGTCTTCCAAGAATAAGGGGATCCTTAGGTTCTCTTTCTAGTTCTAGAACTACGAAATTGGTGGGGATGGAACATTTTTTTATTTCTACTGGAACATCTATTAGGATACCTACGGGTTGTCTAACAGAACGATCAGCTAGTACTAAAGAAATTTTAGTGGGCTTGAAAGTGTGATGTCCTAAACGTTTTGCTACTGAAAGAGGCATCATGTTTATACTAGATCCTAAATCACAGAGAGCACGCTCAAAAGCTACATCATTGATGGTGCATGAAAGTACAAAGCTTCCAGTATCGTTTTTCTTTTCAGGGATTCGGCTTTGCAGGATAGAACTACATTCATGGGTTATCATCATAACGCCTTCTTCAAGAGTTAAAGAATTTGTTAGAATACCCTTCATGTATTTTCTTAAAGCAGGAATCATAGCACAAGCTTCTATGAAAGGTAATCTCACATTTAATTGATCCGAGTACCCTAGAAAAATAACAAAGCCAAAAGTAATCACTGAATAATAAACAAAGAACATAAAAGAATAACTTCAAAAAAAGACACATACTTTGATATCAGACAAAACCATCTCGATAGTATTTCCAAAGAATGTTGAATGCTTCTAGAGCCTGACAACCTTGACAGATATTAACCACCCTATTTTGTAAGTATCCAAACATGCAACATCGAACATTATAGAAACTTTTTTTTCTTCTTTTTGATCGAGAACTCTGAATAAGTTTTATAAAGAGGAAAACTAAATGTGACGGAGTATGAGAAAGTGTTTTAAATATGAAAAGGACAGACTATGCAGTTGAATAGGCAGTTATTCTTTCTTATAAATTTATTTTCGATTAAATTATTTTAGAAGAAAAAAATTTGAACAGTTACCATTTAAAGCCCCTTTATTGTCAAAACCAACAACAATCCATTAATTTATGTCAAGACACTTCCATATTGACATTGACTGATTTGTTCATTTCACCTGCCAGAGAGAATATATTCCATGTTTTAAGTTTCACCAAAGATACACGCAATCTCAATAAGTAAATATACTATTTTACTAAATATAAAATTTTGCTAAATTGCAACACTTTCCATAAAATAATATGATCTCTCTCTATGGCTTATGTTATTTGGACAATTTTATGTTTCAATATTTTAGGAAATGATATATTCATACAACATCATAACAAAAATACCATTTATGTAGACTTATATGTTATAACTTTATGTATCTACTTGAGCAATTTTCCTTAAATTATATGAAACAGGAAACCTGGAAAGTCAAACGGTTAGGTGCAAACATAAAGTCGCATAATCTTCCCCATAAAAAATTGAAAAATGTGAAAATTGATTATTATTGCATACCTTATAAATACTGACTTGAGGGTTTCTTTTCAAAAAACTTTAAAATATTTTATAAGCAGCCTTATCGTTTCTGAGAGAATTCATAAGAACATGGCGAACACAAACAAAAACAAATTTGATGAAAATGGCTTGTTGATCATCAATCCCCCACCATTGGTAATGAGATTCGGTGTCGTGGAACCAAAGTCACCACCTTCACCAACAGATTCCAAGATAGAGGAAGAAGAATTATGGGAACAATTACATTTATTCACCGCATCAAATCAGAAAGCCAAACAGAACACTCCTCGGGTAATACATCCTATTCACTAAAGTTTGTTTTAATCATGTCTTACACAATGAATTGTAAAATCTGTATATTCTACTAATGGAGGATGACAAAGGCAACACATCTAATGAGACACCCCAATCAAGTTGCACAAAACGAAAACACGACTTGATTCTAGATCTGGAGATAGGGTTGAACTGCATGCGTTGCGATTTTGTGGAGACAGAAATCCGACACATGGATACCGCCGAATGGGTACGTTATCAGAAATATATTTAGATTAATAATGAAAAGTTGTCTAAAATCTATGTTATTGAGTCATTATAATTTGTTATTGATTGCCCATTGAACTTTATGTTGTAGAAACAATTCATGTTTAAATATAATATTGAGATAGTTTAAAGCTATATAATTTTACAAAAAATCTAAATTGGATTGTTTGCGTCTGTGTTTAAAGGGAGAGGAAAAAGAACGCAAAAAGAGGAGGTCTGGAGTTTGATCAAGAACCATATCAGTTTCAAATCAATTTCATGTTTTTTTTTTCTGTTTGCAATGACCACTTTAAAGACAGTATGTACTTGGTTTTATTTTCTAAAAACTATTAAGTTTATTTCGATGACATGATAATTTGGTTTTGAAGCATTCTCGATATTTACAACTACGTGACAATGTTCATCATATGAAATGTCAATAGATGCCCAATAATATGCTACAATTCAAGTTTTGTTAAATTATGTTATCGAATTGAGATTGTCATTGGAATATCCGACTACAGTTAAACGTTAGAGATCAAACCATTAATACATCAGATCCAACTTAGTGAAAAATCGAAAAACATCAAATCTATTAAAAACTATAAAACCGAACGTAATGGTCTTATATAATAAAAACAACTAACATATTTTGAGATACATAGAGACAACAAATCACAAAACAAAACACAGTAAAAAGAAATATCATATCTTGTCAAAAACCTCCTTGTAGACGACATTCAATGTTTTGTTTTGTGGTTTGTTGTCTTTATCGGTGATCAATATCTTCAAACCTTCTCTGGATGTAACCCTCGATACAGCGACATAGAGTTGCCCATGAGTAAAAACCGGTCTTGGAAGATACAAACCAACCTTTTCGAGTGTCTGTCCTTGGCTTTTGTTTATAGTCATTGCAAAAGCTAATGTGATAGGAAACTGCTTGTGTCTCATCCTGAAAGGAAGTTTCATCTCCGAAGGAGAGAGGAATATCCTAGGAATCAGTAATTTTTCACCAACCTTGCTACCTGTTATTATCTGAGCCTGGAGAACATAATTAGCCATCTTAGTAATGATGAGTCTTGTGCCATTACACAACTCATTCTTAGGGCCGATATTTCTTAGAAGCATTACAGGAGTACCCTCTCTCAACTTCAGGACATGATTAGGGAAACCAGACATCTTGATACTATTTTAAAACTCCTCGGTATAAATCATATTGTTGGAAACACCTTTTTTCTTACTGGCTACACTCTCTGAGGGTACTTCAGATGCATCATTGTAATTGACAACTTCTTCAGTCGTATCAATGCTATCACAACTAAGATAGGTCCTTTCAACATCTGTTATATACAAAACAATCGTTGTATTATATAAATATAAACAAATAAGCTAAGGGGAATTAAAACAAAATAAACATACCCGATAACTTTGAAAGCATGTAATCATTTATCGTATCTACATCATCGTTTCTTAGACTCAGTATGGCACGGTCTTGGAAAAATTTAGGATCAGTCTCTTTCGCAAACGAACTCCCATAAATTTCTTTGACGATCGTTTTTATAGGATCTTTACAGTCTTTAATCAACAGATCATCAGGAATATCAATTACGGCTTCACCACTTCCATCGTCATTTATCGTACCATCACCAATGTCTAAGATCCACTTTGTAAAGGCAGCTCGTTCAAGCATCGCACGGCTATTATCTCCAGCTATAAGTTGCATGTTCTGTGTAAGTCTCAACACTCTACATTTGTACCACAGAGGTGACGAATTCAAAGTGGCCATAAGTATCTCTGTCTTCCCGGCATTTGGAATCACTGGCAATATTTGCCTAAAATCCCCTTCTAAAACAATGACCTTGTCACCAAAGCGCTTATCAATTTCTAATATATCACGCATCGTTCTATCTAGAATCTCGAAACAGTCTTTACTCATCATCAACGCCTCGTCCCATATAATGAGTTTAGCAATCCTTATCAGGTCGGCAAGATTCGACTCCTTCTTGATTGAACAGAAGGTAAACGTATTAACCACAATAGGGATTACAAATCTTGAATGCGCAGTTCGGCCTCCTTCTAATAACAACGAAGCAATCCCGCTCGATGCAACCTTAAGAACAACATCACCTTGGGAACGTAGAGCAGATCCTAATAGACTCCACAAATAAGTTTTACCAGTACCTCCAAAACCATAAACAAAGAACATACCTCCTTTGTTCTTATTTACTGCTTCTAGTATCTCATCATAAACACTTCTCTGTTCGCTGGTTACAGTGGCTAACATCTGCTCGTTTCTTACTCTAAGAGTTTCGCGATTGTAATTCCTCTCATCCCGAATAAGAGGATTATCACGTGACTCCAGAGTAATATCTTCAGGAAATGGCATATGTGTGAATTCTTTTAAGGATCTCCCACTTACACGTAAAAGAAGTTCTATTTCGACCAGAGTAAAGTCTTTAACTTGCTCCTGAGATAGACTAACAGCTACACAATTTCAAAAAAATTACAAAAGATAAATTAACTATCAATATTTTAAAGATATATAATAACAACGATGCAAACAATAACTATACGACTTACTTTGATCCCTGGCAGCCTTTCTGTAATTATATATGATGTCATCTGATAATACCTGCCATGTAGCATCCCAAACTCTAGAAGGAATGGATATACTTTGAGTAGTGAGCAAGATCACAAAAAGACGACGGAGATAATTGGCAGAAAGCCACAATCCGCCCTCATTGATGGCCTCAATATACTCTTTGTCATCATTCAATAATCCATACGCATAGCAAACGTCTTTGAACGAAGAATGTAGAACTTTGTTAACCGTTTTTATATCGTCAAAACCACGTGGTCCTTTGACTAAATTAAGCAGAAGCCTTAAATAATACGCTTCACCTGCCCCAATGGGTACGTACGTGATTCTACCAAGAGCAACTCTCCTTGATCGTGGCGTCCATATCCTGTTTGGGTTATTCCACACAAATCTCGTAGGAAGTTGCGCATAAGTCAACGTCCTCGCCAGTTCATACTTATCGTTGCACTCCATCCAAGCAATGAATTTTGACGTACCATCTGAGACACGATTAATAACCTCATCACCTGGATCATCCTCGTTGTATATGACCATTTGCTGGTTCGGTAAATGAAAGGGTAGTTTAACTACAGAAACCGTGCGATGGTGAGTGTAATTACCGAAAATTCTCCACGTGGACTCCGAAGGTGCTACATACCTATATAGAAAGACATTATTAAATAATGGAAGATTGGAATTTCAAAGATATAAAATATGTGAACAAAATTTTTAAAACATACCTACAGTTGAAGTGTTTCTTAATCTCGTTTTCTTTATCATCATTCTTGATAGTTGCACGAATGTAGTCAGCACCTTTATGAATATATTGGAATAGATACTTTACTGATCGAGATTGTACACACCATCCGACGTTGATATGAGCCCTATAAAGTAGTGTGAGGCTCCTATTATAAGGAACCACAACCCTTTTTAACGATAACTTTCTTGTCATTACGTCGCCTGTATATAGGATATCCAACATCATCTATTTTAGTGATCGGATTGTAAGGTTTTGGAAAATACTTTGTACATTTTCCTTCAGCCATGCAAACACTATCCTTATTCAAAGCACCACATGGTCCATGCATCATGACATCTCCTACTATCTCATACAACGCTGGATCAGTATCCTTGTCAGGAATCTCAGCACATATTATCTTATCAATGTCATCACCAGTTGGTAGCTTGTGACCAGCCTCTAAAAAAAGAACGATGTGTGCATGAGGTAGTCCCCGTTTTCGAAACTCAATCGTGTAGATCGCTGCAACGAATAAATTGTAGTTTTTAAAAGATTAGTTAGCATGATCATTTAGCAATGTTATGGACATTATCTTGCTAAACGAAATAAGATACTTAGTTTAATAAAATATACCGGCTTTTACGACACCTAACACATTTTCGTTGGTGAGTCTGTGCATGAGATCATCTAGTTTCATCTTGAACACTCGCGTACATATATCTGGCCTATCCTCTTGCTTCAAGTTATGCCTTTTTAGGTGCTTGGTAATCTCAGGCCATTTGGGATTACACGTAAAGGTTATGAAAAGATCCGGAAAACCAAATTGCTGGCAAGTGATAACTAAGGTTTTTAAGGCCTTAGATGGGTTATCAATCCCCTTGTCAAAGCAGTATAAGGGGTGTCAATCCATATGTGTGGTAGTTAGGCACTAGTTTATGTGATAGGTTCTTAAGTCAAGTAATCAAAGATGAGTTTTGTGAAACCAGCAACAAGAAAGCATAAAACAAGAAACAAACAAGCTATGCTTAATGAACTAAGCAAGCAAACAAAACAAGATGATGGTGATTAAGCAAATGATAAAAGCTAAACCTCTAGATGTGATCATTGATTAGGGTGCTTTAGATATTGAATCATGATTCTAAGAACATAATGCAACACTTGCTACTCTTTAGTCTAGGCTTCTTAATCAGATTAATTCATTCCCATAACAATAATCCCTTTGCAAATCACTTAATCAAGTCTAACAACCATTAGATATAATCAAGCAATCAGCAAGCATAATGCATCAAGCCTAATAAGTGACCAAACAATCTCTCAACCAAGAAGACTGAATCTTATACAGAAAGACATAACAAGCAATCACATGATCTCAAACATTTCAACTTAGAACTCTAATCTAGACTAATCCTCTCATGAAGGCATTAATCTCTACACTAATCCACTTTCAAACCAAATCATCATTTGTGAAATATGAATCAATGAGCATTAAGAAACAGTTCTAATATGTCATTCATGCATTTAACAAATCATTCCCATGATGAAAAAGGCATAAACCCTTAAGTTAGCTCATTCAGGCATTTCATCAAACACTTTTGGTGCATGAAATGCCTATGAACCCAGATTTCACTTTCCCAAGGAAATCTGGCATTAGGAGCAGCTAACTAAGGAAATGGAATGAGAATCTAAACCCTAAACATCACCAATCAAACATCTAAGCACCCTAATCTACACACCTAGAAGTTTAAAAGATGACTACTCACTAATCATGAAGAACACATCTAATCTTTTGCAAGAGATGATGTTAATCATGATTAGAAGTAGAAATGAGATGATGAGATGATAAAAAACAGACTTGGAATGATCACATCCCTTCAGATATCTCTTAATCAAAAACGTTTTACACAAAAAAGGAAAGAAAACTAGAGAGAAAACTAAGTAGAAGATAACATGTAGGGTTTTTCTCCCAAAAAAACTATATATACTAAGTGCTAATGGACCGGGTCAGCCCAGGACAAACTGGGTACTGACCCGGCTCAGTTGGGTCAAGTGGAAATCCTTCGGGTTGGTCCAGTGTCTCCCAGGTAGCATGCCCAAGTCGCAGTAGATGAAGAACTTGTCTTGTGAGACTTAAATCGCTTTGTCTTAGCTGCACGCCCAAGTAGGAGTGTTTTGCGAGTCTTGCTGCGGCTTAATCTTCTTCTTCTTCAACTCGCAGGACCAAGGAGGTTTCTGGGGAATGTACATGTGCGACTTGGTCATCCCTAGTCCCAGGTCGCAGGCTCAAGTCGGAGTAAATTGCGAGTGATCATGCGGCTTGGTTCCAGTGTCTCCCAGGTAGCATGCCCAAGTCGCAGTATTGTGGACTTAGCAATTTTCTTGCTCGGGAGCCTCAGACCTCATCCATTGATAGCTCACCCGCACTTCTCAACTCGCAGCATCAATTTCCAGGCATTCGTCTTCAGGCCTGCGAGTTAACCAAGTCGCAAGGCTTTCTCGCAGCATTCAGAGCAGCTTGGACCACTTCGCATTCCGGAGAGTGTAACTTCTAATATACTTGTCCGAATTGAGTGATTTCAGTTGCAGAGGACAGAGGACTCATATATCTCCAACTTTGGTGAAGGAAACTTGGTGCTTGGGAAGTTGAAAGCTTCCTGGAGGGCTCATCTTTGCAGTGTATTTACACGATCAGAGAGAGGCGTCTAGACATGTGTCCATTCCGGTGACCGTATCTTCCTACTCATAGCTCCGAATTGAATTATCTTGGACGTTCTGGAAAGAGGACTCAAATGTCTCTGATTCTCATGAAGGCTCCGGAAACTGAATCGGCCTGGAAGTGCACCGTCCTTCGCATTCTTCGGAGCTCATCGGTTTGGTCCAAAACGGCAGCGAGACAGGAGTTTCTTCCGACGAGCTTAACTTTCTGCTCACGCCTCCGAATTCCATGATTTTACTTGCTTTGGAACCGTGATCCAATCTTCTCCAACTTTGATGAAGCCCCTGACAACTGAATCGGACCGGAAGGTTCCCCGGACAGGCGATCATTCAGGAATATCGGATTGCTCCGGAATGAGGGCGAGACCTGTTCGTCTTCCGATTACCATATCTTTCAGCTCCGTGGTCCAAATGCCTTGATTCCAATTGTTATGAACTCTTGACTCAATTATATCCAACTTTTATGAAGACTCCGACAGCTGAATCGGACCGGAAGGTTTCCCGGACGGGCGATTTCGGAAACGTGTCTGCACCCTGAGATTTTGGCCGAGAGACTTGACTGCGGTACGTGTTTTTGGCCGAGAAAGCTACCCGCGGGAAGGATTTTGGCCGAGAACCTTCGACCTTCAGTACACCATTTTGCCGAGAAACCCAAAATTGCTCCTTTTCACCATTTTTGATTATTCCAACTCCATTTCTTCGTCTGAATCACATCCTCCACTCCAAATTGGCTCCAAAAGCACCTGTTTAACACTCCAAAACATGCAAAACTCTCTCGGACCTAATGCAATCTCCTAAGTCCTAAAACAATGCCTAAAGACCTAAAATGCATGAGATAAGACATGATTTGGACTAGAATATGTATATTAAATGATGCAATTTATGAATATATCAGCAAGTAGTCATCGCATCTAGATAATGTTGCACCATATACCTTGTACCACCAGTATAAGAAGAAGGTATAATAATACGTTTACCCTTGTCAGAAAGATCAGTGTCACCTTCATCAACAATTTTCTTTATCTTGTCATAATTTTCGCAACGAAGTTTAGACTGATTCATTGATATGAAACGTAGTCTATTAGTCTCAATCATCGTGTACGCATCCACTAAGAACTGCTGGAACAATCTTCCAGATAAAGGGATGATTGGTGACTCGCCAACCCTCTCTTGTATGCGGTAAGCAAAAAACTCTCTCATAATAATAGGCAACCTTTTCCTCCCTTAGGTATCTACAAAACCAATATCGATACCAAGTCTGAACCCGTCCTCGCCATAGGGAAACAATAATGGATATTGCAAAGGCAGATACGCAGGATGTAGTTCACTGATCTTTTTGAGATTCCCAGTCTTTTTACACTCGATGATGATATCACATGCATCTACCTGACCATCGAAATCATTAGGTATCAATGCAGCAACTTCATTATTAGCTGGTAAATTCTCAGTCCTTCCATCACTTTTCCTGTCACACTTTAAAATTATCCTTAACCGGCTTGTATCACCGTTAGGATCAAACCTTTCTCGAACGTTTCGTAATGCATCCACATGTTTGTTCTGTTAATCTAGCATATTTTTTATTTTCTCAACAACATTCTCTGGCAATTTATCAGCCGGTCCTGTTTTCCTATAAAATTTTTAAAATAAATTCTTATAACAGTTAGAACCACATAACATTTAATAACAATACATATATGTTTTAAAATTGATTGATCTCAATGATTAAATTAAATATAAACCAAAAGAATAATAATCATACCCATAAACAGCTATTCGGTTAGATGTTTCATTTGCGGTATCATATATATATAGCTGAAAAAAGGCTGGTTCTTTTCCAGGAGGTGGTAGCAAATCCCCTATAGAATGGTAGTTCTCGCCACTCATCTAGAAAATGTAAGGACCTTTCCCGTCGTTGATTTCTTTATTTTTTTTTCCTCCAAGAGAAGTGAAAAAAAACATCATATTATACGCCCGGATAAACTCACGAAAGGGATCACGCAAATCACCATCATTATACATCAATGCTAATAACGAATTCGGAGGGGTTTTAAGAAGTGGAAGAACGACTTTACCCTGACCACAACACATGGAGAATATAAGCTTCCCACGACAAAATCTTTTACCCAACCTTTCTCCATACCACATATAAGCCTTACAATTACCACATATATATAGGATCACCATCGTCGTATTAACCTGATTAGAATAATATTCATTGCTTAGTATTAATTACACGATAGTTATATATTATGTATCAAATGAAATATATTATTCCAATGAAAACCATAACCTCCATCTTTCAGACCAGGACTAACTGATTCTAATAAATCTGTTCTAGTAACAACGGTCTCGGTTGCATCCTCATCACAAAAATCAGAGGATTTAGCACGTTTTTTGGGTCTTCCTTTCTTTTTATTACCAGGCCTCAATTTTTCCATATAGTCAAATTCCGACATAGAGTCTTCATCATTATCCCTATCGGACTCAGAATCAGTAGCGATAAAGCAAGCAAACTCTTCGGTGTTGATAGAAGTAGCCAAAAGATCTGTTTGTTTTTTTAAAGGAAAAAATAATAAGTGTAAATCAGGCATATATTATTAATCTACATTGTAATTACGAAAAAGAGATCAAACCAATAGCTTC
>NW_006256547.1:8063894-8308429 GCF_000478725.1 Eutrema salsugineum | reverse complement strand
TTTTTCTCCTCTCACGCATGATATGCATCTTCTATGCTGTGCATTACAAATTCCCTGGGATGTTAGATCAGGAACTTCATTGATATTGTAACGAAACAAACCTCCAAGTTGGTCAATATCGGTTACAATGGTAGGAGCATATCGTGCGTTCTTAGCATTACCACCTACAAATTCCAGTTAATTAAGCAAATTTATAACACGTGAATGTTTTAAAAATGTAATTTACTTAAAATAACACCTTTATTTGGAGCAATCAACGAAGATGAACCTTTTTTCTGAGGACGCCCAAGCTCACGTTTCATTTTTTCTGGTGAATAGAACGAACACAGAAAAAAAAATGTGTGATCTAAATACACAGTCATTAACAAACTATATATATATATATGTTATATTACGGGATAATGCAAAATATATATTTTAGCTTCTTATAATAAAATAAGATTTTGGTAATAAAAAGAATTTCGAAATAGAAAACCTCACGATAATGTTAACATTACTTATTCTTCGCGATAATATGCCTATCTTCTCTAATGAACCATAATACTCCAATATCGAAAATTTACATTTTTCGTGATAATGTTAAAATACTATTGAAATACTTCTACATTACAATAACGCGGATCTATAAATAATTATTTATTACTCCAAATATGCAGAGTTAATCCTAAAAATATACCTCTACTTTAGAACAAATATATTATCCTAATGTTTTTACGAAAACCGAAAAGACTATCGTTATATTTCTTAGAAATTGAATATTCTCCCAAAAATATGGTTATTTAACATATCATCTCAATAAATTATATCACATTTTTTTTTTTTCGTGGACAATTATACTACAATTCGTTACGCAAGCGTTTTGGGGATAACTATGAACATCGAAATCCATACATGAAAATAATAATTAAAAATCTTATTTTCATACACTGCGTCAAAAGTCAAATTTTATTCAAATCACATACGATGTTTAACACAAACCACAAAACCTAAAAATAAAAATTGATATAAAATAATTCCAAAAACATTAGCACGGAACTCGTAACATCAGGGTCTAACGACTAGATATCAACTCTCGAAACTGATAGACCTCGAAGCATGGCGAATTTAGAATAACTTGTGTGCAATCATACGACGTAGTTGCCAAGAAACACCCTGTATTATCGAACAAACGAAAATCAAATCATATTTATCTCATATACTTTACAACCATCTCACATCAAAAAAAAAAAAAAATACCTCGTCGAACAATTATCTTCGCAAAACGAATGATGCAAATAATGACATCTTGTTTAAATCCACCCAACTCACGAAGAAAAGTTTCAGCATATTCACCTTTCAAAAAACATGATAAACGTCGGTTCCTAAAATTTCCCATCAAACAAATATCAGTCTGAGTTAAACTTAAAAATTTGTTTTTTAAAATTCTATTAACATAAAATAGATTACCTTTCGTTTTCGAGATCGAATCTTATTATAGGCTGTCTAGAGTATTCTAAGGATCCAATTCTATCGTGAGAGTTTCCAACGTTGACAACCTTACCGATTAAATCTGTTTTAAAAAAAATGAATATCAAATAATCAATATAGTAATTGCATGACAAATCGATAATGAAAAATACACAGAATACTCACCCACACAGTAGTTAAAATCAATAGTCCTATTCATAATATCTTCGAAAACAACGAACGAAAAATAACCATTGATATCTAAAGTATAAGAGCTTGCACATGTTGTATCACTGGTAAGTTGGATCATATAAGGATGTGTACTTGGCTTAAATTCACCAGTAAGAGGCAATAGATTAAAATTTATTAGAAGAACCCAATCTCCCTCGTTACATATCCTCGAATACTTATCATAAAATTCAATCGGTGCAGTTACATAAATCTTCTGTCCCTGAGAAGTATGGAATCAAACATTCAGACATTTATCATTACAAAAACTAAAATATAATCATGAAATTGATGTGTTATACCTTCCAATCCCCCATTATAAAGTCTAACGTGCGGTCACATTCAGGAAATCTTTTAAATTTACGTAAGACTTTCAACTTAGTCTTCCATATATGCTTGGTAGGATCAAGTTCGGAAATTCCAAACAGATTTTGATCATATTTTTTATATACGGTGGCGATAGATAGTAAATAAGCCATTTAGGTTAAACGCAAACCCAGAGCCTCAAAACAATTACAACGATTACGTCCAAAGGTAACTTAAATAAACATAGCAGAGACAATACTTAAACTAAACTTTTGTTTCTTATTTATACAATTTAAAAGAAAATGATATATCAAATATTTTACATTTTTGAGATACCTTAATGCTTATTTTACATTTTTAGGATAACATACGACCTTGATAGAAATTTTATCATGATCACAGGGATACCGTTTCCGATTTGTATTAGGGATCTATTATAATTATAACAATTTTCCAATTGGTATTAGGAATATATCGGAAGTGAGCCATTTGCATCGTTATATATAAAAACGATGTATTAGCATTACCGAGTTATATATGACGACTACTTTTTAGGTTTTATAGGCACTACATCATGTCGATCGCTGCTTGTCTTTTAGCAATGAAAAACATGACTTACACCAATGTCTCCGATATAACTCCATCAAATCAACTACGCCGTATTCGTGTGAAAATACTGCGTATGTTCGAGCACATCGGTGAACCTGATAACACTTTAGATTTGGTGTTGGTTGATAAAAAGGTATTCCGGTGACTTTATATTTTCCGTGCATATCACGTCTCTGATATACATATATTTTTTTTAGGGTGATAAAATACATCGATCAATATCAAAAGGGTTTATAGACAGTTTTACATCAGAAGTGAAGCAAGGAAATTACCGTTTTGGTGTAGTCCCTGTCATCGGAGACTTGAGGCCGACGTTGCACAATTATAAAATAATATGGAATTCTCAAACTTATTTTTCAAAGATCCCTTACTATGATAACAACAACTACCTAAGTATTGTTGAATTTGGTAACATACACAACAATCTCCGAGACCCATTGTTTTTAGTTGGTATGACTTTAGATAAATTAATAAATAATAAAAAAATATATATGCTTTTTATATCTATAAACTTTCTCAATGACTAACTAATCTTTTTATTAGATATAATTGGACACGTCGCAGTGATTGGAACATTTAGTCACAAATCCTCCAAAAGCCAAAGAAAGTGGGGTAATGTTTACATGGAACTCCGTAACGAATTGTAAGTTTTTAAAATATGTTTCTCAATTGCAATCACTGTAATTATCAATTTTTACTACATTATATGATTATAATATGCCCAACAGAGATGCTATATTGCAAGTGTTATTACGGAACGACTATGCACTGGACCTGATGACTGCTTTATCACGGAAAGAACACAAAATTAACATTTGTGTTATACGTTTTGTGCAACTGTTCAAATTTGCACATGGTTGGGCAGCGATAACTGCATACGATTGGACCGAAATTTTATTAAACCCTAACCTACTCGAAGTCGAGAAAATGCGGACCACAATCACAGAATCAGACGATGGTGTTATATTAAGTTTTTGAATAGTTTCTTTTTTCGTATGTTTGGTTTTCTTTTTTATTTATGTTTTCATCATTTGACTCAATAAACGATGGTACTATATCAAAACTCTCCTCATATTATTCTTTTCGTATACATTACTTTCTTCAATTTCTAAAATATAGGTTTATTATATATATGCATATTTATTTTCCTAGTAAAATATTATAATACTTTTAAATCAATAACGGTATCAATGGACTATGAACACAATTTTGCATTGAAAACAAAAAGTGACACTCTTTGTAAATCAATAACAATACGCTAAAACGAGATGCTTTGTGAAACAGGTGAAGTTTATAGATATTGAATAATTTATTTATTAAAATAAAAATAAAAAATAGCTATGTTGTTCAAGTACACAACCTATAAAAAACGAAATAAAAATTTAATATCTCCTACGGATACTGATCTTCATATCCATCATCCAAAGGGGTAAAATCAACTGAAGTTTCAAGCCTGGAACAATATGACAATATTATAAAATCATAAAATAGATGTCAATAGAATACATATACAGGATATAACATCAAAGATGGAATTTACATACCTCATCTTTGCTATTGCCACTTCTGGAGTAGGAGGATCTTCGAGAATATCAGATATAAATCTTTCCGATTCAACTATCCACTCATCTAATTACATATACATATTCAGTATGCATGTGGAAACAATAAATTTGTTAAACTTCTGATTAATTGCCGTATTGAATAGATATTAATAGTTAATATTTACGTACCTCTCCACCTATTGAAAGAGAAAAATCGCAATACAATAATATGTCTTGAAGACCTATCACGATTCGTCCAAAGTTCTTCAAATTTATTGCCAAGTTATCCCAAGCAATACATTTCAAGGAATTTCCACTGTATATATTTACACCAACGTAGAAGATAATTAACATATTTTAATATATCAAGAAACCCAAGTCTGACACCAGATATTCTGAGGATAAGTTGTACTTACCCGAGATCTTCGAGTACAAAACGAATAAGTGGACGTTCTGTGGGTGTATCCGATGTATCAGACATATTAACTCCTCTTTGAAGTTTCTGAACAAAAGTGACAATCCCGAGAAGATCAACTGCAAAACTAAACAACTAAGTTAGAAAAAACTCATTTCTCAGTTAATGAGAAAAACCAAGATAATAACATGCATGTAAGAAACTTACCAAGATATCGGTCTGTTTGAATCGACGCAAGCAAAATATCTATGAATGGACAGAAAGAGTATATTTCTCTGGAAGACTTCGGATCGGGTTTTCTCAGTGATTGTATCCTCGTTGATACGTATATGACAGTAGTTTGATGATATACTTGGATGTGGTAATCTCTCGGTAACTGCAAAATTACCAAGAAAATACCACTCTCCTTCGAGCAATACATACTCGAATTTGTCAAGTATTTCAAATGGCATGGTACACAGGATGCGATTGTCCTACACAGTTTTAGTAAAAAAGAATCAATAAACGATTACATTCCCAAAACATGAACATGGATAATCTTTTAAAATCTTATAAACTTACAAATTCATCAGCGAGAACTAACATCCGATTAGGACAACCAATGAGAGTAAAATCATAATAACTTCTAACTACTTGGACACAAATACGTTGCCTGCTGTTTGTCTTCTGAAGTTCAGAAACTCTATTACATGGAGACATTCGTTGTTTTTATTTAGTTTGGAGATGAAAGATGATAAAAATGAATGTTTCTTTTTATAAGACGGATACAATAAACGGTTATGTTTTAAAACGCGGGTTTAAAATACTTTAGAAACAACAGTTATGCTTTTAAAGGCGGGTTTTATATACTTAAGCAACGATTCGTCAAAACTAACAAAATTAAATGACAACTTCTAACCAAAATTAACTATTTTTATTAATAAAAAATACGATAAATATATATAAGATCCATTTTCACATAAAAGTTTATTTTATTATTTTATGATCAGGTAAATTTCCATTCAGGATTACAACGAATCAAAGGATGTTATATTCGTTCGAAAAATTCCAAAAATAAATTTATATTGAACATTTAAGGAATAATGTCAAATTTTATTATTAAAATTCTGCAATATATATATATATATATATATATAAGCTAGGGTTGATCCGTGCGACGAAAGAAAAAAAAACATCAATTCATAAACATTATAGATATAGCATAATTCCAACCCGAAATTCATGTTTTACTTTTTCTTATGACGGTAAACTATAGGAGACTTTTTGATAAAAAAAATACAATATTAAAATAAAACCCTAGTAATTTTATTAATTATAACGGAAACATTTTAATAATCGTAATATGCCATATAAAAATATAAAATTAAATAAAAAATAAAATAAAATAACTTAAAATCCTAATGCTTAACTTATGAAATTTACAAATTGGCCAGTCCCATCGCATAACATGCATCCTTGAAGGTAGGATACACAATACCAGCAACAGTCCTAATATCCTCATAAGAAAATGGGCCCTTTCTCTCAGCCAACAAAATCCTGAGATAATAAGCTTCGCCAGATCCATCCGAACAATCTGCTATAACACTAACTCCAGGGTCACCAATGACACGTCGTCTCCATACCTTTTGCTTACGATCCCAAACAAATTGACTTGGAATTTCTGAATACGTAAGCATCCTAGCTTCCGGGTATTCTTTGTTGCAGTTCATCCAAGCCGTGAATTTAGATATTCCATTAGAACCAAGATTTCCGCCTTCATCAGTCATCACAATCTCAGATTCAGGAAGATGGAAAGGCAACACGTTTAGACGAACACTTCCACGTGTATTTGCACCTACGAAACATAATTAGATCTAAGTTATCAACCAATATAAATAAGAAAGCAGAACTTAATAAACACAAAACGATATCAAGTTGGATGTATAGTATATATCGCACCTGATGAGTTCATTATAGAGGTATAAAGAAAAATTTCGCAGCAAAGAATGGAGTAAACCACGATATGACACTACATCTATATATAACCGAGTATTCTAGGGTTTTATTATAATTTTGGAATTTTTTCTATTGGAAATTTGACATTTTTGTTTTATTTCATAAATATACGCACACGTAAATACAACAGAATAAATTTTCTCTAGAATCTTCGAGAATCATTAAAACTGAATATATAATTCATTTGCTACATATACTGGATACTTATTCGTACAAATATTATGATCGTAATATATATATCACGATATTTATTTAACTATATCGTGATATATGTACATTTTATTAATTTTGATACTTATAACAAAAAAAAACGGACAGAGTTTAGATTTATATGAATCGGGTCGCAATAAAATCAATTTTCAGAGTCACGACAGTTTCCAGGACGTTACGTAGATTTGTTCAAGGATAAACCTAAATCCCAAAACAACGCTTTAAAATGTCTATTGATTATAACCACACTATCATATATAAGAGAATAATAAACGAACTATCGACATAATATCAAACTTGATAACCATAACTAAAACAAATGCGATAAAAATGATCTACAGACAGGGTGTGAATATGCGATACACGCGACGATTGTAAACATAAAATTGAATATAAATAAATCATTGTTAGAAAAGAAAGAACAACTATTTATAACAAAATATTAAACTCTTTCAAATAAAAAAAAATTAAGTAAGCATAAAATCTAAATCAATAATATTCTCAATAGAAAAAGGTTCTACCAAAATTCGAAACATAAAAATATATAAGCATAAAATCTAAATCAATAATATTCTCAATACGAACTCATTATCACTAAACATCTTATGGCATAGAATTCTTCTTCCTTCTAGATCCAGATGTTTTGACAGGAGTAGGAATGACGTCAGGATCCTCACGATCTCTTTTAGAACTCACAGGAGCTGTCTTCTCGATAGAAACATTTGTATTTGGTTTAACAATGTCATCAGGAGCATCACAATCACTTTTAGAAGATGCAGGTACAATCTTCTCGATAGAAACTTCTGCATTTACATCAACACTGACATGAGGATCATCACAATCACTTTTAGAACAGGCAGGCAGAGTTTCTCAATATGCGCTCCTCTATCTTCATCGACGAAGGTTTCCAAAAGCGGAGGCTTAAAAAAAAAAACTTAACAAATAAATAATCCGTTATGCATAGTTACATATCCAAATATCTAGACAAAATAAGAATCGAAAGCATACCTCAGAATAGACCTGACTACAGAACGTCTGAATCATATAGTCATCAGATGTAAACCGGTCAACCGAAAACGAAGTCTTAACCTTTTTGACATTATCTTCCGTTACAACAACCTTAAAAATGAACTCTTTTCCTTCTAGATCACGCAGTGATTGAGGAAGTCCAGACGAATTATCCTACAAAATATATTGGAAATATTTTAATTGAGGTATATAATCATAACGCTTATCAAATAAAACTATAGGTGTACCCCAACAGACTCTTCGAAAACTTCCTCGGCAGTCTTCTTAAACAATTTTTGAGCAATTTTGTCGAACACGAGAAAGACTGCCGTCCCTCCAAAAACATCGTCCACGTTCAACAACAGAAAGAAACTATAAAAGAATAATTAGACAATTAGTTTTATAAATATAAAAAAATATACGACATAATGATTATAAAGGTGTGTAGACGCCGAATTCAAAGAATATAGATTTGACTATCTAGCAACAACTTCAGACTCATAAACATTACTATTGCAATTAATGCATTTCCATGATGGCGGCGAAGGAGCATGGTCTCTCTCGGGTATAGGATGAACCTTTTTTCACACTTCTTGCATGCTATGTAATACCACTAATTACTATTGGCAACCGAGCGTATGGTCGCCAATGTCACATACTTACCAACCTGCTTATTCGAATCAATCAACGACAACCACCAATATACAAAATTTTTTTATAAACAAAAATGATAGAGTATCGCATATTCACATACCGTATTGATCAAATGTATAGAACTTAACTTTCGCCTAATATTAGTTCCCAAAAATTCATTGTTTAATGAATCTTTAGAATCTACACCCGAATCATCTTCGTTAGGAATGAGAATATACTTATCTTGAGGCAATCTAAACGGAAAAATACAAAAACTAATTATAGTAGAACGAACATATGTACAAATAAAACCGTACTGTAATTCCATTGAATAGATTCTTACTCAGATCGGAATTTCGCCACAAGAGGACACACTGGATCAAACAAAATCTGAGTTGTATTAAAAGCATTTGAGACGCTCATCTCACCTAAAAAGTGTAAATAAATCGGTGTATCAAAAAATACATATAATCTATGATAAAATTGTTCATAATCGTCGCTAAAATTGAAGCAGTATAAATTATTAAGTAATATACCTCGATAGTTTTTGATACATGCAAGCCTTATAATAACCACAACAACGGATGCGCAATTCCGTTTAACGTAATCAGCAACTTCTTTTGCGTAATCAGCCCAAAGAGTACACAGTAATTGTAGATCGCTGTTATAATTAATACATGATCATGAGCTAAATTATATAACTAAAAACAACACAAAATAAAATAAAATATTAAATTAGAACTAAGTATGTTACCTCTCATCTCTAAGATAAATCTTAAGTCTAGAACGACGTTTTCCTTGAGCCATGATGTCCTCAACATGACCAACTCTTACGATTTGTCCGACCACGTCTTAGCGTTTGTAATAAAGTAACACGAAACAAAAGAACCAAAACAATTAGCCAACAGCTATCTAATGCAAAAAAAGTGTTTAATACCGTGTCATAAAAAATGTTAAATAAACTATGCATCTCAGTTTAGATATGGTACCGATCAAATAGCCATTGTCCAAATCAGTTGATAAAATATCTGGAAAACTTTTCATATATTTCTCGGGAACCTCTTGAGGAAAATCCAAGCATACAGAGACAGTCGTAGTTGCATAAAACACTATCTTGAAAGGTGTTCATGTAGTTCGATACTCAGAATTATACTCAACAACCTTAAAAGTATTGATAAGCACCGATCTACCCTCGACCAAATCTTTACGAAAAGATTTAGCAAAAAACCTTTCAACAGTTGCTTGTATCCTATCACCCTAAGTTCCAAAGGTCAATAAAAAAAAAATTTAACTAACAAATAATTGGCTAACTGGGATATTCATAAATTATAGCACTAACCTCTTGATCAACCAAGACCATCTCAAGTGAACACCCCCCCTCTGCCTTTGAATCCATCCCAAACCTTGAGGATATTAACTTTGATAACAAAGTTATCAGAGCCAGGACATAAATCCCTAACGAAAACATTAGATGCTGATTTTCTTTTAAAAATCGACATAGCTTAGACCACACGATATTATAACTAAGAAGAAAAAATTGGGAGAAACCAAGACGAAGAATAAGTCTCTATATATAGAGTAGGAGACATGATATATATACATATATATATATATATATTAAAACAGAAGCACATTTAGTACTTGCTTCCAAACACTCCTAATTTTTTTTAAGTGTTTAAAAATAATTTTAATAATTATTTATATTTAATTTCGAAAATTAGTTATTAATTTAAATATTCTTAGAATTTCTTAAATATAGGTAATTTAGATTTGATTTGATTTGATTAAAAATAATAAATCAGATATTAATTTAGATTTGATTTAAAGATTCTAATTTAAATAATTTCTATACTATTAAACATTTCTATCAAAAATATAAAACATAATTCACATATAAAAAATAATGATCATATTTGAAATATAAATATTTATAATGATGTAAATTATATGATATTTATGTTGCTTATATAATATATTTACGATTATAATTTATTTACAAATTAATAATAAAATAATAGATAAAATTCAAATGTATAATTTAAATATTAAAAATATATTTTTTTAAAATTCATAGAACTAAAAATATATAAAACAAAACTGGGTTAAAAATATTTTGGTAACTAAAATCACTAATTTTGAATTATACATGTATATCAAAAATATATTTTTCATACAAAATCAAAACATAAAAAAAATAAAAATTATTGCATACACTATAATGTGGTTTGAAAAACCAGTTGTACACTCCTTTCGTTGATTAAGTTTTAGAAAACTATAATGCTAAATAATACTGTTAATACATCTCAAATTTTTAACAAATATTTATATTATACGGTAATATAAACGGAAAAGTTAGAATTATGTTTTCATAATAATTTATTTTGAATTATTATTAGCAGACGGGTTAAAATTATATTTTTATAATCATAATTAATTTTAATACTATAAAAATATATCTAAACACAAAAAAAATATTTTCACTTATTAAAAAATATATTTATAAAAATAATTATATCTAAACTCAAAAACCCAAATTATATTACAAAATTCGTTAAACAATAAAAAATATTCTCGTGCGGATGCACGGGGTTAGAATCTAGTATATATGTAAAATAGACTTAATTCGGATATGTTTTACTACTTTTTAGAATATACATATATCGCAACAAAGGGTAAAGGCGATAAAATCTTCTAGTTTATTTTTAAAATGTTAAAAACGATAAAATCTTCTAATTCTCTGCATAAAGCAAAAAAATAATACTAAGATAATATCAATTTTTATATACTTTAACGGAAAATTAACATAATGAAGTTAAATTCAATTTTGAAAATGGCAAACATTACAGTAACTGTATATACAAAGTAGAAAATATATTTAATAAATAAGTAATTAGCGATTTAGACAAACAATTTAAAGAATTTTTCCTAAACGATGTATTTAAGCTACCAAAAACGATAATACATACCAATAAACAATAAATTAGATAAAATGAAATCAATCAAAATATCTTTACAGTTTATCATTTGTATAATTTATCCTCCGTATATAATATTTACAATTCTTAAACAATATATTGCATGAAAGAATAATTATTAGTCTAAATATAAAATGAAAAATCTCTACAATATATTGTAACAATCACGCACATACGCAGAGATATATAAGATAATTCATATGAGAAGAAAACGACAATAACAAACTAAAAAACTGCAATGTAGTTTTACACGATATAAAAAAATGTATAGTCTGGTATTCCAAGGTTTATGTATTCGTGAAATGGAAATCAATATTGATCGGTTGACACCAATGCCTCCCGGAAACGTACCACTTCAAGAACAGCTGGTGCCAACATTATCCGTGTGTAATTAGGAGCGGCTACAGCCATCCAATTACCTTATGATCACAAAAAAAACAATCAAAATAATTAATAACTTAACAAACACTTCTAATTTTTATCTAGTTATATCTATATTCGAAAAAGTATCATGAATTTCAGCCTTAGAATACCTCGAATGATATCAAATTTTGCAGACAGAATGATACATATTATCATATCATCATCACAATGCGTCAAACCATCGAGAAAATCTCGACCAAAATTGCCAACCAAACGACATGGTAGACGACATCCTCTAATAATTATAAAACAAAACAATCAGCGGAAAATTGGTTGTAAGTAAGTAGCTTTGAATTCTAAAATGTATGATAGTACACAATACCTCTGATTCTCCAATTCGATATATATCTCGTTTATCATGTAGCTTTCAAAAGGATATTGTGGATCAACGTAGTTTCCAACAGTCATAACACGTCCAATTAGATCTTAACGCAAAAAACATAAAAAGGCAAGTAACCAATATAACGATTTGCAACTTACAAAACATAATATCTGTCATATCACAAGAACATACGTAATACACACAGCTTACCCACATAGCTGTTAACGTGGCAGGATCCATCTATTATATCCTCGAACTCGGTAAAAGAAAAGCAACGATATGAGTTATCCTTAACAAATACACTGACCGACGTTTACAGTTTACAAAACACCAAAAGAATGAGAAAAAACTTTATATATATACGCCGAATCATATCTCAAAATATGTATTTATTTTATTTTATTTTTATAAAATATAAGCAACGATAAGTTTACAGAAAAGCGAAATAATATTGTGTTATAATTAAACTTTATTATTATAACAAAATTGATGTATATAATTATTCTAATATCATTTATTATATATTGCTTTTATTAAAATAAGAAATAAGTATGCCACAATAAAGAAACTAAAAAGAAAATATGATAAATAACTACTGTCATCTGATAATCAACCAACGAACCCTAATGCATGGTATGCACTTCTAAACGAAGGATACACGACTCCACCAACAGTCCTAATATCATCAAAACTACGTGGACCCCTAATTATGTCCAATAAGAGCCTCAGATAATACTCTTCTCCGTACTCTGTCGGCGATTCGTCCACAACACACGCACCAGAATTTCCCTTTAGTCTTGGCCTCCATGTCCTATTTTTACGATCCCATACAAACATAGAAGAAATCTCCGAGTACAAAAGATTCTTCGCCTCTGGATAAGACTGATTACACCTAAACCAAGCAAGGAATTTAGGTTTTCTAGCAGGAACACGTCTATCTAAATTATTAGAAAACGCAATATTTTCCCCAGGGAGATGAAAAGGCATAACTTGCCAATTAACATGTGGTCGCCTGTGAGCACCTAGACATGGAAAATAGAAAAACAATCATATATACAATAACAACAATCAATCGAATACCGTAAAGAAAACTAACGATTAGTGACGTCTCTAAAAACGTAATACAAAACTCATTTACCAAACCCTTCCATCGAAGAACTCGAATGCAAACAATTCTAACAATGCAGACCGGTAACTCGCAAAGTCGCGATAGACGTATATATATACCTATACCGAAATATATGCATATATATAGAGATATAAGAATTATGTGGTTTACGTGTTGTTTGTTTTTTTCTAGGGTTTCTTAGAATGTTTTCCTTTATTTACATTTTATACATTTTAACGAATAGATTTTTTCACAGAACTTTTTATCTCTCAACTACTGAGTTTTTCCTTTTTAATAAGTAATTAAATAATCAATTATATATCTTGTGTCTGATAAAAGAAACACCATGATTTTCATAGATACTAAATGGAAAAAACTAAAAGTTGTGATATGATCGGGGATATCTTCGAATCCTCTAAAATATTTATAAATTTGAGTTACTTGGAGTCCAAGAAATCAATAAAATCATGCGTTATTTATGCGAATATATAACTTATATTATTTTCTCCGCTTTCCGTATCTCAATATCAAACAACAATAATAATGAAATTAAAAAAATATATTTATTGATTAAAATAAAAATGTCTGAAGAATAAAGAATAATTAAACTATAATTTGTATACATGGTAAATAGTTTTTCAAAATGATATATGCATATCTGAATAAGATGGATCATAACACTACTCAATGTTGACGTCCCACACTACCACGCGTGCATGGCCTCTTACGCGGATATCTGCAGTGTTATAGAGAGAGAAGGCGACCACGAGTTAATACTAAAAAGTCAAATACAATCATTAAGTATTAGAAACTCATTATTCCAAAAACTCATCTAACTCAGGAATACGGGGATTGAGTTCGAACTTAGTAGGAGAAGTGGAAGATATAGTGATCTTGCCTATGTTTATAAAACACATATAGAGTCAAAACAAAAAAACAGAACGAGTATAGAGAATATAAATTAGTATACTAAAAATACCTCCAAAATAATCAATAACGGCACATCTAAGCACACACACGATGATATCTTGATCACAGCGCCTCCAAGATGTATAAAAGTTTTTAGCCATCTCACCGAACATTTCACAACTCAAATCAACACCACTAAATTAAAACACGTCACACATAATCAGATGGATAGAATAAATAAAATGACAATATACAGTTTAAAACATCCAGCAGACAGTACCGTTTATCCCTAAGACAGAATGTGACGGTTGAATATGAACCCCATATCTCGGAATCACATATATCATTACATGGATTGCCATATGAAGGAACAGAATGCTCTCCAGTCAGTAAACCACACCATGTCCTAGGTCGACTTACATTTAAGACCCGACCTATCAAATCTTCATAAACAACAAAACCTAAAACATGTTAACATCAACAACATAATAATAACAAAATTCAATAACTAAATCGAAAATAAACACACCAACTAAATAGTCATCATCATGGGCACGATCCAATATCCTTTGAAAATCAACGAAGTCAAAATAAGCATTTTCACATCTACGTGAAGTCTTGTCAATGATAGTTGATGGTAGGAACAATATTTTGTATCTATGAGAAGTCGGTCTACAACTATCATCACAATCGATAACAGAAAAACGGCTGATAATAATCCAACTACCAACATCTATGCGAGACGACGCGATACCGATCTCACCATCACTAATAGTGGCCTGAATTTAACACCCTGTGAATAAAACAGTCAATTAGACACCAACAATAATTTAGAATATTTTGTGTAATAGTACAATAAATACCTGTTCATCCGACAATATGAGCTCCATGGAAGAACGTTTCAAAATTAGCATATGCATCCACGTCTGTAAAACCTTAACAAAGATAATACAACCATCTTTGGAAGGACTCAAACGTGACACACACCTTCCAAAACACATTGAACCAAGAGAAACTGTATAAGTACACACCGAATCCTGGTGTCCAGATATACTAATATTTTTTTCGATGAATATATCACTCAGTTCGACGTTTCGCTGATCTTCACTATCATCGTCAATATCAGTCTCATCATCCAACATAACATCTTCATCATCATCTTCATCATCATCTTCATCATCATCAGTTGAATCAGCATCGTCATCATCTTCATCTTCGTCATCACCGTTATCACCTTCTGAGTTATCACTTGAACCATCAGATTCTTCACAAGACTCATCGTCGTCAATAAAATCATCCTCAGAATCATATCCATCTGTTTGGTCCATATCATCAGTATCATCGCCCGTCTCTGAATCAGACCCCATATAATCCTCAAAACCATAATCATCATCAGTACCACGACCAGATAAAACCTCGGTATCATCAGAGTCACTATCTTCTGCATAGATAAATATATGTAAAAACGGTGTAATTAATATTCTAAAAAATAAAAACAAAAAAACAATGTTCAAAACAAAAAACAAAGAATCGAAACCATTAGATTCTTTATTCATAACCCAAGCATTCCTCGAAAAATTCCATAGAAAGGTCTTCTGAGCATGATCGATCGTGTTAACACGATCAGAACCTAAATGCACAAAACAAACATTAGAACAAACATAAATACGTATAAAATTTAATATACATCATTAACAAAAATATATTACATGAAGAACAGAAATACCTCCTTTGATAAAAAAAACTCGTGATCAATAATAGATATATGATACGCAGAATCAATATCTACATAAAAATTGAACACGTTCGTAGATTAATATATAATAAGGATATGCATCTGAAAGACTAAGATATAGCACTACAAAAGGTACAAAACTAGACAGGACTACCTTCGATAACAGGATTATATGTCTGCAAGGTCCATTCGTCGATAGCAGAATCCATAAGTAGCTTGCATGGATAATCTACAAATACAAAATAAGTACTAATAAGTATTATGACTTGAATGAATAACATAAAGAGTTACAACAACCTTTTTTTTTTGATATCCACGAAAACGTATGGAGTTACGTAACGATAATCAGTCATTTTTTTGTGATCATAGGTTTGAGTCCTTCCAAAGATTTACTTTTATAAAATATTTAATAAATAAAAATTATTTCCAAACATCGAATTATTACTAAAATCTAGAAATTAAAATAAATAAAAAACTAACCACAGGATTCGAACCCATAAGCATTTGATAAATGGACAAAGCACCTAACCAACATAGCTACTATCTCAGTCAGTACAAACTACATATTGGAAGGTATTTATAATGTTTTTGGTTTTGAAAATTGGGCCAAATTATTAGAGAGAAAAGGTTATGGCCCATGCTTTTTTTTATCTCAATTACAGAAGTTTTCCATTTTTAAAACCTAAAACATGTTAACATCAACAACATAATAATAACAAAATTCAATAACTAAATCGAAAATAAACACACCAACTAAATAGTCATCATCATGGGCACGATCCAATATCCTTTGAAAATCAACGAAGTCAAAATAAGCATTTTCACATCTACGTGAAGTCTTGTCAATGATAGTTGATGGTAGGAACAATATTTTGTATCTATGAGAAGTCGGTCTACAACTATCATCACAATCGATAACAGAAAAACGGCTGATAATAATCCAACTACCAACATCTATGCGAGACAACGCGATACCGATCTCACCATCACTAATAGTGGCCTGAATTTAACACCCTGTGAATAAAACAGTCAATTAGACACCAACAATAATTTAGAATATTTTGTGTAATAGTACAATAAATACCTGTTCATCCGACAATATGAGCTCCATGGAAGAACGTTTCAAAATTAGCATATGCATCCACGTCTGTAAAACCTTAACAAAGATAATACAACCATCTTTGGAAGGACTCAAAAGTAAAAATTATGAAATATTTACTTTTATAAAATATTTAATAAATAAAAATTATTTCCAAACATCGAATTATTACTAAAATCTAGAAATTAAAATAAATAAAAAACTAACCACAGGATTCGAACCCATAAGCATTTGATAAATGGACAAAGCACCTAACCAACATAGCTACTATCTCAGTCAGTACAAACTACATATTGGAAGGTATTTATAATGTTTTTGGTTTTGAAAATTGGGCCAAATTATTAGAGAGAAAAGGTTATGGCCCATGCTTTTTTTATCTCAATTACAGAAGTTTTCCATTTTTAAAACAATTAATATCGATTTTAATGGTTAGAAATTAGTTAATTCAACCAATCAAATGATAACAATTATCAACCAATCAAATCATCAGAATTTCATTAATCAAAATGACACAAAAATTTGTCTCAATTACAGAAATTTTCTATTTTTAAAACAACTAATCTCAATTTTAATGATTAAAAATTAGCTAATTCAACCAATCAAATTATAACAATTATCAACCAATCAAATCATCAAAATTTCATTAATCAAAATGACACAAAAAATTGTGCGTTAAACCACATACGAATTCACTTCGCAAATACTAATATAGATAATATATACACTACTATAATAGGCGGTATGTCGCTTGTATAACTATTTATTATTTTCAGTGGATGTTTAACACACCACTATTATTTAATATTATAATGGGTGGTTTGTCTCGCCTTGTTATCATTTCACTATTTATATCATGGTTGCTAAATGCACCATAATTATTTATTTTTATTAATATTACAATGGCCCACTGTGTCGCCTCGTAATTTCGTTATTAGATAAATGTGGATGACTATGTCACCATAATGTTACTGTTAAAATAATGGTTGTTATATAAGGAGGCTCTGCCACCTGTATATAAACCTTATGTCTAAAAATTAATAGGTTTAACTGATTGTTTATTAAAATATTTGGATTAATTATTTTCTCCAATTATTTTCTCACCAACGGTCACAAAGAAAATCTTTCAAAATTTTTCACTTTTTCAAACGGCTATGAACAGTGGTTTTCAATCTATAAATATACTTATCCTTCATTCATTCATTTCACTCAAACAATGAATGGATCACCAATGCGGAACTTTATCTAGAGTCGAAAAAGTTAACCGACACCATAAAAGAAGAAAATGAATCGTCTGCCCATGATAAGGCAACAGCGATCATTTTCTTGAGGAAACATCTAGATGAAAATGTGACGCACGACTATGCGCACATAAAAGATCCAGCAGAGCTGGCAAGCTCTCAAAGAAAGGTTTGATAACCAGAGGGAAATAAACCTCCCCCATGCTCTTGAAGAGTGGAAAAACTTGAGGTTTCAATATTTTGAAAAGGTTGAGGATTATAATTCTGCTATTCTGAGAATTGTCTCACGACTGAAATACTGTGGTAAATCCGTCACCGATGCAGAAATGCTCGAAAAGACATACCTTACATTTCATAAGGAACATCGTATCCTACAAGAAATGTATAGGAATCGTGGATATACAAGATTCTCTGAATTGATTGTGACACTCATATTAGCAGAAAAGAATAATAAACTTCTCATCAGAAACCATAATTCTCGACCAACGGGAACCAAAGCATTTCCTGAAGCAAATGCGATGGTTATAGAAAAACCAGAAAGGAAAAGTCAAACCAATAGGGGTTGTGGCCGTCGATTCAATCATGGACGAGGTAGGACTTACAACCCAAAAGGGAGGAACTCATACAAGTGGGTTCGGTCTGAACAAACTTCAAAGGGGAAAGAACCCCAAACGAATATCAACCAGAAGCGTGAGGATGTATGTTACAGATGCGGGTCCAAAGGACATTGGTCTCGTACCTGTCAAACCCCTCCACATCTTTGTAAGTTGTACCAAGAGTCTGTCAAAGGCAAAGGGAAAGAAGTGAACCTCACAGAACACTTCGAGGGTACATCATACCTCGACTCCTCCGACTTTGCGGATGATTTCGACGAGACCGCTGTAGCGGATAACTGAATTGCTTTTAGTGAGACTACTGAATAGTCTCCGCTAATGCCATGCATAATTATTACATTTCAGTTTTAAAACGAATAATGTTGAGTCTCTCAACAACCTATTGTATAATTATTACGTTTTCAGTTTTAAAATATATAGTGTTGTTTTTACAACAATGTATAATTATTGTATGCTTTCCTATGAATGAAATTTATGTTTTCTTCATTAATGTTTATGTTAACTACAGAGATGGATCATATTAAAGACGGAACAACATTCAAGGAAAATGTTCGAGAAATCTGTATACCTGATAGTGGAACGACACACACTATCTTGAGAAAAAAAAAATATTTTTCTAATTTGAAACCGACAAAGATTATTGTCAATACAATATCAGGTCCCGCAGACTTGATCGAAGGAACAGGCAAAGCCAACTTTACGTTGCCTAATGGAACAAAATTTTCCATCAATAATGCCTTGTATTCTCCAAATTCAAAAAGAAATTTGTTGAGTTTCAAAGACATATACCGTCAAGGATATGACACTCAGTTTGTAACTGAGAATGGAAAGAAGTATATGTATGTAACTTCTGATAAGTTAGGCAAAAGACTTATATTGGAAAAGTTTCCAGAACTCCCTTCCGGTTTGCATCATACTTATATAGATGCAATAGAATCGCAACTCGTGACAAAACGAAATCCAGAAAATTTAACATTGTGGCATGATCGCCTCGGTCACCCAGGAACATCAATGATGCGAAAAATTATAGAAAACTCACATGGTCATTCGATGAAAATCCAGGAGATACATCTGAGAAATAAAATGACATGTGCTGCATGTTCTCTTGGTAAATTGATTATAAGGCCATCACCAACCAAAATTAATAATGAAGCACCAAAGTTCCTTGAACGAATTCAAGGGGATATTTGTGGACCAATACATCCATCATGTGGACCATTCCACTATTTTATGGTATTAATTGACGCATCCAGCAGATGGTCACATGTTTGTCTATTATCATCTCGAAATATGGCATTTGCGAGATTTCTAACTCAGATAATAAAACTGCGAGCTCACTTTCCTGATTATCCCATTAAGAGAGTTAGATTAGACAACGCTGGTGAATTCACATCCCAAGCATTCAATGATTACTGCATGGTAATCGGAATTGAAGTTGAACATTTTGTGGCTCATGTCCATACACAAAATGGATTGGCTGAATCATTAATTAAGCGTCTGAACTGATTGGAAGACCATTGATTATGAAATCAAAACTCCCAACATCTGTATGGGGGCATGCTATTTTGCATGCAGAAGCACTCATTCGGATAAGACCAAGTGCGTACCATAAGTACTCCCCGTTACAATTAGCATTTGGTCGAGAACCAAATATTTCCCATCTAAGGATCTTTGGTTGTGCGGTTTACGTGCCTATAGCGCCACCGCAACGAAAAAAGATGGGACCACAAAGACGGTTGGGAATATATATTGGATATGATTCTCCATCTATTATACGATACCTAAAACCACTGACTGGTGATGTTTTTACGGCACGATTTTCCGATTGTCACTTTGATGAGAAGGTATTCCCGGTTCTAGGAGGAGAAAATAAGGGTGTAGGAAAGGATATCAAATGGAGTGTACCATCTCTGTTACACCTTGATCCTCCCACTAAGCAGTCAGAACTAGAAGTTCGACGAATTATGCATTTGCAGAGTATAGCAAACCAGCTACCTGATGCATTTGCAGATACCAAGACGGTTACTAAATCACATATACCAGCTGCAAATACTCCAGCTCGTATTGATATACCACAACAACGTGGAAAAGCAGATGATACACGTGAGTCTAGAACACGCTTGAAGCATGGTAGACTTTTCGGTTCTAAGAACAAAAATCCTAGAAAACGAAAGGAGGCTGAAATGCATAATACTCCCAAAATAGCAGAAAGTATTTTGGAAGAAGCAAATGAAACTAATGATAATCCAGAGCAACATGAACCTGAGAAAAATCATGAGATTTCCATAAACTACATCCATAATGGAAAGATATGGAATAGAAATGAGATGGATGATGTTGACGACGTTTTCTCATACCTCGTATCAAAGGAAATAGATGATGAAAATGAAGATCCAGAGCCAAGGTTTGTATACGAATGTCAAAAGAGGCAAGACTGGCTGAAATGGAAAGATGTTATACAAGTTGAGCTAGATTCTCTTGATAAACGAAATGTATTCGGACCAATTGTACTCACACCTGGAGATGTGAGGCCGGTTGGATACAAATGGGTTTTCGTTCGGAAACGAAATGAGAAAAATGAGATTATGAGATACAAAGCTCGTCTTGTGGCACAAGGTTTTTCTCAAAGACCTGGAATAGATTATGAGGAAACATATTCTCCCGTTATGGATGCAATCACATTTAGATTCCTGATGAGTCTAGCTGCTGATGAAAATCTAGAGATGCGTCTCATGGATGTCGTTACAGCATATTTGTATGGAACATTAGATACAGATATCTCTATGAGAATCCCTGACGGATTTAAGATGCCTGCAGCATTAAATTCTAAACCCAAAGAATTATGTTCAATAAAATTACAAAGATCATTGTATGGGCTAAAACAATCTGGACGTATGTGGTACAATCGTCTCAGTGAACATTTAACAAAAGAAGGATATGTTAACAATCCTATATGCCCATGCGTTTTCATCAAGAAAACAACATCCGGATTTGTAATTATCGCGGTATATGTTGATGATCTAAATATTATCGGAACTCATGGGGAAATACAAAAGGCATCAAATTATTTAAAAGGAGAATTTGAGATGAAAGATCTCGGACAGATAAAGTATTGTCTTGGCTTACAAATTGAGCACTCTGAAAAGGGTACATTTGTGCATCAATCCACATATACGAAAAGAGTGTTAAAACGCTTTAATATGGATAAATCAACTCCTTTAAGTACTCCTATGGTCGTTAGATCACTTAAGGTTGAGAATGACCCATTTCGACCACATGAGGAAAATGAAGAGATACTTGGTCCTGAAGTACCATACCTTAGTGCAATTGGAGCCCTTATGTACCTAGCCAATTGTACACGGACTGACATATCATTTGCTGTTAATCTTCTGGCAAGATTCAGCTCGTCCCTTACACGAAGACATTGGAACGGAATCAAACATGTCTTTCGTTATCTCCAAGGGACTATTGATTTAGGTTTGCTCTATCCTAAAAATTCAAAAGGTCAAATGATTGGTTTTGCAGATGCAGGATATTTATCGGATCCACATAAAGCCCGATCACAAACAGGATATGTATTCACGATCGGAGGCACTGCTATATCTTGGCGTTCTCAGAAGCAGACGCTCGTGGCCACTTCTTTGAATCACGCTGAAATTATCGCGCTCCGTGAAGCAAGCAGAGAATGTGTATGGCTGAGATCAATAAGTCAACATTTCCAATCAAGCAATGGAATTCACGTAAATACGGAACCAACTATCTTATATGAAGACAATGCTGCATGTGTTGCCCAGACAAAGGAAGGTTATATCAAAAGTGATAGAACCAAACATATCCCTCCAAAGTTCTTCTCATACACTCAAGAGCTCGAGAAGAATAAAGAAATTGAAGTAAGATATGTCCGATCTTGCGAAAACGCAGCAAACCTCTTCACAAAATCATTGCCGACCACTATGTTCCGAAAACATGTTCATAATATTGGAATGCGCCATCAACGAGACTTATAGAATGACATCTAGTCATTCGAGGGGGAGCTTGCGTAGTTGTACTCTTTTTACCTTCCATGGTTTTTCCCACTGGGTTTTCCTGGAAAGATTTTTAACGAGGCAACAAAGGCAAAACGCAAAAGAATAAATAGTAAAGTCGGTCTCCAAGGGGGAGTGTTACAAAAGTCAGGAAAGCAGCAATTTACAAAGTCAAACATTGTGGCGATAAATGAAAAACGTGAGTAAATTTGTGGAGCCTGGATTCACTATTTACGTATAGTAACTCAAACTTTTTACGTCTATATATACAAAAGAAATTCTTCGATTGTAAACACACAAAACATTTTCATTCTCAATAACATCCTCCTCTCTCTCTTTTACTTTCTCGCTCTCTCTTTTACGAGTATCCTGTTCTTTTGCGGGTATAAAATTTTCGTTTTCATTTATATTTATCTATATAATAAATTATACCTATCTATTATATAAAGACTCAGTTGAGTCTCACAAGTTTGACACATAAACACTCCCTTTTTTTACACATCAGATTTTGAAAAAATTAATTTTCTCAATTCCAAAAAAAATATAATTCATTAGCCATGACACAAGTACAAATGTAGTTTGCATCTCGAAAAGTCATTCTCTTACAATAAAAATGAAATGCATTGAACTTGTAATGTTACCACTTCGTAAAGGACACCCAAAAAATTGAACGACGCTAAAATAAATTCAAAGAATCAATAGCCATAATCATATATTATTATAAAATGGAGCGGCATTCCACCTATTTTTCATCTTTCTCTTACACGCTCAAAGAGCTCCAGTAATCAGATATAGCGTCACTGCAGTCACGTTCATAATCAACATTGAAAAAGAATTAAGGTCTTGAAATAACATATCCAAAATGCAGATTTCTTGTGTTACTTTTGTTTTAGTGATTGTGGCTTTTGGTGTTCAAGATCAGAAAGGTGATCAAATTCATGGATATAATCACTCTACGTGTCTACGAGGAGGCAATGATAACTAATCCTTCCCTCATAGAAAGAGAGCTAGGAACAAGGTGTATGTAGCGTAATTACACTATATATATGTATATATCAATATTCCTATTTTATGTATATATACATAAGAAAAACTTTATGAACCATTAAAATAATTATTTCTTGTTTCCATATTAATTTAGTTTTATACGACATTTTTTGTTGTTCGCAAAACATTGAAAAAACCATAAATAGTTTTTGTTTATTGCATTCATGAAAATTTATGATATCTTTGTATGTGTAATTCTCTGGTGCCTAACAATATTAGGTTTAGAGCAGATGATATAACAAACGAAGTTAAAGTTTTAGAGGCATTTTTTTTTCTGTTCAATTTCTGTTTATAGTTTTCGTACATCTTTTGAAGATACATAAGACTGACATATAGTGAATGCTTCACTCAATCTAAAATTAGCTATAAAATTTTTTTACGTAGTGCCTTATTTTTCTGTCACATAGACAAAATTCATTATGTATCAGGAGAATATAATGCCCAAACTTTATCATATTTACTACGCTCGAACTTTATATCTTTTAACAGAAAAATGAATATTTAGAAAGAAATTTTTGTTTTTAATATTTATTACCCTAAACAGAATTCAAAGGATTTGAGATGAGATTTAAAGCTAAGCTGAAACAAACAAATGCAATATTTTGTATTTTATTTTGTGTCGATGAATGTACATATTTGTTAACTTTATTTCATTAATAAAAAAACAGAAATATGTAATAAACAGACAGATATATGTCTAATAATAATTTAAAGAAATAACAATAGAAAGTGGTTTGCGATTACGTAATTCTATTATGATTTAGAAAATTTAAATTTGCACATATATATATATATTATTGATAAATTAAACTATTATATATATAAAAATTACGGCGTGTACACGCGGGGTTTTATCTAGTTATTATAACAGTTTGGTAATAGAATACTAGGAGAGAAAAAGTGAATAATGATAATCGTGAAGGTAAAAGGCCAATAAGAAACGGTAAACCCTCTAATTAAGTCAGAGGATTAAGTTTTGTTCAATCCAACGAGAAGAAAGAATACGACAAAATCTGGAAAACCTACTTCCTGTTTTCAACAATTTATCGGTGTCAAAAAAAAAAAAAATAATTTATCTTCGAGCTCCTTTGCTCTGTCTCAGTCCGCCGAATTCTTTGATTTGTTACTTAATTACAAATGGGTTTCTCCAAAGATCAGCTGCTTAATCATCTTCAGGTTTATGTCATCTTCATCTTAAACTCAATTACGGACGAAATTACTTCGTTTATACTTGATTCGGTTTATATTATCTTTACTTAATTCGGCATTAATAGATTGATGAGCAGAATAGTCTCTAACACGAATTTCCCAATAATTGTTGTTTAGATTAAATCGGATTTTTGGTTCTTTGGTGAAGAATCGTTTTGTTTGTATCAAGTTTAATCCAATTTTCTCTAGTGTTACACGCTTTGTGTGTGTAATTGATAGTTGAGAATTTCAATCTAACTATTAATCTTCTCGATCTTTTCAGGAACTTGAGATTGATTATTCCAAGTATGAGCATCCTCCTGTTCTAACAGTCGAAGCACAGGTGAATATAACCAAAACAATTTTGCAGATTTTATAAATAATCGATGAACAAGTATAGAATGTTAATAGATGGATTTATAAATCTTATTCAGGCTAAGTATGTAAGTAGTAGCGAGGGGGCACTAAGTAAGAATCTCTTCTTGAAGGTAATCTTCAAAGTGATACACCATTAACCTCATTATCCACTAGAAACCCATTTGGGAGTAAGAATATGCTTTGGATTTTTGTAGGACAAGAAACATCGATATTACATCGTTTCAGCTATGGTAGATACAAAAGTTGACATTAAAGGTAACACCTTTTTTCGTTTTGTGGATATCGACATACATTTCCATGTATCGAAGTCACTAGGCTTATGAAATCGGAATGTTTCTTGTTTTTTTTTTTGATGTTAATGGTTGTTTCCTGTGACTTCTTATCCCAACAGTTTTATCTCAGAGACTTGGTCTTGGAAAAGGAGGAATAAGAATGGCTCCTGAAGAAGCACTTGGTGAGCTATTGCAGGTATTATTTCATTGTCTCCTTCATTTGCTTATCGTTCTGTAGCAATCGAGATCAGGGTAGCGATTGTTTTCTTGACAATTGACGAGAATGCTTAAGATGATTTATTTGTCCATGGTGATAAGTTTGTTTACAACAAACCCGCGTGATGTACCTTAATTTCATGATTTATATCTAATGGAACAATTACAAAGTGATACTTTCTTTTTCCTCAAGGTGTCCCTTGAATGTGTTACCCCATTTGCCGTTGTAAATGAATCAGCAAGGTATCATCCGCTTAATATTCGTTCATATATGTTCCGTTTCAGTTTAAATTTTAATTATTACCGTTGGTTGACATTTCTGAGCTTTCTTTGTAAAAGAGATGTATCGCTCTTGCTAGACAAAAATTTCAAGAACCCAACACGCTGCATCTTCCACCCATTGTCTAACGACGTCTCAATCTGTAAGTTTCTTAAATGGTTTCGTCAGTTTTCCACCCTCTGACTTCTTTTTCGGTTAGTGGTTTTAATTTATTACAGATTTTAGCTTGTACACTGATTCATTTGGTCCCTATGATCTCCAGCTCTTAACACATCGGGTCTGGACAAGTTTCTCCGATCGATTGGGAGAGATCCCGTATACATTGACCTCGAGGCAAGTGTTCTAAACCTTTAACTTGAGAACTCTTGTTCCAGAGTTCCTTTATCAGGTTTTGACCTTTTGAAACTATGATTTTGCTTTTACAGGCTAACCCGGTGGTTGGTAAAGACCAGCCTCCAGATCTAGCTGTCTATGTTCCGTTTAATTCAGTTGTTGTTCCCGAGCTTCCTAATAAAACACCTTCTGTACAAACCCCTCCAAAGAATGAGTCAGGAGAGACTAAGCCTGTTACTTCAGGTATGATTTTAAATTATTTCCTCCAATATCATGTCCCGTACGATAATCGGAATAGTTTATATAACTCTGCTTATCTCCACCGATGCAGCCAAACCAAGCAAATCAGCCTGTAAGTTCAAGAATGTCGCTGAGAATTCAGCTCCATTAGCTTTCAAGAACCCCGAGAAATTCGTGGAGGAGATTTTGGACAAAACATCAGCTCTATTTTTGTCCGAGGTAAAAACACAAATCACAAACTCAAAATTAAACCGATTTCGTAATAGTTTGGGATAAACTCTTAAACCGGTTACATTTACAGGGGAAGGGAAAGAGTGTGGAGGCTTTGACAGAAACACAGAGAAAACGCCTTGCCGCAGAGTTAACACACCTCGCTGTGAGTAGCATTACATAATACAGATATACAGGTTTGCATTGGTTTAGAGTAAACCGTTTGTATCAATGTTGGTTTTGTTTGGGAAATTGCAGATTATGTACAAAAACACAGCGTACACGGAAGGTTTTCAAGCCGGTAAATGTTACCAACCAAAGCGACTGTAAGAGAGGTTCGGTTTGCATGCAGAATGGGAGATATTGGAGAAGAGAAAAACATACCGGTTTACGCATTCTCTATTTTCTTCGTTGTACAACAGATTTAGTTAGACCAAAAAAAATATTATGAGTATTTAATTTGAGTTTTGGATCCAGTTCAAAGCTAACTAAAAATATCACCAAATCATTGAGTTTTGATTACTTGAATTTGTGTTACAATATGTTATGGTTGATTGATATCAACCTTATGTCACCTAAGAATTAAACAGAAGATTTAGACTAGGTTTTTCTCTTAACCCTAGTATCAGATTAAGGTTAATTCTTAGAAAATGTCTTCCTTTATATAGGCATCTTAAATTATAACCCTAATGCAAAAAAAAAAGAAAACACTATAGCAAAAAATCAATTACTAAAATGTAATTCATAAATGAAAACACAATAATTCATTAACTAAAACATCCTAAATTAACTAAAACATCTTAACCAATCCTAAATGATATAATTCTCCCAAAAATCGGACACTAGAAATTGATAGAATATGGATATGTTTTGAAGAACAAGGTGGTGGATTGAATAGTCACACAAATATTGCGGAAAGACCTTTGATATTCCAGTTTATTTCTAAGATATGACAAACCAAGATAGATCAGGGGGTGGTTGTTTCTCTATAAGCAAACATAGTTCTTTTAACCTCACCAGGTCTCACAAAAGAATTTAGTTTGCCTCACAGGTTTGCTCTCAAAGGCTTTCTCTTGTTTTTTTCTCGAACTCTTTTTCTTTTGAGTGAAAAGTGTTTAGAGAGTCATTCACAGTGTTTGCTCTTTTCGTCTGCTCAAGTATCACCTGATCTTCATAGAGTTCTTGTGACGTCATTGGAGCTAGTGTGACCTCAAATGAGTAACAATTTGTATAACCATTATGGGTCACCCTCCGATCATACTGCCATGGTTTCCCAAGTAGAATATGACTGGCATCCATTGGTAGCACATCACAAATGATTTTATCCTCATACTTGCCAATGGTTATGGGAACCGTCACTTGGCTGTTCACTTACATCTCGCCTCTATCATTGAGCCACTGAAGTTTGTAAGGCTTTGGGTGCTTCTTCACTTTCATTCCAAGCTTTTTCACCATGGTAACACTCGCCACATTTGCACAAATCCCTCCATCAATAATGAGGCTGCAAACTTTGCGTTGGACATGGCATCTAGTGTGAAACAAGTTCTCTCTCTGCTGCTGCTCCTCAGGTTTAGGTTGTACACTTAGTGATCTTCTTGCTACCAACAGCTTTCCCTGAACAGGCATCTCCACATATTCTTCTAAAGATGACTCTGAATCTGGAACTTCTTCAACTTCTGATTAGATATCTCTATTTTCCAAGAGAATCATGATCTTCTGGTTAGGACATTCATTGGCATAATGTCCTTTCCCTTGAAACTTGAAACATCTTACATTTTGAGCTTTTGAAGAAGACGCCGCAGCCTTGCCCTTTGCATCTTGACTTGCGGTGTACTGATTTAGCTCCATTTTTGGCTTGACAACTTGTTTCTCTTCTGCTTGGTAACTCGGATTATTGTTATAAACTCCAAGATGACTTAGTGGAACCCCTCCTCTTGAGTTGTTGATAACACCTGTTTTTGACCACTTTTATGGATCACTTTCAGTATCTTATGCAGTAGTTTTCACTCAGTTTTAAAGGTTTTTTATAAGTGTTTTCCATGTTTTGGAGTTTTAAAAGGCTTTTCAGGAAACTTGGAGCTTTGGAGTGCATTTTGGAGCAAAAATACATTTTTGGATAAATTCAGGCAGTCAGAAGTGTGGCAACTAAAGAAGACCTTATTACCGTATGATCATCCCCAAATTTGGAGCCGTTATAGAGGAGACAACCAGCTTTCCAACACACTTGTAATCAAAGCAATTCAATGGTTAGATCTCCAGATATCATCAATGCACTGAAGGTTAATCAACACAAGTCCAGTCAAGGACATAAGCTTTCAACCGCGGCCAAGCTTGATCCCACCACGGCTCAGGGCCTTTCACCCCTGGTGGACATATGCACGAACCTCAGGAGCCCATGTAAGGTCCAAGACACTTCATGCAACTATTTTACAAGCCCTAGACGCCTACACTTGGAGAAACACTATAAATACTCATTTTTAGGTCTTTTGTAAGAGAGCCTTTTTCTTCTCTTTGAGAGAAAACTCATTTGTAGTTTTAGGTTTTATTTTTATGCATCTGTAGAAGCCCTTCATCACCACACTGTCTTCAATAAGAGAAGTTTTTCTGCAATTTTTGTTTCTTTAATTTCTTTTTTCTAAGTTCTAAACCGATGATGATGTCTATCTCAGCCATGTCTGAGTAGTCACCTAGTTGGTTGGGTGAAAGAGAAATCCAAAGGGATCCCATGTTCGAATGACATCTAGGTTTTTAGGAAAAAAGATTTCGATTTTTACATGATTCTCCCATTCATCTAAATCTCAAAGCGGTAACTCTGGATTGATCAGCCAGAGTCCGATCCTATGTTAAATCCGAGCCACGAGAGTGTTGTATCTGGGTTGCCTAAACTGGATCTTATGGATGCACCATCGTAGGAGACGAAAGCTACCTATGGAGGATACGTAAGCCAAGATGGATTCTGATCTGCAATGTATGATCCTATTCTTGCATGAGAGCGAGAGATAATTGCCATGAACAAGTGATTAGATGATTAGGGTGACGAGAGTTGGCTAATCTTACAAGTTTCTATCCTAGTTTCAGAGTCATAGAAAATCCTTGCCTAAATTCTTTGTGTTTTAGAACATAAACCCTAAAGATGGACCTTGAACCCAGCGTCGTGTTTTCAACCGATTTTTATTTCCAGCTTTTTAAATTCTCTGCATAATTAGATTTAGTGACAAACCAAAACCCTTTTTTATTAGATTAGGTCTATGACTGTTTTTAGCATCAGTTAGAAGTTCTCAACACACAAATCTCTGTAGATTCGATCCCTAAGTACTACTGCGTTTGCTGTGCACTTGCAGCTTGTCTAAGGTAAAACTTGTGTTGCCCACTGCACTCATATCAGTTGTTGCTCGACCATAAAAGCTTTGTGGTGCATCTCTTCTAAATCAACATAGTGCTGCATCTCAAGTCTGTCTTGAACGTCTCTGTTCAACCCGCCCATGAATCTTGTCATGGTTGCTTCTCTGTCCTTAGATACATCAGCTCGTAACATGAGAGTGTCCATCTCCTGGAAGTAATCTTCTACACTCCTATTTCCCTCAGTGAGTCTCCTTATTCTGTTATGTAGCTCTTGATGGTGATGGCTTTGAACAAACCGTCTCCTCATAATAGCCTTCATCTCTGTCCAAGTTTCCACTGAATACTCTCCATTGCGTCTTCTAGAAGTCACCTGTTGATCCCAGCAACTAAGTGCGTAATCATAAAACTCTGTGGCTGCAATACACACTCTGTTGATCTCCGTATAGTGTTGGCAATTGAAGACAAATAATCATTTGTGAAATATGAATCAGTGAGCATTAATAAACAGTTCTAAAAGATCACTCAAGCAAATAACAAGACATCATCATGCAGCAAATGCTTAAACCTGTAATACAGCTCTTTCAGGAATTTCATCAAACACTTTTGGTGCACGAAATTCTCAGATTCTAGATCACAAGTGATGTGCAAGGATCTAGCCTGGAGAACAGCTGTTTAGAGAAATGAATCAATGAATCTAGCCTTAAGCACTCCTAATCTAACACTTTAGCCCCCTAACCTACACATCTAGAACCTCATTAAGATGACTACTCACTGATCATACTAATCTCTCTTAAACCTTTGCAAGTTGAGAAGATTGGCATGATTAATGATGAGAAATGGAGATAGAGAAGATGGATAATGATGGATTTGCAGCTTTAAATACAAAGATCTCTCAAACTCTCTTGATTAGAACCCTTAAAATCAATATTTCTCTTCTAAAAGGGAGTCTTTTTACAAAAGAGGCAAGAAACAAAACGAATAAAGCTTAGTCCTTAGGGTAAAACCCTAAAAAACAATATATAGGTCTTAAAACGAACCGGGTCAGCCCGGAACAAACCGGGTGTGCGAGTTGGTCAGGTGCGAGTTGGGGAAAATGTCGAGTGTGCGAGTTGGTCAGGTGCTTCCCATGTCGCATGCCCAAGTCGCACAGCCATAGAAACAGTCTTGTGAGCCTATATATAGCCCAACTCGGTGTAAACAGCGAGTGTTCCTGCGGTTCAGTTCACCACCAACTCGCATGCTCAAGTCGCACATTTTTGGACTTAGCATTTTTCCTGCTTGGGAGCTTTTGATCTTGTAACGTCCCCGATCCGCAATAGGGTCGCCGGGACGGACCATGGCCGTGAAGCAGGAAACAATGGCCGAGAGTTTTAGGATGAACATGAGCCATGGTCCAGAAGGATGGGTTAAGTTCGTTAGCGTGGGACTTAGCCAAGAAAAAGAAACAAAGATAGCTCAACGAGTAGAATTGAGCTAAGACGAGCTGGAAGGGGTAAGCTAAGCTAGCTGGATCACTGCCGGGAAGCTCAGCTCAGCTGGGAAGAGTATAATACAGTTGGTCCAGCTGAGTGGTAAGTGAGCTGGCTGGACTTGGGCGGTTAAGGCCGAAGGGTTGCAAAGCCTATGCACCCAGTCAACACACCCGTTCGGCCAACCACATGCACCAGTTTGCCCAAGGCGGTTACAACAAGGAGAAATCTATAAATAGACCCCCTTGTCCCCATTTTTAGACACGCACAAACAGGGAGAGAAACTCTGCCCAAATTTCTACCAAACCGTGAGACTAAGGCAAACTGGGGGAGAGAAGTAACCTGTCCGACGGTAAGAGAAACCGACCAGAGTGGCTGGTCCGGGTCACGGAGAAAGAAGGGAAGTGATAAGTGCGGCGAAGGCCGCAAGTGACTAAAGGTACGTGTTACAGTTGTAAGCGTGTGCGGTTAAATTGTCGATCCGCCAAGCGAATCTGAAGATCGGCCAAAGTATGGGCTAGGCCAATCAGATGGTAAGTCTCAGCCGAACCGATAAGTGTTTCACCGGGCGCATTAAACGATCGGCCCAAGTATGGGCTATGCCGATTGATAACACCGTATTTTGACCACTTTTATGGATCATAATTGTACCTTATACAAGTGTTTTAACTTTGTTTTCAAAGGTTTTTAAAGTGTTTTCAATGTTTTAGAGTTTCAAAAGACTTTACAGGAAACTTGGGCAAAAGATATGCAATTTGGAACAAATGAGCAATTTTGGATAAATGCAGACCGTCAGAAGTATGACAAGCGATGAAGACCTTCTCACCGTCTGATCACCCCCAGAATTTGAGAAAACATAGAGGATCCAACCCGCTTTCTAATGCACTTGGTTTGGAGACAATCCAACGGTTAGATCTTCAAATACTCCCGATGCAAGAATGACAAAAAATGCAGTTCCGGAAGAGAGCATGTGCCGGGACCGCGGCCAACACCCATTTTCCCGCGGGTAGAGCCACCGCGACCGCGGACTTTGGTCGTTCACTTTCTCGACGACTTAATTAAAGCCCAGATCAATTCTTTTCGTTATTTTTGAAGCCCTAAGTGTCCAGAACCACCCCAGAAGCAATAAATACCCCCTTGAGGTCATTCTAAAGAGGGGAATCGAAGGAGACGACATAAGACAGAAAGAGAGAGAGATTTCGTGGAACCCTAGAGAGGAGGCCGCCGCCGTCGATCCCGAAGAAGGAGCCGCCGCTGGAGAGCATCATCGCGCCTCCACCTGCAACTCTGTTCTTCGTTTTTCTTCCTTCTTTTCTTTAGTTTCCTGCGCTTTCAATTTCGTTTATGATGCTTTGTTACAATATGTTTGAGTAGTTACCCAGTTGGGTTTAAAGGGATTTTTCAAAGGGAATTTCATGTGTCTTTGCTTATGAATCGATAAATTTAGGATTTATAATCTTCTAGATGTTCTTCGTTTGCCTTTAATCTTACTGCGTGATTCTTTGCTGGCCACTTAGAAGCCGATCTGATACGATATGTTGCGAAAGCTTTCATTGATTGTCTGAACTAGGGTGAAACGAGCAATTCTTCTATAGGAGTGGAAACCTACCTGTAGTTGAGTTGTGAATGTTGATGAGTCTTGTTCTGCTATTGCATCTTCTCCCTTCCAGAATAAGAGTGGAAACCTACTGATTAGGGTTGCGAGAGATAGTTGTTTTGTGCTGCGAAAGTAGACTATTCATACTTCGTGCCTCGAGTTCTAGAACTTACGTAGTTGATTACCTTTATCACTTGTTTAAAATCGACCTAGCATAGACCATGAACCCCTGCAAAACCCCTTGAGCCCCAACGTTTGTCTTTCATTGCTTACAACCTTCAATTCTATTTGCTTTTAAATCGCTATTTACTCGCTTTTGTTTAATCGATTTTACTTGCTTTTATTTGCTTTCGTTTTCAATTGCTCTTTATTTTTTACTTTCTTTCTAGTTTAGATTTAGTGACAACCAAAAACCAAAACCAAAACCTGTTTAGTTCTAATCTGATTTAAGCGTTGCAGTGAATTCGTACTGAAACAACTAAGTCTCTGTGGATCGATACCCTAAGTACTACAGCACACATCTGTGCACTTGCAGACATTTAGGGGTTATAAATTTAAAACCTGAAGCTTAGTAAAACGAAAAACAACAACCCCGCTTTTGCTCGCATCAAGTTTTTGGCGCCGTTGCCGGGGACTTGATTTGTTTCGTTGCGAATCCCAGCTTAAATCCATTATAACACTTGTTTATTTTTACTTTTTCTTTTGAATTTTTTCAGGTTTCTCTGCAATGAGAGACCGGGAACATGTTCCCGGAACTCTTGGTGATCCACCAAATCGTGTGGATGGTGATCCAAGCGATGATGACCTGACTGATGATGAGTTTGAAGAACCGATCTATGATGACAATTAGCTGATCGGATCGGTCAAACACAAAGATGATGATGAACTGATTGGAAGTTTCGATTCACTCGAAAGTTCATGGGAGATCGAAGAGCTATTCAACCAGCCTTACCTGAGGATGGCAAAATCGAAATTAAGGTACCCCATATCCATTTAGTTCAACAAAATCAATTCTCTGGTTATTCATTCGAAAACCCGATAGACCATATCGAGATGTTCGAAGAATTATGTGCAACCAGTACAGCAAATGGGGATTACCACAAGTGTAGTCTTTTCCCATTCTCTCTTAGAGATAAGGCCAGCAAAAGGCTAAAATCTTTGCCACCTGCTTCACTAAAAACGTGGGCAGCGTGTAGAACTGCTTTCCTAAATCGTTTTTACACTAGAAATCGTTCAAATCTCTTAAGAAAGAAGATAAGAACTTTTAAACAAAAAGAAGATGAAGATCTTTTAGATACTTGGGAAAGATTTAGGGAATACCAAAGAGATTGTCTACACCATGGATATGCCGAGGAATACCTGCTAGGTATCTTCTATCGCGGTATAACTCCTGAGTTGCGACACTCTTTTGATATAGAAAGTAATGGAGATTTCACAACTAGATCTGTAGAAGATGCTCACGTTTTCATTAAAAATTTAGGAAACAGCATCCGAAATCAAGTAACCTTTGGTAATTCTGCACTTCCTGAGAAGAAAGAAGAAATTTCGGAAGTTATAAAGTGTCTCCATCACATAATGAGTCATCTTGGATTGCAACAACCAAATAGGGTACACAATACATGTAACTTTGATGGCTGGGACAACCCAATGGATTCTTATGGTCAAGGGATGGTGAACACTGCAGAAGTCTATCAAATTCAAGATTTTCCATTCGTTTCTGATCACCGCGGGTCCATTCAATCGGACCGTGGCCAAGCAAGCTTTCACCGCGGTCGTGCTGGTTCTGACCGCGGCCAAGACATGATTCACCGCGGTCGTGAGCCACCTGACCGCGGGAAAACGTCTTCCGAGCCTGGTTGGACACCACCTTCCGAACCAATCTCGGCTATTCAATCTAATCTTGTTTCCTATCCAAGTTTTCTCTCTTCTGAAGCTGAAAACCTAAACAAAAAGAATTTAGAGCTTGAAAAATCTATGTCTCAAGAGATTAGTGATCTTAGATCTGAACTAAAAGAGATGCAGAAGGATTTCGATACCCTCCTTAGCCTGATGGTCATAACTAATTCTAAAAACTTAGAAAATTCTGAAGAGGAGCTAAGTGAAAATTCTTTCGAAAGCTCAAGTGAAGCAGATCCCTCCGATCATGTAAAAGCTATCACACTTAGGAGTGGATTAGCTTACAAAGAGCCTGAATTTCTTAAAGATCCCAAAGATGAGGAAAAGGGTAAGGAAAAGGAGAAAGAATGTAGGTATCTTAGTAGATGTTCCCGTCGAAATCGAAAAATGTTCCATACCAACCGATTTCGTAGTTCTAGAACTAGAAAAAGAACCTAAGGATCCACTTATTCTTGGAAGACCATTCTTATCTACAGCCGGAGCCATAATCAATGTTCCTGAAGGAAAAATCGACCTTCATCTAGCCGGCCTAGTTATGCAGTTTGACATGAACAAAAGTTTCGATAAACCAACTTTGGATGGCAAAATTTGTTGGGTTGATGAGTTAGACGGAATTATTGAGGAAGTCTATGACGATCTGCTTCTAGACGACCCTTTAAATGTCACGCTTTCACCCCCAAAAGATGAACGCAATTTTCTTGAAGAAATTTCGAGTGAGTGCGCACGTATGCTTGATAAATCCGAAACTTATAGGAAACCTCTACACTATCTAGATCTTAAGGACCAAACAAACATTCCTACACCTCCTAAAGACACTGCTGCAGCAATTAACGATCCTTGGAGTGAGCTTAAAGCCCTTAAAGTCGAGCTTAAACCTCTTCCCGTCGGACTAAAGTACGCCTTCCTTGGACCAAATTCTACTTATCCTGTCAAAATAAACTCTGGTTTGACGGAAGAAGAAACCAAAATGCTGTTGACTGAGCTGAGAAAGCATAGAAAAGCCTTAGGATATTCACTTGATGACATACCTGGAATCTCTCCAGATCTTTGTATGCACTAGATAAATCTAGAGGATAATGCTAAAAACTCAATCGAAAGTCAAAGGAGACTGAACCCTAATCTCATGGATGTTGTCAAGAAGGAGATTATGAAGCTTTTAGAAGCTGGAATAATCTTTCCTATCTCAGACAGTACTTGGGTTAGCCCAGTTCATGTTGTTCCAAAGAAAGGAGGAGTCACTGTCATTAAAAATGATAAAGATGAAATGATTGCTACAAGAACAGTAACTGGACATCATATGTGTATCGATTACCGGAAACTGAATGCAGCAACTAGGAAAGATCATTTTCCACCTCCCTTCATAGATCAAATGCTAGAAAGATGAGCTAATCATCCCTACTATTTCTTCCTTGATGGATACTCCGGATTTTTCCAAATTCCTATTCGCCTGGAGGATCAAGAAAAAAACGACATTCACTTGTCCATATGGCACGTTTGCTTACAGACGTATGCCTTTTGGATTGTGTAATGCACCTGCTACCTTCCAGCGGTTCATGATGTCAATCTTCACAGACTTTATTGAGGATTTCATGGAAGTATTCATGGTAGATTTCTCCGTCTATGGATCTTCTTTTGAAAAATGCTTAGGCAACCTTGGTAAAGTTCTGCAAAGATGTGAAGATAAGCACTTAGTATTAAATTGGGAAAAATGTCACTTCATGGTACGAGACGGAATCGTGCTTGGGCACAGAATTTCCGGAAAAAGGTATTGAAGTTGGCAAAGCGAAAATCGAGGTCATGACCAGCCTACAACCACCCACAAACGTAAAAGGAGTTCGTAGTTTCTTAGGACACGCAGGATTCTATAGGCGATTCATAAAAGATTTTTCTCAAATAGCTAGACCTCTTACGCGTTTGCTTTGCAAGGAAACGAACTTCGAGTTCGATGATGAGTGCTTAGCCGCGTTTCATAAGATCAAACAAGCCCTTGTTTCCGCTCCAGTCGTGCAAGCACCTGATTGGGAACTCCCATTCGAAATCATGTGCGCTGCAAGTGACTATGCAGTCGGAGCAGTGCTTGGCCAACGAAAAGATAAGAAACTGCACGTAATCTACTACGCAAGCAGAACTCTAACCGAAGCTCAATGCAATTATGCTACAACAGAGAAAGAACTTCTAGCTGTCGTATTTGCATTTGAGAAATTTCGTTCTTATCTCGTAGGATCTAAGGTTATAGTTCATACTGATCATGCTGCAATCAAGTATTTAATGTCTAAGAAAGACGCTAAACCTCGGTTGATAAGATGGATCCTCCTACTGCAAGAATTCGATATCGAAATTCAAGATCAGAAAGGAGCAGATAATGGAGTTGCAGATCATCTTTCACGAATTCGAGTTGAAGAAAGATTGCTTTTAAATGACAGTTTGCCTGAAGAAAACATCTATGCTATAGATACAAGCCCCCAATGCTAATACCGCACCACCACGTCTTCTAATGCGATGAGCAGATGCTTTCAACACCCCATGGTTTAGGCATATAGCAAATTACTTAGCAGCTGATGTAGAGCCCCCGCAATTTTTTGGGTATAGGAAGAAAAAGTTCCTGAAAGACATAAGACATTATTTTTGGGATGAACCCTATCTCTGTAAGAGATGTGCTGATGGGTTATTTCGAAGATGCGTGGCTGAAGAAGAGATGGAAGGAATTATATTGGGATGCCATAGCTCGTCTTACGCAGGACATTTCACAACTTTCAAAACCGCTTCAAAGATCTTACAAGCTGGTTTTCGGTGGCCTACTTTGTTCAAAGATGCTCAAGTTTATATATCGCGATGCGATAAATGCCAAAGGATGGGCAACATAAGCAAAAGGAATGAGATGCCTCAAAATTTTATTCTCGAAGTCGAAATTTTCGATGTCTGGGGAATAGATTTTATGGGACCCTTTCCTACTTCTTTTGGAAACCAATACATCTTAGTAGCAGTAGACTACGTCTCTAAGTGGGTTGAAGCAGTCACTAGTCCCACCAACGATGCGAAAGTTGTCATGAAGCTGTTTAAATCTGTAATATTCCCTCGTTTTGGAGTTCCTAGAATTGTGATAAGCGACGGAGGATCGCACTTCATCAACAGAGTTTTCGAGAATCTTCTTAGAAAGAATGGAGTTACACATAAAGTTGCTTCGCCATACCATCCCCAAACCAGCGGTCAAGTAGAGATCTCAAACAGAGAAATCAAGTCGATTTTGCAGAAAACAACTGCAGTTCATCGCAAAGATTGGTCTACCAAGCTTGACGATGCATTATGGGCATATCGAACAGCATACAAGACACCATTAGGAACAACACCATTCAACCTAGTTTACGGAAAGGCATGCCACCTTCCAGTAGAACTCGAGTAGAAGGCGCAATGGGCTATCAAGGAGATGAACATGAACCTGAAAACAGCTGGAGAAAGAAGACTACTTCAACTTCACGAGTTAGAAGAAATCCGACACAATGCTTACGAAAACTCGAAGATCTACAAGGAGAAGACTAAAGCATATCATGATAAGAAGATTTTTCATAGAACTTTTGCTCCTAACGATAAGGTACTTCTTTTCAATTCTCGTCTTAAGCTTTTTCCAGGAAAATTACGTTCAAGATGGTCAGGACCCTTCACGATAAAGGAAGTCAAACCATATGGAGCCATTGTCCTGTGGGACAGAACCGGAAACTCATTTACAGTGAATGGACAGCGTGTAAAGCCATATCTGGCTGAAGAAACCGAAGACGAAAGAGAAGTGATGTTTTTGATTGATCCATCATCGGCCAATGATGAGACCAAGGAGTGTCACGACCCCGGTTAAGTCTAATCGAGCAACAATGTCAAGCTAATGACTTGAAACAAGCGCTTAGTGGGAGGCAACCCACTTGGTATTTAATCTATTTCCCTTTGACCTTTATTTTCTATTTCCATTGCTTTGTTTCTGTTTCATTTAATTTCATATTTTCAATAAGGAAGAACAAATACAAAAGACGAGCAGCACTCTCTAGCACGATAAGTTCACTTAAACATTTCAACTTTTCTATTTTCTTTACCATTATTGCCAAGATTTATCACACTGCGACAATGTGAAATAAGTCTGGGGGAGGATGCTCATTCGTTACTAAAATTTGATTTGTTTTGAGTTTGTTTTGGACACATAAAATTTTTCAAAAAGTTTTTTTCAAAATGTTTTTCAAAAATTGTTTTCAAAATGTTTTTCAAAAAGTTTTCAAACCAGGAACACAATAAACATTACTATGATGAATTTAGACCAGTGTGCTTCTACGCTATTTCCTCGTTTTTTGCTCTTTTTGTGATTTAGGCCTAGACTAGGCGGTAGTTAGAATACTTGCATTACGAAATCCCACCAGAGGACTTCTATTCATAGAGATTCTTTCTGACAGGATATACTAGCTCATTTTATCTGGACTTAATTTTGACTAGCTCATTAAAGCGTTAAATCAAGGAAACGAATCATACATTCAGGACTCCTTTATCCTTTTATCACTCTTTGTTGATCCTGAATGGCTAGTTTATCTTTAGCTAGTTCCCCACCGAACCTAACCTCTTTCAAACCACATGCATTCTTGTTTTTCATTGTTCTATATGCAGATATGTGCAAAAACGTCGGAGAGAAAGAGGATCAACGCGGTTTTCAGTCACTGAAGACAGAGACCTGCGATTTCATTGGAATTATTCAACAAAAGGAGATAATTCAGTTTGCCTTGGAAAAACTTCAAAATCTTGGTACAATTTCGTTCCTTACACTCTCTCTTTATAAAAGGTTATTTCCTCTCTAAAAAAAAAAAAAAAAAATCCGAAAAAGAAAAGAAAAAATATGAAGGGAGAGGAAATTAAAACCTTAGAGAGTCTAGGAGGATCGAATTTTATACTTGAGACAAGCTTGATCTGATTATATGGAGTTTTGGAGATTATCTTTATGATTCCCGGAAAATATCTGTCTGGGGGAACAACTGTTTACAACAAATGAGGAAGATTATGCAGCAACATTTGGCAAAGGAGAAGTGACTGAAAATCTGCGGTCATCAACAGGTCCTTCTCTCTCCTGTGGTTTTGCATAATATCTTGCATCCTCCATATTCTTCAAGTAACCCTAAACACCTAAGCTCCACCACTTAAATAACCTTAATGCCAAACGCCGTCTACCCTGAATAATGTCTTTGATGAGAATTCACTACTATACTTAATGAATGTAGAGAGCTAGTTGACTGGATGTTAGATCTAAGTGTATAGATTTTCGCATGACGGATTAACGGACTAGTTTGCTTGTATTTTGGTGAGAATTTTCTAGACTAGATCCAAATAGATGTTTCACGATACGTTATGGTTTAGAAGGACGGTCACTGAGATATTGTTTAGTTCCTGCGATTTTTCAAAAATTTCTTTCCTGACTTAAGTTTGTTTGAAGACAAACAAAAAGGTAAGTCTGGGGGAGTTGATAACACCGTATTTTGACCATTTTTATGGATCATAATTGTATCTTATGCAGGTGTTTTAACTCTGTTTTCAAAGGTTTTTAAAGTGTTTTCAATGTTTTAGAGTTTCAAAAGACTTTACAGGAAACTTGGGCAAAAGATATGCAATTTGGAACAAATGAGCAATTTTGGATAAATGCAGACCGTCAGAAGTATGACAAGCGATGAAGACCTTCTCACCGTCTGATCACCCCCAGAATTTGAGAAAACATAGAGGATCCAACCCGCTTTCTAATGCACTTGGTTTGGAGACAATCCAACGGTTAGATCTTCAAATACTCCCGATGCAAGAATGACAGAAAATGCAGTTCCGGAAGAGAGCATGTGCCGGGACCGCGGCCAACACCCATTTTCCCGCGGGTAGAGCCACCGCGACCGCGGACTTTGGTCGTTCACTTTCCCGACGACTTAATTAAAGCCCAGATCAATTCCTTTCGTTATTTTTGAAGCCCTAAGTGTCCAGAACCACCCCAGAAGCAATAAATACCCCCTTGAGGTCATTCTAAAGAGGGGAATCGAAGGAGACGACATAAGACAGAAAGAGAGAGAGATTTTGTGGAACCCTAGAGAGGAGGCCGCCGTCGTCGATCCCGAAGAAGGAGCCGCCGCTGGAGAGCATCATCGCGCCTCCACCTGCAACTCTGTTCTTCGTTTTTCTTCCTTCTTTTCTTTAGTTTCCTGCACTTTCAATTTCGTTTATGATGCTTTGTTACAATATGTTTGAGTAGTTACCCAGTTGGATTTAAAGGGATTTTTCAAAGGGAATTTCATGTGTCTTTGCTTATGAATCGATAGATTTAGGATTTATAATCTTCTAGATGTTCTTCGTTTGCCTTTAATCTTACTGCGTGATTCTTTGCTGGCCACTTAGAAGCCGATCTGATACGATATGTTGCGAAAGCTTTCATTGATTGTCTGAACTAGGGTGAAACGAGCAATTCTTCTATAGGAGTGGAAACCTACCTGTAGTTGAGTTGTGAATGTTGATGAGTCTTGTTCTGCTATTGCATCTTCTCCCTTCGTGGAAACCTACTGATTAGGGTTGCGAGAGATAGTTGTTTTGTGCTGCGAAAGTAGACTATTCATACTTCCGTGCCTCGAGTTCTAGAACTTACGTAGTTGATTACCTTTATCACTTGTTTAAAATCGACCTAGCATAGACCATGAACCCCTGCGAAACCCCTTGAGCCCCAACGTTTGTCTTTCATTGCTTACAACCTTCAATTCTATTTGCTTTTAAATCGCTATTTACTTGCCTTCATTCGCTTTTGTTTAATCGATTTTACTTACTTTTATTTGCTTTCGTTTTCAATTGCTCTTTATTTTTTACTTTCTTTCTAGTTTAGATTTAGTGACAACCAAAAACCAAAACCAAAACCTGTTTAGTTCTAATCTGATTTAAGCGTTGCAGTGAATTCGTACTGAAACAACTAAGTCTCTGTGGATCGATACCCTAAGTACTACAGCACACATTTGTGCACTTGCAGACATTTAGGGGTTATAAATTTAAAACCTGAAGCTTAGTAAAACGAAAAACAACAACCCCGCTTTTGCTCGCATCGCCGATCAATTTGTAGTATAGTTCGGATCCGGTCGGCGTGGCTGGCGAGCAGTTTGATAGGCGAGGCCGACCTTACCGAGACTCGGCCGGTCCAAGGCTGACCCATGATCCGTATCAGAAAAATATATTATCGTGGGTTAGTAAAAAGGGTCGGGAATCATGAGCATAAAACGCATACATGTGCATGAATAATACTTAGCCAAAATAGCGTGTACTTATGATGTTGGTTTACAGGAAGCGATGAACGCGGAGAGGAAAAAGGATAGGCGCGCAGGCCGTTTAGCCAAGGATGATGGGTGGTGTGATAGAAAAGATAGTAGGATCATGCGAACTTATAATAGCTTATATGCAAACTCTTAAGTTATATTGAATCCTTTATTATATCAATAAAATATATGTTCTCTTACTTGTTTATTACATATCGACTCTAAGTTAGTGAATCTTAGAATACATACATCGAACATAGATTAAATAAAGGACTAGACCTTAAAATGGACTGATGGGGTCGGAGCCGTATAGCGGTCCGATCGGAAACAACCTCCACGGGCTTAGAGTCTGGGATGGGGTGTTTCAAGTTGGTATCAGAGCATGCTTGCTCCTAGGACGGTTTTGTTGGATTTTGGGTACACCACTCATTGGCTAAAAGGGTCTCGCGCTAGGTTGTTGCTTAGGCTTGTCTAAGAATCTTGGTAATAGTTAGGATGCACTAACTAAATGATTTCTGCAGATGGGTAAAAGCAACAAGATGGGAAAAAGTAAAAAGAATAAGGAGACGGCCGAAACAAGTCAGGTCAATGTGGCGGATCCGTCTGCTCACAACACCACCGGACCTGAGGCTGGGGAAAGAGAGAAGGGCAACGGGAATTTGGTCGTTCATGGACAGACCAAGGTCGTGGATAACGGGAAAAGGCTGATGGGTGACCAGGATGGTCGTGAGGCGGTGAAAATAAGGAAGGTGCGGCGGCTGGAACGGAAAACCAGACTGCAGTACATACTCCTGTGGAGATGTGGCAAACACTCCAAGCCATTATGACACAATTGACGGTCCTGAGTCAAACTGCGGCACCAGTGGGAAACATGTCCGATGGGCAATCCACAAGGATTCGTACGGCCATTCCGATTGTAGAAGAGAAGGAAAACATGGCTGCGGAGGTGGTGGAACTCGATTCATCACCGGCTAAGCCAGCAAGGAAAGTGGACTATTTGGTCGTGTTGGATCACGTGGCTAGGCTTGGAACTAGGCAATTCCGAGGTAGTTCTGACCCGATAGAGGCGGACGAATGGAGGAACCGCCTGGTCAGAAACTTTCGATCCACAAGGTGCCGGAGGATTACAAGAAGGACATCGCGGTCGATTTCCTTGAAGGGGATGCACATAACTGGTGGGTCTCAGTGGAAAAGCGCTCGGGAGGTATAGACACTTTTGCCGAGTTTGAGGAGGAGTTCAACCAGAAGTACTTTCCCTCAGAAGCTTGGGATAGACTTGAACAGCAATTCTTGGATTTAACACAAGGAAACCGGACTGTCCGAGAGTACAAGGTGGAATTCACCCGTCTTCGATGGTGTGTTGGAGGGGAATTGATGAAGGAGGATACACAGATCCGGTGATTGGCTTAAGGGGAGATCTCCGAACCCATTCAGATCGGTTGCGGAATTAGTGGAACGGGGTGCGGCTGTTGAGTCCAGTATTGAGGAAGAAAATAAGGAAAGAGCCCCAACACGTCCCAACCTGGTGAGTAAGATCGTGGATAACAGGAAACGGAAATGGGATCAGGTCAGTGAAGGCGGTCAAGCCTCGGCTAAACAAGGGGAATGTGCGACTTGCGGAAAGAAGCACGGGGGTACATGCTGGAAAATGGATGGAGCATGTGCCAAGTGCGGAAGCAAGAACCACACGGTTCAAAGCTGTCCACGGATTGAGCAAGGGCAGCTCAGGGTTAAAAATGAGGAAAGATCCTGTTTCTATTGCGGGAAGGCCGGACATTTCAAGAAAGAATGTCCTAAGCTGCAAGCTGAAATACGGATGGAACAAAGGGGAAACCGTAGCGGGGACACACAGCAAGTTAAGAGACAGGCTGTGGCACCCCGGGTTTAGGAAATTGAAGAGGCTGGAAGTTACAGTGAGATCACTGGTAAGTTTCCTAGCCTATTCAATAATTTAAATTTCGAGCATGGCATTGCATCGGGGTAAAAAGGATAAGGAACTTAGCATTTAGGATAAATGTGTAGGGACCCTAGAAATAGGCGGCGTGTCAACACACGTCTTATTTGATACAGGGGCTACACATAGTTTTCTGAGCCCGAAAATGATAGGAAAAGGCAGGTTCCATAGAGAACCTGAGAAAGACTATGGAATAGTCATTGCCGCAGGTGGTCAGGTCATGTTCTCGCAAGAAACAGTCCATGACATCTCGGTGATGGTCGGTGGGGTAAACCTACTGGCGGACCTAGTCATAGTCCGACTCAAGCATCATGAAGTGATATTGGGTATGGACTGGCTAGGGAAATATAAAACAACGCTAGACTGTTACCGGGGGCGGGTGCGGTTTGAGCGGGATGCGGAAAGGTTGGAGTTCCAGGGAATTCGATCAACTTCAGGAAGTTTGATAGTCTCGGCAATCCAAGCAGAAAGGATGCTGGAGAATGTGAGGCTTACTTGGCCATGATCACCACAGCTGATTTGGGTAAAGGTGCCGAGATCAAGGAAATTCCGGTAGTCAATGAATTCGCAGATGTGTTCCAGGCCTTAACAGGTTTACCACCTGACCGGTCGGATCCATTTACGATAGAACTTGAACTGGGACCGACCCCACTCTCGAAGGCGCCTTACCGGATGGCTCCGGCAGAAATGGCCGAGCTTAAGAAACAGTTGGAAGAGCTATTGGAAAAGGGATATATCAGGCCAAGTAGTTCACCATGGGTAGCGCCGGTTCTATTTGTTAAGAAGAAAGACGGAAGCTTTAGGCTGTGCATCGACTACCGAGGGCTTAACCGAGTAACTGTTAAGAACAAGTACCCGTTGCCTCGAATACACGAGTTGCTGGATCAGTTGAAAGGGGCGACCGTGTTCTCAAAGGTGGATTTGGCTTCGGGATATCATCAGATTCCCATAGTGCCTTCGGATGTGCGCAAGACGGCTTTCCGGACTAGGTATGGCCACTTTGAATTTGTGGTTATGCCATTCGGATTGACCAACGCGCCAGCAGTCTTCATGAAGATGATGAACGGGATTTTCCATGATTTTCTGGACGAGTTTGTTATCATTTTCATCGATGACATTCTCGTTTATTCAAAAGACCGGGAAACGCATCAAGGTCATTTGAGGGCAGTGTTGCAGCGACTAAGGGACCAAAAGCTATATGCGAAATTGAGAAAGTGTAGCTTTTGGCAAAGGAGTATTGGGTTCCTAGGACATATTGTCTCGGACCAAGGTGTATCGGTGGATCCGGAGAAGATCAAAGCCATTGAAGAATGGCCAAGACCCAAAAACGCCTCGGAAATAAGGAGTTTTCTCGGCTTGGCGGGATATTATAGGAAGTTTGGGAATGGATTCTCGAGTTTAGCCAAGTCATTGATGTGGCTGACCGGGAAGGATATGAAATTCACGTGGACGGAGGAATGTGAAAAGAGTTTCGCCGGGCTGAAGGAAAAATTAACAAGCGCACCGGTTCTAGCTTTATCGGAAACAGACGAGCCGTATGTGGTGTACACGGATGCATCTATAAACGGGCTGGGATGTGTCTTTATGCAAAAAGGCAAGGTGATCGCCTATGCATCAAGGCAGTTACGGGAACACGAAAGAAATTATCCAACCCATGACTTGGAAATGGCGGCAGTTGTCTTTGCACTTAAGATATGGCGATCTTAACTCTATGGAGCTAAAGTGCAAATCTACACCAACCATAAGAGTCTGAAGTACATCTTCACGCAGCCTGAATTAAACCTAAGGCAAAGGCGGTGGATGGAACTTGTGGCAGATTACAACTTGGATATAGCTTACCATCCTGGCAAAGCTAACTTAGTCGCGGATGCTCTGAGCAGAATACAGTCCAAAGTGGCTGCGGGAAAAGAAGCGGAGATGCTAGTAAACATGATTGGGACATTGCACCTTAATGCCTTGTCCACCAAACCGGAACCGTTTGACTTAGGGGCGGCAGATCAAGCTGGCCTGCTTACCCGGATTCGGATTGCACAAGGAAAAGATGAGGTCTTGTGCAAGGCTGTGCAGAATGGAAAGATGGAGTACCAAACCTCAAACAATGGCACGATTGTGATTAACGGCCGGGTATGTGTTCCAGAGGTGAAAGAGTTAAAGGAAGAAATCCTTAGAGAAGTGCATCAGTCTAAGTTTTTGATTTATCCCGGACTTAACAAGATGTACCAGGATCTGAAATGGTATTATCATTGGGTCGGGATGAAAAGGGACGTGGCTGAGTGGGTGGCAAGATGTCCTACATGTCAACTGGTAAAGGCGGAACATCAAGTCCCGAGTGGGTTGCTACAGAGTTTACCCATTTCGGAGTGGAAATGGGACAATGTAACGATGGATTTCGTGACTGGTTTTCCCCGAACAAGGACCGGACGTGATGTGGTCTGGGTTGTGGTGGATCGATTAACTAAGTCTGCTCACTTCATCGCAATTAAGAAGAGGGATGGTGTTGAACACATTGTGGGCAGGTATCTGGATGAAATAGTCTGTTTTCGTGGTGTTCCGGCAAGCATAGTTTCAGACCGGGATTCTTGGTTCACATCTTTCTTCTGGAGGGTTTTTCAAAATGCCTTAGGAACAAGAGTGAACATGAGCACGGCTTACTATCCGCAGACAGACTGTCAGTCAGAACGGACCATACAAATCCTGGAAAACATGCTACGGGCTTGCGTTCTAGATTAGGGCGGTTCATGGGAAAAATATTTACCCTTAGCCGAATTCGCTTACAACAACAGTTTCCAAGCCAGCATTGGGATGTCGCCGTATGAAGCCTTATATGGGCGGCCGTGCCGAACACCGCTTTGTTGGACTGAAGTGGGGGAGCGGAGTGCAATTAGACCGGCTATTGTGTAGGAAACCACGGAAAGGATCAAGTTCCTAAAGATAAAAATGAAGGAAGCCCAAGACAGACAGAAAAGCTATGCGGACAAGCGTCGAAAGGACCTTGAGTTCGCGGTGGGCGATCTGGTATATCTTAAGATGATCACGTTCAAAGGAAGGGCTCGAACTTCCAAGAGGGGGAAGCGTGATCCAAGGTACATAGGACCACTCCGGATTGTGGAAAAGTTGGGGTAGTCGCATACAAGTTAGACTTACCACCGGAGATGGAGGCATTCCACAACGTTTTCCATGTATCTCAACTACGGAAGTGCTTAACGGATCAAGATAAAGTCCTAGCCGAGATTCTTTCAGACCTTAAAGGGAATCTGACTGTGGAAACAAGACCATCCGGATCACTGACAAAATGGAAAAAGCAACAAGGAAAAAGATGATACCGATGGTTAAAGTCGTTTGGGAAAGTAACGGTGTGGAAGAAGAAACTTGGGAAACAGAGTATCGGATGAAGGCTGATTATCCCGAGTGGTTCGAGGAATGGAACAAGGTTCTACCCCTTAGCCCGGATTCGAGGAAGAATCCCTTTCAAGAGGGGGAGACTTGTAACGTCCCCGATTCGCAATAGAGTCGCCGGGACGGACTATGGCCGTGAAACAGGAAACAATGGCCGAGAGTTTAAGGAAGAACATGAGCCATGGTCCAGAAGGATGGGTTAAGTTTGTTAGCGTGGGACTTAGCCAAGAAAAAGAAAGAAAGATAGCTCAACGAGTTGAATTGAGCTAAGACGAGCTGGAAGGGGTAAGCTAAGCTAGCTGGATCAGCTGCCGGGAAGCTCAGCTCAGCTGGGAAGAGTATAATACAGTTCGAGCTAAGTGGTAAGTGAGCTGGCTGGACTTGGGCGGTTATGGCCGAAGGGTTGAAAAGCCTATGCACCCAATCAACACACCCGTTCGGCCAACAACATGCACCAGTTCGCCCAAGGCGGTTACAACAAGGAGAAATCTATAGATAGACCCCCTTGTCCCCATTTTTAGACACGCACAAACAGGGAGAAAAACTCTGCCCAAATTTCTACCAAACTGTGAGACTAAGGCAAACCGGGGGAGAGAAGTAACCTGTCTGGCGGTAAGAGAAACCGACCGGAGCGGCTGGTGCGGGTCGCGGAGAAAGAAGGGAAGTGATAAGTGCGGTGAAGGTAATCCGACCGCAAGTGACTAAAGGTACGTGTTATAGTTGTAAGCGTGCGCGGTTAAATTGTCGGTCCGCCGGGCGAATCTGATGATCGGCCAAAGTATGGGCTAGGCCGATCAGATGGTAAGTCTCGGCCGAACCGATAAGTGTTTCACCGGGCGCATTAAACGATCGGCCCAAGTATGGGCTAGGCCGATCCGTTTGTGTGACCCGGCTGAAATCCCAACAAGTCGCCGGCCATGGAATTGAGATTTGGGCCGGCGATAGAGCGCGCTCGGTTGTGTAGTATTGTTCGGATCCGGTCGGCGTGGCTGGCGAGCAGTTTGATAGGCGGGGCCGATCTTACCGAGACTCGGCCGGTCCAAGGCTGACCCATGATCCGTATCGGAAAAATAGATTACTGTGGGTTAATAAAAAGGGTCGGGAATCATGAGCATAAAACGCATACATGTGCATGAATAATATTTAGCCAGAATAGCGTGTACTTATGATGTTGGTTTATAGGAAGCGATGAACACGGAAAGGAAAAAGGATAGGCGCGCAGGCCGTTTAGCCAAGGATGATGGGTGGTGTGATAGAACAGATAGTAGGATCATGCGAACTTATAATAGCTTATATGCAAACTCTTAAGTTGTATTGAATCCTTTATTATATCAATAAAATATCTGTTATCTTACTTATATATTACATATCGATTTGAAGTTAGTGAATCTAAGAATACATACATCGAACATAGATTAAATAAAGGACTAGACCCTAAAATGGACTGATGGGGTCGGAGCCGTATAGCGGTATGACCGGGAACAATCTCCACGGGCTTAGAGTCCGGGATGGGGTGTTTCAGACCTCATCCAGGGTTACCTTACCCGCACATCTCCACATGCAGCTAAATTCCCAGAAATTATCCTTTTAAGGGCTGCGAGTTATCCAAGTCGCAAAAGTATCTCGCAGACTTCAAATCTCCTCGGACCACTTCACATTCGGGGGAGCGTAACTTCCAGGATATAGATCCAAATGGCTTGATTCCAGCTGCAGTGGAGAGAGCACTCAAATATATTGAACTTTGGTGACGAAACCTTCAGTACTTGGGAATTGGAAGGTTTCCTGGACGGCTCATCTCTGTAGTGCATTGAAACGGTCAAAACGAAGCTCTTAGACTAGTGTTCACTCCGGAGATGATATCTTTCAGCACGTAGCACCAAACTGGATGAACTCAGATGTTCAGCACTCAAGGATATATAATCTTGATGAATACCCCGGCAACTTAATCAGAAAGGAAAGGCATCGTCCCACGAAATCTTTGTGACTCATTGGACCGGTCTTGAAGCTGTAGCGAGACAGGTGTACCTTCCGGTGAGCTTAACTCTATGCTCACGACTCCAAATCCAATAATTCTACCTGTTCGAGATTCATGACCTTATCATCTCCAACTTTGATGAAGACCCTGTAATCTGAATCGGACGTTAAGATTTCCCGGACAGGCGATCTTTCCAGACGTATGGGATTGCTCCGGAACGGATGCGAGAGAGGTCTGTCTTCCGGTGGCCGTATCTTTCAGCTCGGTGCTCCAAACTTATTGATTCCACCTGTTCTCAGATCTAGACTCCATTATCTTGATCGTTTCTGAAGACCTCGTAGGCTGAATCGCCCGGCAAGACTTTCCGGTAACGCAATTTCGGAGATATATGTGCACCCAGGAATTTTGGCCAAGAAACTTGAACAGCCGGTACGCGTTTTGGCCGAGAAATTCACCCGCGGTACATGAAAATAGCCGAGAAAAAGCTTCCCGCGGTACAGGCTAGCGCCGAGAATCTCCAAAAGGCTGGTTTCACCATTTAAACCCCCATTCACCATTTCTCCTCCTGGCTTCATCTTTTTAGGTCCAAACTGCTTCCAACCCACCTATAAACACTCCAAAACATGCAAAACTCACTTGGACCTAATGCAAACCCCTAAGTTCTAAAACAACACCTAAAGACCTAAAATGCATGAAATAAGATATGATTTGGAATGAAATATGCAACCTAAATGATGCAAATTATGAACATATCAACTCCCCCACACTTGTCCTTTGCTTGTCCTCAAGCAAAAAGAGCAAATGAGAGAAAGAGGTTGGATGCATTGGGAGTTCATATTCCTTAATGAGAGAGTGTATCACTAAAAGAATTTAAGGCTCATTGTCCTAGTTTCTAATTCTAAGATGCAGTGCAAACAAGATTACTCACAAAACTTTAGCCATACTCATCATAAAATGAATCAAGCTCAAGCTTAAGCTTTCACAAACAGCCATAGTTCCAACCTTTTGACATTCATTAAAGCTCATGTGAATCAAGCTTATGCAAATCATGTGAACTCACTTGTCTTGGGACAGGGTTATGAGACAAAGATGATCTCATTCAATGCTTATGGTTTCAATGCAGCTCAAGGGATCACTCAAGAAGGAATAAACTTTAACAGAAGGCTAAGGGTAAAAGGCAACTGGTGCATACAAGAGTAGAATCCCATCTACCCAATGCCCCATGAAGATCACATCCGAGCTACTCCTCTCTCAAGGCATTCATTGCCTCATCAACCCACTCCTCACTTCACTCTCACTCTTTTTCTCACCAGGGGATTCATCATTTCATCTTTAAACTCAGGCTTTGGGGTCTGAACCTTTCACTTAGCTCTTTCTCACATAGCACTGTCTAGCCTCTTTTCTTTTCTTTTCAAACACTTGAGCCTTTTGGCTTCTTTACTTTTCTCTTTACTTAGAGGCTAGACTTTTCTTTTCAAAACACAAGATCTTTTCTTTCTTTAAACAGCAGACCCCAAACCGCTTTCTTTTCCATCCCCTGGTTCTCATCTCAAACTCTCTCTTTTTCACTCAGTGTTTCCCAAGATCTCTTCCTAGCCTACTCTAGACTCATGATGCAGAGCTAGATCTACATGAGACTCTACTCTTGTCGCCCTAAACCAAATACTTTCTGTCAAGTTTATTCAGAAAAAGGCCTCACATCTCTCACTATAGTGTTTCAGGCTTCAAGGAAGGTTTGGCTCAAGGCAGGGAACTGTCTCAAGATGAGAGAACAGCTATTTGAGCTAGCAAAGAGTGGTAAAAAGGATAAGAGAGCTCAAATATTTTAAGGGTACCCATGAGTTCACAATGACATGCACAAACAATGATAATTAGATTGTCAAATTATGGTTCTCACTTAGATAATGCTGGAACTAATCAAAGCTTGATTCACTCAACAAGTTCAAAGCATGGATCAGTCTTGACTTCTTTCTTGTTTACATGCATCAAAGAACTAGAAATTAGGGCTATGAACCGAATTCTTAAAGTGATATTCTCTCAAGGAAAAACCTATCATCACTCCCTTGCATTGATGCAGCCTATATGAATATGCAACTAGACTCAATCCTAAAAATGAGAATGCAACTACATGAACATTTTTTTGTGAAATTTTTTTGATTTTTTGATTTTTTTGTTTTTTTTTATATGCACTTAGATGCAACTACATGAATGCATGCAAGAATGTGACTCAAGACTCAAAGTAGAAAATAAGAACAGAGAAAATATAATTAGTAAAAGATGAAACTCTTCCCCCACACTTAAATAACACAGTCCCCTGTGTTATAAAAACATGAGAAAGGAGTAAAAGCAAAACAAACAAGTAAAATGCAAAGAGAAAAAGAAAGACTACATGCATATGTACAAGGGTGGAGTGTTACCTAAGAGCTGTGGAAGTCTGACCCCAAGGAGTATGAGGGGTTTGATGTGTGACCGGATGGTGTCTCCTAAGAGTGATGGCTTGCCTCATCAGAACTGTCTTCAAGATCCACCCATGCTGTGCCATATGGGACCAGTGCTGTGCAATTGGTGGAGCTCTCTCCAACCTCTTCTCTGTGTCTTGGGGAAACCGGTGTTGGAGATCCATCTTTGCAAGGGTTCTCAAGCTTCTTGATCCTTTTCTTCATCTCCTTGATACACTTGGCCATCTTGTGTATCATTTTGTCCTGGTACTTGCACCATTGCTGAAGGACACCAATCTTTTGCTGAGCTCTGAACCCTGAGGTGCCTGGCTCCTCCCAGTTTTAATTATCAAAGTGGTATCTGTTCCCACCATAACTTTTTTGAGGTGGAGGCAGACCATCATCTCCAGCACCAGCAGCACTAGCAGCAGCAGCTTCAGCGGCTGCTTTCTTTTCCTTTGAAGCTTCTTCTCTGCAAGCTTTCTTGTACTTGAGAACTGGTGGATCAGTTTGGACATTGTAGAGCTCTTCCTTCAATAAGTAGAAGTGAATGTTGCGCTTTACTTGGACTGTGGTGATGGAGGGATTGGACAGGAGAACTTGGAGTGGCTCATCAATGAAGTACTTGAAGTTGTAAACCAGCTTGGCACCAATTCTCCCTTGAAAGAAACCGATCTTGTACAGATGAGCTTCATTAATCAGATCAAGTTTTGCCTTGCTTTCCTTAAACCTGTATCCTCTTGCCTTCAAAATCTTTGTTACAACCCAACCATGGGCCAGCTTTGCATCCTTCTTCTTTGAATCCCAAATGCACTCCTTGTAGAACATCAAAGACCTTGCTAGTTGAGAGGCAAGGCAAGGTGTGTGAGCATATCCTTCATATGGCTTCCCATTTTCATGAGTTGGCATCAACTGTTTCAGCCCCACACCAAGGAGGTTCAGATCGCCTTGATGAACCCTCCCAACATCAAGCTTGAAGCACAAGCTGTGAGAAAAGATCTTGTGGACATATTCTCAGCACCAGGTTTCTTATCCAAGAGGACTTAGCTGCTCCAGCTGTGTACTTCCCAAAAGCATTTGATCCCCATAAAGCTTGAACTTCTTCCTTTCTAAGACCGATCTTGTTGGAGAGAGGTATTTTTTAGGTGCAGAGAATCCAAATATCTCAGTCAGCTCCTTGAATGGCACCGTGTAGAGATGCCCCTTCACCTGAAACTGAATAGTTCCCAGACCTCTTCCTTGAATCACTTTTGGGTCCCTTGGCATGTACATATCAATTTCAAGAGAGGCCAAGAACTCTTGAGATTCCTCCTCATAAGCCACTTCTCTCAGTTCCAAGAGGGATTCAATGCCTATGTTCCCAAGTAAGTTTTGACATCCTCATAGAAGCCAATCTTCTTCAAAAATTCCACATCAGGGAACCTCCCTTGCTGAATCCCCATCTGCTGAAACTTGGCCAGATAATCAGGTGTTTCTGGTTTAGTTTTCTTGATCCTCTTTGGTGCCTCTTCAATGGCGCCTTGGGAACCTCCAGCTGAGCTGCTTGAACCACTCTCAGTTTGTTCATCATCAGAGACCACAGCCAGTTGTTTTCCCTTCTTCTTAGAACCAGAAACAACCACCAAAGCTTTCTCCTCAGCCCTTGTTCTTTTTGGCTCTTGCTCACTCCTTATTTACTTTGTGCTCTTCTTGGTGCCTTTGCCATTTCCTTTTGGCTTTGAAGATCCTGAGACCAAACTCTTGTCTTTGGATGCTAGACCTTTCTTCATGCGGGCTAGAGCATTCGTTCTCTCAGTCATCTGCCAAAAAAATTCTCAGAAACAAGTTAGCACGAGATCAAGTTCCACAAAGTTCTCAAAAATTTTGAAAAATTATTGCAAAAATCGATTTCTAAAGAACATGAACAAGTTTCTCAAGCCAAGCATCAGTCCAATGAATTCATAGCAATGCAAAACAAAAGTGCAAAGCAAAGACTCAGCAACAAACAAGTTCACCACTTTTTTGAGAAAAATCGATTTTTCCATGAATTGTTTTGCAACAATTTTCAAAATTCAAGAACAGTGAATCACCAAGAAAGAGCTCTGTTTTCCATGATAATCTAGCACCCTAGCATTTATAAAAATAATCCCAAGGTCTACAACAACCTATTAAAATCGATTCCACAAAATGAAGCTCAAAAATCACCATTCAAGAACATGGAAAAAGATGAGTTTTAACAGAGTGAATACCTTTGGATTATGATGCAAATGAGTTCGAAATGCTAACAGGATGAGATTACCAACTCAAGGGTAAGTACTTCTTTACAAGCAGATGCTTCATGATTTCTTCATGTATTACAGCTAATTTGGGCTAATGGCTGGAGACATGTTTGGTTTAAAGGAGATTGCGCCGTATTAACACAGGTCATCAACAATAAAGAAGACAACCTTGAAATAGGAAACATACTCTATGATATTAGGCATTGGATGATGAAGTTATCACTGTGTTCACTGGAGAATGTCAATACAGAAAGAAATCAAGCAGCAGATATCTTAGCCAAAAAAAAACTATGATTTTGATGATTTGTGCTCTGCATTTACTATTTAGTGATCCGCCAGAATGACTTGTGGATTATTTGTATTTTCCATTTACAGTTTAATTAATAAAGATGTTGACAAAAAAAAGACACGTACAGTATTGTGTTACTTTATATCTATAAATATATATCTATATTATATAAAAGCAGATGTTTAGAGCTTCTTAGCCTATCCACGTCAACTTTTTGAAAAATTATGGAGAGGCTGCCACATCAGCACTGCAATTCACGTTAAAAAACGCCTTACTAAAACTTCTACAGCCAACAAGAAGTATAGAAATAAATCCGTACAAAATAATTGGAAAATTTGTCCAGCCCAAATTTGTCCAGCCCAAATGATTGAGTTGGTTGAAGAAAACCACCAAATAAATCACCAGAAATTCCGACTCCGGACCTTCAAAGTTTCGCAGCAATCGTCGACACCGACACCGATATATTTGGTATATTCTATACTATCAAAACCTGTTCTCAGTCATATATTCTTTTTAATTTTAAGTCAACCTAAACGATTTGTTATTATTTTTACAAATACAATATTTTACTCCATACGTCAAAAGGAATATGACAGCCTGTTCTTAAATGAGCTCTCTTTCTTTTGCTAACGTTTATTCACTTCTTATGCCATGTTAACCATTGCTCACCACAAATCTGTATATTGTAGATGTCATTGGGCAGGTTCGCCTCATCAGTGGTGACAACCTACGATCTCCTACCACCATGGAAACAGCTCCCCAAGTGATAGGCACCAAAGCAAAAGACAGACTTTTCCTGCACTTGCTTATGAAAGAGTAATACATTCTCCCTTAAATCTTAATGTCAATTGTGCAATCCTAATTACATGTAGTTGACCATTGATCATTTCGGTTCTGACTCCTCACCACTGTCAACCCAAGAACAATTGGAGGTGCTATAACCCTGAGCTCCACAACCTCTACCCGCCTGTTCTTCGACACAGACCTTCATGTCATGGTACTTAATTATCATTACTTAACACGTTAATATTCATGATATATACCTAAATAAAGTACGTAATTCCCTAAAAACCATGACACAGGTTAGGTGAAGGCAGAGAAAACTTACCAACTGTCACCAGCTCCAGCTCTGCTATTACCAAATTGGAAACAGTTACTCTCAAAGAAATCAACACGTTCATCCAGAATGAAATCCCACAGGTAATATGGTCTGTTTTTTGTCTAATGTAACTCCAAACAATTGAAAAGCAAAAATTAACAAAGGCTCTGAATATAACTTTTCCACCAAACAGATCGCCAGTTTCTATTGCTTCGCAACAGCCACTGACGTACTTGAACAATATGGGTGGTACTACATTTCCTGTCGCTGCAAAACAAAACTAGGGAAGACTGAAACATCATTATACTGTCCAAAATTCAAAAAAAACCAACAACGTTGGTATAATCAGGTTTGCCACTAAAACTCATAAAATATGGAAACATTGATGTCACAACATCGACCACCTTTCTTATCAAATCTTGAACTCTTATCTATTAGTATGAATTATTGCTTATTTAAAAAATAATTTTCACGCTCAGGTACCGTTTTGAGATTTCAGTCAAAGATGAAAACAACGATGTTGTAACGTTCGTCATCTTTGACGATGATGCCAAAAAAGATTGCAGGAAGAAATGCTAAATATTTTCTGAATGATCCCAATGACGTATAGATTCTAAAATGTAACTTCCACTTTTTTACGTAATACACTGACAACATATTCAACATCCTACGAAAGAGAACACAAGAATGCATGACTGCCTTAAAAGTATCATTGGCCGCATTTACAAGTTTGAGATCAAGCTCACAACATTCAATTTCACTGCTACTCGCCAAACTTTCTTGGTGTCCCGTATGATTGAGGGAAATATCAACAGCCAGACCACAACAACTACTGAAGACACCAGTGTGGAAAATGCTGATGGGGATAGCAATGCTGATGAGGATAGCGACCCAGCAATCGGGATGCCAAGGTTAAACACACACACACACAGAAGCTACCGAGACAACAGAGGACAGTGGAAAAAAGAAAGAGAAGTGTCCCCGTCTGGAAAACTAATAGCACCACTCTAATCTCTCTTCCCATTTAAGTTTTATTTCGCCTGTAGTAACAATAACTCAGCTCTCTCTAATTTACTTTCTGTTTTCCATATCGTACGTGTTCGTCTTTTGTTTATTCTCTTATAAATTGTTTCCCCTAAATAACAATGTTTTTTACTTTTTTTATTTAGTTTATCTACCAGATATCTTTAATTACAGAAACGCAAAGAAATATTTCCCACATAAATTTAGGCTACACCAACCAAAAGCCACAGCAAATCTATTAAAGAAACACAATAATAGATAAAAAAAAAAACGTAATTAAAAAAAAAAAACGTTATGAAATGAATACTGTTATTATTAGAAAATCCGCCCAATATCATAGATAAATACTGTTATGAAATAAACCCTGTTTCAATTTGTTACAGAAATTAGAATAAAAAACATAGATAACAGAAATCAACAAAACCAAAAAAAAACAATTAAGACTTGATGGGCACTTATAAGGTTTACTGAGCTTAATAAGGTTTTGTATTCATTTTTCTGCAGAGCTTAAGACGAAAAGAATCTTCTACGATATATTCAAAGACAAGCAATAGAAAAACCAGGAAGTCTGCACCATCTCGAGCTTCTACTAGGTGGTATCTTACAAATATGACTGTCTTTTCAGTTACGGCTCTACTTGGTTATAATCTTGCATTGCCACACCGTCAAAGGAAAAAAAGATTTCAGGTTGTTTTTACACAATTGCAGGATATGACCGCTAACTCAGATTTAGAAAACACTTTTCAGAACAAATTATGTGATGATATGCAGCTTAGCGAGTCCAATGTGGTGAGAAATGACATTTTGACATTAGAAAGCAATGTCAAGGTAGTCTCTAAGTTAAATAGAGGCTCATGAAATCAACTCAAGGTAGTCCAAATATATTCGCCAACAATGCTCAGATTTGGATCACGAAAACCATGCTGACTCGAGCTGTAGGATTTTGCACCTGTGAGTGAGGAAGCAAAACTCAAATCAAACAGAATAAATGTGAACAATCTTTTACCGTGCATTTCATAAGCCATAGAAAATTACTCGCCGAGTAGCATCAAAGTACGTATGATATGAGGTCTAATATCATCGCATCGGCGACTCTTTTTACAAGGAAACAAGCTCTTCCACTAATCTGAAGGTCCAAAATCATGAGATGATTGATGTTGAACTATAGGTAAGAGAGACGGAGTTTGTCTTAAATAAATTATCTAAAGTTACTGCTGATCTTTAGTACTTATAGGCATAGATAAACCATGGGATCAGAGGTGAGCTTCTAATCCACATCACCCTCACAACCGTCTCCGCTCTTTCATATTTATCTTAAAAGAGTATTAGAATGAGAAGAGAAAGCTACAAAATGTGAGGCGTGATTTAAGACCATACCAACAAAACGGTTTCGGCATCATCTGAATGCAACCAGTGAACAAAAAAAGAGAGGGAACATACGTGAAAATGAGTGAGTTTATGAACATACATAATGCATCCAGTGAAAGTAAGGAAAGCCCTTCAGCGTTGAAAAGTGGCTCAATGAATCATAGCCAAGCAAGACATCGCTCCTTATTTGTTTATTGGCATTCCAAATAACCAAGCGTCTCATTCATCATCCTCTCCTACCTAAGGCAAAATAAAAAAATCAAAATGAGCAACCATTAGTAGTACCAAAACAAAATTATTTAAATTAAATATTATTAACCAATAATAGAAAAGTAATCCAACCAAAGCACTATACCTCTACAACACCATGGAAAAATAAACTTGGTATCTACTCCCTCTGTTCCAGAATATTTGATGTTTTAAGATTTTTCACACTTATTAAAAAACAATAAATACATGTTTTTACTAATTACTTTTTGTTTTTTTTATTATTTTCAATAAATGTATAACTATTATTCTCACTTTCCAATACTAATTAAAAAATTTGATGTTTTTACAACCAATAGGTTTAATGGCTGTAATGCCATAAATTGGAAAAAACTAATCTGGTGTGCCATAAACAAGTCTGTGTGCCATAATACACATGTAATTCCAATTTTACCCTTAATGAAATTTTTTGTGGCATTCCTGAATTTAATAAAAAAAGTGATTGATTTTATTTAAATTGAAATTAATAATTTAAAACGAAATTAGTTTAAGAAATATTTTTTTTAATTAATTTTTTTTTCTGTTTCTTCTTCTTCGTCAACGTTTTGTTGATGGATTCTGAAAATCACCAAATCTCATTCTCGCCGTCAAACTCTCGCCTCTCCTCCTCGTCTTCATCCTCTGTAATCACTTTATTGTTTTTATCTCCTCTCTCCACCACCATTGTTGAAGTTTCAAACCCAGTTAGGTTTTTATTTGGAGATTTGGGAATTTTACAATTTAAGGATTGAATTTGTCAAAATTGCTTGTTTGGTATGTAAATCTGGTTGGTAACCTAGTTTATGTGATGATTAGGTCTTTGCATAGATAATTTATCAAATATAGTTGTTGAATCGTAGTGATTCTTAGGTAGAAAATCCGAGTTCATCACCAAATCTGCAGAAGAGGACAACTGGTACGAATAGTACAACTACGAGATAAGAGGACAACTAGTACAACTGGTACAACTATGAGATAGGGGACAACTGGTACAAATAGGTATAACTAAGACAACTTAAATAATTTTTGATTGAAAATTCTTTTATTATAATTGAAAATCAGGTTGGTAACCCAGTTTTATAAGACGATTAGGTATTTGCATGAATAATTTTTTAAATATAGTCGTTGAATCGTAGTGATTCTTAGATAAATTATAATTATATCTGAGTTCATCTCCAAATCTGCAGAGGAGGATAATTAGTACAATTAGGTACAACTATGTACAAAAATTGACTGCGCACATAAGTGCACATATTATTTTGATGGATAACTTGACACATAGGTAAGTCAATCTAATCTAGAGGATTTCATTTTTGGCCGAGAATACTTTCTGGATAGAAATAAACAAGGTACAACTAGACACATATGTACAACTATATGCAATTCTTTCATTAGAAAATAATAATGATAAACTATAAATATAGAAAGCAAACATTCACTTAAAAATGTAAACATTCGTAAACTATAAGGAATAAAATTAAAAAGATGGATAACATGAAATTTATCATTTTTCTAATACATATTATTGGTTTCACATCCAACACCCTTTATGATACAAAGAAGACTTTGATAATGTTAACAATCTTATGATGGAAAAGAGCCAAAATTATGATTTTGCATAAATTGTAGTATGAAAATGTTGTAAATGGACTACAATAGTCAAAAATCATGTGGACAACTAAAAAATAATAATTTATATCAAGGGACAACTGGGAAAAAATGCTAAAATTGTCAAAGGATAACTATGAAGAATTTTGGACAACTGAGTACAACTATGTATAAAATTGACGACGCACATGGTACTTTGACTCGCACGTGTCCCTTGTCCCTTTTTGTCGGCGCACATGTCCCCTTTTTGTCGGCGCACATAGTTGTACCTAGTTGTCCAGTTGTCCAAAATTCTTAATAGTTGTCCTTTGATCGTTTTTGTAGTTTTTTCAGTTGTCCTTTGACATAAATTATTATGTTCTAATTGTCCACAAGAATTTTGAACATTATATAGCAGCCCTAAGGGTTTTGCATTATTATTTTTCTATTTCCTATATTTTTGCATAGACGCTTGCATAAGATGGATAACATTATCAAAGACTTCCTTATAACATAAGGGTTATTTCAAGTGAAACCAAAAATATTTGGTTCTTTGAACAAAACAAAGTTTTATTTTATTCTTTCTAGTATAAAATTGAAAATATACGGCTTTCAGGGTAGGGGTTGTATTGGTTTTAAGTAAATAACTTTAGGAATTTATTTTTTAACATTACAATTAAAATATAGTTGTCCCGATTTGCACCTAGTTGTCCTGGAGAAATTCATAACGTAATTGTACCTAGTTGCACATAGTTGTCCTAGAGAAATTCATAACGTAATTGTACCTAGTTGCACCTAGTTGCCATGGAGCAATTCGTTACGTAATTGCACCAAGTTACCCTGGAGAAATTGAAAATAGTAATGCAAGAAATCAAAGAAATCCAAAAAATCCAAAATATAAATAACTCCAAAATAAATAGTAATGCAAGAAATCAAAGAAATCCAAGAAATCCAAAATACAAATAACTTCAAAATTCTCTTGTACACTTTAAGGCTAAAATAAGTTGAATCGTTCATTCAGTTGTACCTTGTTTTTAAATTAAAGAGTTACAGATAATTGTATATATGTGTCTAACTGTACCTTGTTTATTCTTATTTGGGAAAGATTTTTTCTGCTAAAATGAATAATGTGGTTATACAGAATGAAAATTCGTCAGCTAACATATAATTTTCTTAGCTAAAATAAAATATTTTCGGATAAAACAAACCTGAAAACATACACAAATTAAGTTTTCATGTTACGTTTGCTCTGAAACCACTTATCTAATTTATTATCCATTTTTCATCTTTCAACAATGTTTTTTTTGGAGAATAGAAACCATTTATGTGTGCAATTCATTCTCCACATAAATTATCTACTCCAAAGCTTTTTAGTTTCATATATTACAATCTTCTTACATACAATATTTTATCTACTAATACCGAATAAGTTATCTACTCCAAATATGAGAGATTAAATGATATAAAATCTATTGAATTGCTTGTGTGGCTGATGTTCATTATCTCTTGAAAATATAATAAAAAATTATTAATTAACAATTATTCAACATGTCTTAGTACTATCCATTTGTTCTACTTGTCCTCTATCTCATAGTTGTACTAGTTATATTAGTGGTCATCTTATCACTTAGTTGTACCATTTCGTACCAGTTGTTCTTCTCTATAAATTTGGTGATGAACTCAGGTATAATTATAATTTATGTAAAAATTACTATCAACAACTATATTTATAAAATTATCCATACAAATACGTAATCGTCACATAAAACTGGATTACCAACCCGATTTGCAATTATAACAAAAGTATTTTCAATCAGTAATTATTTAAGTTGTCGTAGTTATACCTATTGTACCAGTTGTCCTCTATCTCATAGTTGTACCAGTTGTCCTCTATCTCATAGTTGTACCAGTTGTCCTCTATCTCATAGTTGTACCAGTTGTCCTCTTATCTCTTAGTTGTACCATTTGTACCAGTTGTCCTTCTCTGCAGATTTGATGATGAATTCGGGTTTTCATTTCAATCTACCTAAGACTCACTACGATTCAACAACTATATTCGATAAATTACCTATGCAAAGACCTAATTGTCACATAAATCTGGGTTACTAACCCGATTTGCATACCGAACAAGCAATTTTGGCAAATCTAATCCCTAAATTGTGAACTCCCTAAATCTCCAAATAAAAACCTAATTGGGTTTTGAAACTTCAACAATGGTGATATGGAGAGGAGATAAAGACAGAACACTGATTAGAGAAGATGAGTAAGCAAGGGTTGAATGATGAAGATGATATTTTAGTGGTTTTTAAAATTTGTTGATGTTTCAACGATGAAGGAGAATAAGAAAAAAAATATAAAGAAAAAAAAATAAGAGAATTAAAAGAAATTGCTGGAAAAGAGAAAAAATATTTAAATAATTAATAAAAAAAATAAAAATGGGTTATCGGGTGGGTTGAATTCGGATGGGTATTACCCTGGTTTTTTTGTTAATATCTTGACATACAAGGAGAAAAGAAGAATATCCATGGTTTAAGTTGATAAAAGAAAATGAAAAAGAAAATAATTATTAGGTGGATGGCTTTTGAGCACACTTTTTAGCGTTATATAGCATTTTAGCCACGCACTCCAACCAATATAAATTAAGTAATTTTTTAATTTACAAATAAAATAGCATTAAATACTTTTAAAACATCATCTTTTGTGAAACAAGACTAAATTCTAAAGCATCATATATTTAGGAACAGAGAGAGTATCAAACAATAAATACTTAATGAAAAAAAAACAAAAAACAAGAAAATTAACTTATAAACCAAAAATTTTAAAAATTCATGCGTAGCACGGACAATCCCTAGCTTTCTACAAAATTTCTTCCTACGGTTTCCATTTTCTCACAATGATTTGGCTCTTCCCAGTGATCATTCCCAACTTGAGTTCTCCCATTTGTTTGTGAATAGCTCTGTAATCAATGTCTAAACTTTCAAGAAACTATGGATGTATATAGTATAGCTTATAGATATAGTTGTACAGAGTCTGTGAACTGGTATAGATAACCCAGTATTTAATTGATTCAGTCTAAGGCTCCCGGTTTAGGCCTGGTCAAGTGATGTATATAAACCTTCAATTGTACATTTTTACAGATTAATGAGAATGAGATTTTTCCGTAATATGGTATCAGAGTGATAAGTCTTATCTCTAATAAACTCTTCTGCGTACTCATTTTTTTTTCAAATTTCGATCTGCTGCTTTCCCGGATTCTCACCAGAAAATCATCGGATCTCTCTTTCTTCCTCATTCCATCACCTTCATCTCATCTTGACGAGCATTTCTATCCGTTTCTCTATGCGATTTGGCGATTCTCAGCTAAAATCGATTCTCAATGGCGAAACGCAAATGCAAGTCAAAGTATCGTTCCACCACACCGGATTCTGCGAATCCTCATTCTCCGAGGTCTCCGATGACTCGCGGCGAAGCCTCTGTCTCTAATCCAGCTCGTGTTGCGTCGGAAGCTCCGGATCGTGTCACCGCTTTAACGGATCGCACCTATAGTCGTCGATCTATCTCATCGTCTCCGTCGGATCACTTCGAGGTATCTAACAATCCCGATAACATCCACTCTCCATATCATCAACATAGCTCAGATCATCCTGGCTTAGTTTTGACATCAGAACTATTAGACGGGAGTAACTATGGAGTCTTGATTATTGCCATGACTACTAGTCTAGAAGCTAAGAATAAGATAGGATTTCTGGATGGATTGATTGTTAAACATCCTGAAACTGATCCGTATTTCAAGATTTGGTGTCGTTGTAATAGCATGGTGAAGTCATGGCTGTTGAACAGTGTTTCTAAGAAGATCTATACGAGCATTCTCTATATCAAACATGCTTCCGATATCTGACGGATCTTCACACTCGGTTCCATAAGTCAAATCTCCCACGGTTATACAAACTGCGACATCAAATTCATTCGTTTCGTCAAGGAAGCTTGGATCTATCTACATATCATACTCAGACTCAAGCTCTTTGGGAGGAATTATCCAACATTCAAGTCACTCCATCTACAGTTGAAGATCTCTTAGCCGAGAAGGAAACAAACAGATTCATTGACTTTCTCATGGGACTCAATGATAACTATGAAAATATCAGGAGCCGCATTCACATGAAGAAGACTTTACCATCGTTGTCTGTGGTGTATAATTTGCTTGATCAAGATGAAAGTCAGAGAGATGCTAGACAACCTGTTTCTGCTGATCTCACTACTTCTGCAGCTTTTCAAGTCTCTCAGCAACAAAGTCAAACTTCTGGTAAACCAGCTCAAGCTTCTTCAGGGGGTCAGGCTAGTGGAAATGTGAAGAAATACAGACCTTATTGCACTTTCTGTCATCGGGTTGGACACATTGTGGATCGCTGCTATAAAAAGCATGGTTATCCAACAGGTTTCAAGTCAAATCAGAAGCCTGAACTCTCAGCAAATGTGACTGTTGGCGAAATTTCTCAAGATGACGTCCATCAGAATGATTTGTCTCTAACTCATATACAGAAACTGGTGTCATTTCTAAGCAGTAAACTTCAAGTCCATGGTGCTCCTTCTGTCCCAGAAGTTCACTCTGTCTCAGCTTCCCTCCCATCCTCATCCATCATTTGTCCTATCTCGGGTAACTCTTTTCCCTCTATTGTCTGCTCTTTTGCTGGGATTGATAAGCCTTACATTTGTTCCACGAGTAGCAATATCCCGACCTTAAATGCTTGGGTGATAGATACAGGAGCAACTAATCAATTTTCTCATCAACGCTCATCCTTTCAGTCTTCTAAATCCCTTCCCAACACCACTGTTACTTTACCCACTGGAGTTCTTGTGAGCATTGTTGTGATAGGAAATATATCTTTGGGTAGTAACCTGCTTCTTTCTGATGTTCTCTATATTCTTCAGTTCAAATTCAATCTCCTAAGTGTCAGTTCCTTAACCAAGAGTCTTCATTGTCGAATCTGGTTTGATGAATTCTCATGTGCCATTCAGGATCATACACGGGAATTAACGATTGGAATGGGTAGGCTGGTGTCCAATCTTTATTTCTTGGATATAGAGTCTCTCAATTTCAACGGTTCTACCTCTCTTACAGTTGCTGCTGCTGTCTTTTCCTTAGATATTTGGCACAAGAGATTAGGACATCCTTCTTTGACAAAATTACATCCTTTACACTCTGTTCTTTCTTTTACTCCTCGAAAGACAGTTCATGATTATCACTGTAAAACTTGTCATTTGTCCAAACAAAAACATCTCCCTTTTATCTCTAATAATAATCTCAGTGATAATCATTTTGATTTGCTTCATATTGATGTTTGGGGTCTATTTTTTACTCCTACTCATGATGGGTTTAAATACTTTCTAACTATAGTGGATGATTGTTCTAGAGCAACTTGGGTATATTTACTTAAAGCCAAATCTGATGTTCTTCACATTTTTCCAAACTTTATTCAAATGATTGAAACTCAGTTTGACACAAAAGTTAAGGGGCTTAGATCCGACAATGCTCCAGAACTCAATTTCACCACTTTTTACCAATCCAAAGGTATTGTGCCTTATCATTCTTGCCCAGAAACTCCCCAACAAAACTCAGTGGTAGAACGCAAGCGTCAACACATTTTAAATGTGGCTCGTTCTCTCTTTTTTCAATCTCAAATCCCTCTCCAATATTGGGGTGACTGCATCTTAACCGCAGTTCACCTCATTAATCGCCTTCCTGCTCCTGTTCTTCATGATAAAAGTCCTTTTGAAGTCCTAACAAAGAAAGTACCAGACTATAACCAACTTAAAATCTTTGGTTGCCTTTGTTATTCTTCCACTTCTCCTAAAGGTCGTCATAAATTTGATCCTCGTGCTCGTGCCTGTGTCTTTCTCGGTTATCCCTCTGGATACAAAGGCTTTAATCTTGAAACCAATTCCATCCATATCTCAAGGCACGTAGTTTTTCATGAAGATCTTTTTCCTTTTGTTGGAACAGATCCGTTATCTTCTGATGATCTAAACTTCTTCACTGATATAACCCCTGTTTCAGTTCAACCTGATTCTACAGTCTTCTTTGGTTTCCGAATCTTCTTTACCTAATCATGACCAATCTTTTCAGCCTCTTAAACAAAATTCAAAGAAACCATCTTATCTACAAGACGAAATTCAGCCTCTAACTTTGTGTCTTTTATTCTTAGTTACTAACTTTGTTTTTAGGTTCTTTGTGTTCGAAAAAAAAAAAAAAAAAAAAACAGGTAAGAAGTTGTTCAACGTGGAAGAGAAGATGTGAGGAAGAAGAAGGAAGAGCACCCAACCGGAGCACCTGCTCCATCTGCTGGGTTGGTTGCTCAAAGCGTGAAAACTGACGATAGCACACCCCCCCTCTGTCGGAGCACCTGCTCCACAAGGTGCTTACCACGTAAAAGTGACGAAGGAGCAACTAGAAGGAGACGGGAGCACCTGCTCTGCTGAGTGCTCCAGACGAAGAAAAGACGAGGGAGCACCCAACTCTGTTCTGGAGCACCTGCTCCGCCAGGGTGCTCTACATGTGTGAACCAGGTAAGTTTTCTTGGCACTTCTCTAGCTTATTTTCACACCGGGGATGGTGTGAAGTAAGTCCGGGGGAAGGTCGTGTCTCTTGTACTTCTTTTTTTTGCTTTCTTTCTTTCAGTACTTTCTCTGAGTCAGTTTTTAGTTTGTTTCTTTGAGTCATTTTGTTTCTTTGAGTCAGTTGGTTACATGAGTCAAGTCAAAGCTTGTGAGAACTATGACCAAATCTGTGATGTGTTTAGACCATTTGTGAATTTTGACCATGTTCTTTTTAGTTACCATTGCTGCAGAATCAGTCTAGATCCGACTAATAAAAAATCCAAGGACTAACTAGTGGACTAGAGGCGTCCATGTTTCTGACAAATCCATTGACCTGAGCTAATTTCTTAGCTCTTCCTTTTACCTCACCGATGTGACTGGTGTTCACAGGGCTTGACTCCTCATTCATACCTGACAAAAAAGGACCTTTGTGATGAAAAAAAATTGGTACTCCTCTCCCTTCTTCTAAGTATTAGCTAAAGCTGAAAAGATGAGATGATTTTCTTTCAAAGTAAAGGGGTAGGAAAGTTTCCAGGGAGCTCATTATTTTACGTTAAAGAGAAATTATCACACAAGGATTGGAAGTGAGGGGTAGAAAAGTTTTCTGTGACCCCACTATTCACCTACAACCTTGCACAAAAAAAAAGCTTGCAAATGAATAAGTCCGGAGGAGAGGAAGAATACATTTGTGTGTTTGGGTCAGTTTGTCATGGTATAGTATGGGAATGAGTCTAGAAGGTCCTTGGCACTAGTTTTATTGATGAGACTCAGCGATGATGGGATACGGATAATGTCATGAAATTGAGGGACTAATCTGGAAAGCTGCAATATCTACAGAGAAGTACATGGAGGTTAGATTTTTGATTGATCTTTACAGCAGATTGTCACATGCCTTGGTCAAATTTACGGTCTTCTTAGTTTTTGCGAGTTTCCACCATTGTCTAATCGATTTTTCTGGAACTAGATTTGAGTTTGTTTGAGGACAAACAAATGTTTAAGTCCGGGGGAGTTGATAAGTGAAGATTTTGACTCATTATAACCTGTGTTTACTGATCTTTTTAGAGTTTTTTTAGTCTTTGTCGAGTCGTTTCAGGTAACTAGGAGGCTTAAGGCGATGGTTTGGAGCAGCTTGAGCATTGGGAGCAAAAAGGAGCTGAAGCTGAGCAAAAGAGGCCAATTTACACGAAGTTGGATCATTCTTGGTCAGAAGCACCTGCTCCCGATTTCACCCTTTCGTGGAGCAACTGCTCCAACCGCCTGGAGAGAAATAAGAAAATCGAATTTTACCTAATTTTAGGATGAGAAAGAGAATAAAAAGTCCAGAGCCGCCTACTTTTTATTATCACGTTTTTCTACAGACTTTTTACGCTTTAGCTTTGAGAGATTTCTGCTTGTAAGCTTTTGGGAGAAGAAATCTGCTACACTTTGACAAGAATTCTGAAATTCTATTATCTCTTCTGCGATTTATTTCATGAATTCCTTTTCATCTGTTTCTGTGTTTCTTTTCTCCATGTCTGAGTAGATCTCTTAGCTAGATTAAAGCGTTCAAAGGATTTCATGAGTTAAAGGATTAGATGCAAATAGGGCTTGACATCTATTGTCTTCACCATTGTTAGACTTAATGCTTAGGTTGAATTGATCACTCAATCTGCGAGTTTAGGTTAATATATTCATCAAAAGTGTAATAGGTTGCTAGAATAAACATTGGTGAGCGATTTGTCCTTAGCCAACGACAATTGAAGTTAAGGCAAATCGTGAAAAGATCAAACCTGCTAGCTAATGCTTGTCTGCAATTTTCTAGGTTCAAACGATAGTTTAGGATTTAGGTTGTTAGACAAAGTTATCGAGATCACGACAGTGGATCGATAAGCTTTTCTTTTTGAGTTCGAGACTTGCGTTACACTTGTGCCCTGAATAGTCATATGATTCTTATCTCTAAAATTCCTGCGAATTGCTTTGGTCTAATGCTTGTTTTAATTCGAATTTAAATCGTTGTTTGCCGTTCTGTTTACTTTTTTAGTTTTCGCAGAAAATCATCTTTTTCTTAGCTTTAATTCAATCCTCACAAAGTCATAGAGTAGCACTGGTCCTCTGGATTCCGAATCCTTTATATTACAACTACATCACTGTTCTATTGCAGTAGAAACTAGGAGTATATCCAGTGTGAATCAAATTTTGGTGCCGTTGCGACGGAGACCAATTCGTTACCTTTAATTTTTGGTTTGAAATTCAGACTAAGACTTTACTAATTTTTTTTTTCTCTTTTTCTCTTGTTTGCGTGTGTTTCAGGTGTATGTCAAACATATCCACAAGGAGCAACTGCACCGATCTTGTTTCTTTGTCGAACACCGAGCTAGCAAGAGTCGAGCGAGAAAACAGATGTCAAAGGCCTATTCAAGCCATCATGGGCGATCAAGGCAACAATGACAACATGGCTGTGGAGCTGTAACAGCTTCGACAGCAATTGGAGCAGCTGCAAAAGGCGCAGCAAGACAGGGAGCAGCCACAGCCTGCTATTGGAGACAAGGACAGTCCGCATGCTTACTATCAAAACAGGGCTGCGATTGCTCCTCCTACCATTCAGAGGCAAGACTTTGAGATCAAACCTCAGCTGATCTCATTGGTGAAGCAGCATCTCTTTCATGGGCTTCCTGCTGAGATTCCAATGGACCACATCGAGAATTTTGAGGAGATTTGCAGCACGACTGGATCAAATGGGATACTAGCCGATTTTTTGAAGTGCAAGCTTTTCTCATTCTCACTTGCGGACAAAGCTTTGCGCTGGCTGAAGTCATTACCACCTGGGTCATTGACTACATGGGAAGAGTGCAGATCAGCATTTTTGGACCATTTCTATACTAAGGCCAAAAACTGCAGCTCTGAAGAACAAGATCTCGTCATTTAAACAGCAACCTGGTCAAGCTTTCTGCGAAGCTTGGGAAAGGTACAAGGAGTACCGAAGAGAGTGCCCTCACCATGGGTTCTCTGATGAGCAGATTCTGTCAACCTTTTATGATGGTGTCAACTGGGATTACAGGAATGCTTTGAATGCAGCTAGCAATAGCGATTTCATGACTAAGTCCAAAGAAGCTGCTTATGAGTTGATTGAGAACTTAGCTGCAAGCTCCAGCAACAAATCCCAAGAGTATGACAGGTCTAGCAAAGCAGTTCATAGTGTGGAGTTGAGCAAGATCGATGAGCTTACAGCGAAGGTGAATCTGCTGTTGAGAGAGAACCAGAGATCTGTGCATTTTTCTGATGAGGTTGGTGATGCACCTCTTGCTCAAGAGTTTGTAGATGCAGAGAATGATGATCAGATGGAGGTAAACTTTGTGAATGGACAAGGGTATATGCAGAATCGCAGCTTCAACAACTTCAGAAACCACCCGAATTTGTCTTACAAGAGCAACGATATTGAGAACCCTCAGGATCAGGTCTATCCGCAGCAAGGAGTGCAGAATCAGTCAGGATTTCAAAAGAACTTCTCCAGCAACTTCCAAGGAAAGCAGTTCATCACCAATCAGAATCGGTTTCAAGGTGGAAATCAGCAGAAGTTGCCTTTCACAAGTCTGCAGCCTTCTTCGAGTTCCTCAAATAACTCGCAAGATGAGCTGAGAAACTTGATGCAACAGCTGCTGGTTAATCAGAAAAAGTCTTCCATGGAGATTAATGCCAAAGTGGACACCATGTACAATGATTTGAATGGCAAGTATGAAACAGTGTGGACTCATGTGAAGAAGCTGGATGTTCAGGTAGCTCAGACTGCAGAAGCTGTGAAGAGATCACCTGGAACTCTCCCTGGAAAAGGTCAAAACCCCAGGAATGAGTTTGTGAATGCTATTGAGCTGAGAAGTGGGAATACTCTGCATGCTGCACCAACAAGTTCTGTCTCAGAAAAGAGGAAGGAAAATGACGTGGAGCACCTGCTCCAGGAAGAGGAACCAGCTCATGACGTAAAAAAGACGATGGAGCATTCTTCCCCAACCGGAGCACATGCTCCAAAATCAGGAGCACCTGCTCCAGACGTAGATTTGACGATGGAGCACCCTGAGCCAACGACGGAGCACCTGCTCCAGCAAACATTCCTGCAAGATTTTACACGCCTAAGGTACCTTATCCAGTTCCACCAAAGAAGTCCCGCAAGGACTTAGAGGAGGCCAAGTGCAGGGAGATGCTGAATGATTTGACTGTGAAACTCCCTCTAGCTGATGCTGTTCAGATGATACCAGCCCTTAAAAGATACATGAAGGGGTTAGTGTCCTGGAAAGCTGTTGAGGAAGAGAATGTCATGATGGTTTCGAAGGAGTGCAGTGTTGTGCTTCAGAACAAAGTGCTGAAGAAGAGAAGTGATCCAGGAAGGTTTGTTCTCTCAGTTAGGATTGGGAATGTGCTGTTTGCAAGGTCTCTCTGCGATCTGGGTTCAAGTGTGAATCTGATGCCTTATTCTGTAGCCAAGCGATTGGGTTACACCAGATTCAAACCGACGAAAATCTCGCTGGTGTTCACTGATAGATCAACCAAATTTCCTGTTGGTATACTTGAGGATCTGCATGTTTAGATAGGCGATACACTCATTCCAGCAGATTTTTTGGTTCTGGAGGTTGATGAAGAACCCAAGGATCCTTTGATATTGGGACGATCTTTCTTATGCACAGCTGGTGCAATCATAGATGTGAAAGGAGGTGTTATAGATCTCCAGCTGGGAGACATGGTGGTGCGATTTGAGATGAATAAACTCCTCAAGAAACCAATGCTGGACGGACAGACATTTGTCATAGATGATGGTTCAGACATTGCTGAAGAGGTTGCTGAAGAGGTTTTAGCCATTGATCCTTTGGAAGTTGCACTCACAAAAGCCGAAGGAGAACATGGGTATTTGAGTGAGGAATCTGATAAGTTTGCAAGGATGCTGAATGCAAGCACGAGGATGCAAAGGCTGGTGGCGTACATGAGCTTAGAAGGCAAGGAGAGCTCACCTGCAGAAAAAGCCGATGGAGCACCTGCTCCGAGTTCTAGAGCACCTGCTCGCGATGGCTTGGTTGATGGACCTTGGAGCGAATTAAGAGCTCCAAAGCTTGAGCTCAAACTCCTTCCTGCGGGGCTCAGGTACGCGTTTCTACGACCAAATTCGACATATCCTGTGATAGTGAACTCTGAATTGAATAATGTAGAGATTGCCTTGCTTCTTTGTGAACTTAGAAAGTATAGGAAAGCTCTAGGATATTCACTATATGACATTCCAGGGACTTCTCCGGATCTTTGCATGCATAGAATACATCTAGAAGATGAATCGATGACTTCTGTAGAACATCAGAGGAGGTTAAACCCGAATCTACAAGATGTTGTTAAGAAGGAGATAATGAAACTTCTAGAAGCTGGTGTAATCTATGCGATTTCAGACAGTAATTGGGTTAGTCCGGTTCATGTAGTTCCTAAGAAAGGTGGCATCACTGTGATAAAAACGATAGGAATGAATTGATACCAACTAGAACTGTTACTGGGCATCGAATGTGCATAGATTACAGGAAAATGAATGCTGCAACTCGCAAGGATCACTTTCCTCTGCCATTTATTGATCAGATGCTTGAACGTTTGGCTAACCATCCTTACTACTGTTTCTTAGATGGTTATTCAGGTTTCTTTCAGATCCCAACCCACCTAGATGACCAGGAGAAGACGACATTCACATGTCCTTATGGCACCTTTGCGTATCGCAGAATGCCATTTGGCTTGTGTAATGCTCCGGCAACATTCCAACGCTGCATGATGTCGATTTTTACTGACCTGATTGAAGACATAATGGAAGTTTTCATGGACGATTGTTCTGTCTATGGAAGCTCCTTTCTGTCTGTTTGTCTAATTTGTGCAGGGTCTTGCAGCGGTGTGAGGAGAAGCATCTGGTGCTTAACTGGGAGAAATGCCATTTCATGGTGAGAGATGGGATCGTTTTGGGACACAAAATCTCAGAGAAAGGGATCGAGGTGGACAGGGCGAAGATCGAGGTGATGATGAGTTTGCAGCCACCAACAACAGTCAAAGGGGTTTGCAGTTTTCTGGGTCATGCTGGTTTTTACAGACGCTTCATCAAAGACTTCTCAAAGATTGCTAGACCTGTGACGCAGCTGCTGTGAAAGGATGTGAAATCTGAGTTTGATGATGCATGTTTGGAGGCATTTCACACGATAAAAGGAGCTCTAGTCAGCGCTCCTATTGTCCAGCCACCAGATTGGGAACTGCCTTTTAAGGTCATGATTGATGCTAGTGATTATACAGTGGGAGCAGTGCTGGGACAGAGGAAAGAAAAGAGGCTCCATGTCATCTATTATGCCAGTCGAACACTCGACGAAGCTCAGTGTAAATATGCCACAACTGAAAAGGAACTGCTTGCAGTGGTTTATGCCTTTGAGAAGTTCAGGTCTTACCTTGTTGGGTCGAAAGTTTTTGTTCACACAGACCATGCAGCGCTGAAATACCTGTTGACGAAGAAGGATGCCAAGCCAAGGCTCCTTAGATGGATCCTCTTGCTGCACGAGTTTGATTTGGAGATTAAAGACAAAAAAGGGATTGATAATGGTGTTGCAGACCACTTGTCGAGGCTGAAGATTGATGATGACATTCCACTAGATGACAGCCTTCCTGATGAACAAGTTTACGCCATAGATGTTTATGGGTTCGACGAGCACCTGCTCCAACCTGGAGCACCTGCTCTGACGAGTTTGTGCAACTCAGTTGACGTAGATCGACATTCTGGTTTCCCATGGTTTGGAGAGATTGCAAATTACCTTGCTGCAGAGCAGGAACCTGCAGATTTCATGGGAAACAAGAAGAAGAAGTTTCTGAAGGATGTGGGGCACTACTTTTGGGATGAGCCTTACTTATATAGGCATTGTTCTGATGGGATTTTCAGGAGATGTGTAGCTGATGAGGAGACACCTGGGGTCTTATTTCATTGTCATAGTTCACCTTATGCTGGTCACTTTGCCACTTTTAAAACAGTGTCAAAGATTCTGCAGGCTGGATATTGGTGGCCTACTATGTTCCGAGATGCGTAGAGATTCATATCCAGGTGTGACACATGCCAGAGGCAAGGGAACATAAGCAGGAGAAACGAGATGCCTCAGAATTTCATCTTGGAAGTGGAGATTTTTGATGTGTGGGGTATAGACTTCATGGGGCCTTTTCCATCATCTTATGGGAATGAGCATATTCTGGTGGCAGTTGACTATGTGTCAAAGTGGGTGTAAGCTCTGGCTATTCCCACAAATGACGCAAAGGTGGTTTTAAAGATGTTCAAATCTGTCATTTTTCCCAGGTATGGTGTGCCGCGAGTGGTGATTAGCGATGGAGGCTCTCACTTCATCAACAAAGTCTTTGAAAACTTGTTGAAGAAGAATGGTGTAAGGCATAAGGTGGCGACCCCATACCATCCTTAGACGAGTGGGCAAGTTGAGGTTTCCAACAGGGAAATCAAGAACATTCTGCAGAAGACTGTGAGCACCACAAGGAAGGATTGGGCAGTGAAGCTTGATGATGCTCTTTGGGCATACAGAACAGCTTATAAAACACCTTTGGGGACTACACCATTCCACTTGGTGTATGGAAAAGCATGTCATCTTCCAGTGGAACTTGAGTACAAAGCTGCTTGGGCAGTGAAGCTGCTGAATTTTGATGCAAGGAGTGCTCAGGAGAGGAGAGTATTGCAGTTGCATGAGCTGGAGGAAATTAGACACCTGGCCTATGAAAACTCGAAGATTTACAAAGAAAGGACAAAAGCTTTCCATGACAAGAGGATCCTCAACAGAAGCTTTGCACCAAACGATCAGGTATTGCTCTTTAACTCTAGATTGAAATTGTTTCCAGGGAAGCTGAGATCGAGATGGTCTCGACCATTCACCATCAAGGAGGTTCGACCATATGGAGCTGTAGTGTTGCTGGACACTAAAGGAGGCGAGTTTGTTGTCAATGGACAGAGGTTGAAACCATACCTTGCTGGTCCAAATATCGCAGAGGGTGAATCAGTCACCTAAGCGATCCTCTTCAAGCCTAAATGGCTTTCCAAGTCAAGCTAATGACTTAAAACAAGTGCTTGGTGGGAGGCAACCCACCGGTAAGAGTCTCTAACTTTGTGTCTTTTATTCTTAGCTACTAACTTTGTTTTTAGGTTCTTTGTGTTCGAAAAAAAAAAACAGGTAAGAAGTTGTTCAACGTGGAAGAGAAGATGTGAGGAAGAAGAAGGAAGAGCACGCAACCGGAGCACCTGCTCCATCTGCTGGGTTGGTTGCTCAAAGCGTGAAAACTGACGATAGAGCACCAACCCCCCTCTGTCGGAGCACCTGCTCCACAGGGTGCTCACCACGTAAAAAGTGACGAAGGATCAACCAAAGGGAGACGGGAGCACCTACTCTGCTGAGTGCTCCAGACGAAGAAAAGACGAGGGAGCACCCAACTCTGTTCTGGAGCACCTGCTCCGCCAGGGTGCTCTACATGTGTGAACCAGGTAAGTTTTCTTGGCACTTCCCTAGCTTATTTTCACACCGGGGACGGTGTGAAGTAAGTCTGGGGGAAGGTCGTGTCTCTTGTACTTCTTTCTTTTGCTTTCTTTCTTTCAGTACTTTCTCTGAGTCAGTTTTTAGTTTGTTTCTTTGAGTCAGTTTGTTTCTTTGAGTCAGTTGGTTACATAAGTCAAGTCAAAGCTTGTGAGAACTATGACCAAATCTGTGATGTGTTTAGACCATTTGTGAATTTTGACCATGTTCTTTTTAGTGACCATTGCTGCAAAATCAGTCTAGATCCGACTAATAGAAAATCCAAGGACTAACCAGTGGACTAGAGGCGTCCATGTTTCTGACAAATCCATTGACCTGAGCTAGTTTCTTAGCTCTTCCTTTTACCTCACCGATGTGACTGGTGTTCACAGGGCTTGACTCCTCATTCATACCTGACAAAAAAGGACTTGTGTGATGAAAAAAAATTGGTACTCCTCTCCCTTATTCTAAGTATTAGCTAAAGCTGAAAATATGAGATGATTTTCTTTCAAAGTAAAGGGGTAGGAAAGTTTCCAGGGACCTCATTATTTTACTTTAGAGAGAAATGATCACACAAGGATTGGAAGTGAGGGGTAGAAAAGTTTTCCGTGACCCCACTATTCACCTACAACCTTGCACACAAAAAAAAAGCTTGCAAATGAATAAGTCCGGAGGAGAGGAAGAATACATTTGTGTGTTTTGGTCAGTTTGTCATGGTATAGTATGGGAATGAGTCTAGAAGGTCCTTGGCACTAGTTTTATCGATGAGACTCAGCGATGATGGGATACGGATAATGTCATGAAATTGAGGGACTAATCTGGAAAGCTGCAATGTCTACGGAGAAGTACATGGAGGTTAGATTTTTGATTGATCTTTACAGCAGATTGTCACATGCCTTGGTCAAATTTACGGTCTTCTTAGTTTTTGCGAGTTTCCACCATTGTCTAATCGATTTTTCTGGAACTAGATTTGAGTTTGTTTGAGGACAAACAAAGGTTTAAGTCCGGAGGAGTTGATAAGTGAAGATTTTGACTCATTATAACCTGTATTTACTGATCTTTTTAGAGTTTTTTTAGTCTTTGTCGAGTCGTTTCAGGTAACTAGGAGGCTTAAGGCGATGGTTTGGAGCAGCTTGAGCATTGGGAGCAAAAAGGAGCTGAAGCTGAGCAAAAGAGGCCAATTTACACGAAGTTGGATCATTCTTGGTCGGGAGCACCTGCTCCCGATTTCACCCTTTCGTGGAGCACATGCTCCAACCGCCTGGAGAGAAATAAGGAAATCGAATTTTACCTAATTTTAGGATGAGAAAGAGAATAAAAAGTCCAGAGCCGCCTACTTTTTATTATCACGTTTTTCTACAGACTTTTTACGCTTTAGCTTTGAGAGATTTCTGCTTGTAAGCTTTTGGGAGAAGTATCTGCTACACTTTGACAAGAATTCTGAAATTCTATTATCTCTTCTGCGATTTATTTCATGAATTTCTTTTCATCTGTTGCTGTGTTTCTTTTCTCCATGTCTGAGTAGATCTCTTAGCTAGATTAAAGCGTTCAAAGGATTTCATGAGTTAAAGGATTAGATGCAAATAGGGCTTGACATCTATTGTCTTCACCATTGTTAGACTTAATGCTTAGGTTGAATTGATCACTCAATCTGCGATTTTAGGTTAATCTATTCATCAAAAGTGTAATAGGTTGCTAGAATAAACATTGGTGAGCGATTTGTCCTTAGCCAACGATAGTTGAAGTTAAGGCAAATCGTGAACAGATCAAACCTGCTAGCTAATGCTTGTCTGCAATTTTCTAGGTTCAAACGATAGTTTATGATTTAGGTTGTTAGACAAAGTTATCGAGATTACGACAGTGGATCGATAAGCTTTTCTTTTTGAGTTTGAGACTTGTGTTACACTTGTGCCCTGAATAGTCATATGATTCTTATCTCTAAAATTCCTGCGAATTGCTTTGGTGTAGTGCTTGTTTTAATTCGAATTTAAATATGTTTGCCGTTCTGTTTACCTTTTTAGTTTTCGCAGCAAATCATCTTTGTCTTAGCTTTAATTCAATCCTCACAAAGTCATAGAGTAGCACTGGTCCTCTGGATTCCGAATCCTTTATATTACAACTATATCACTGTTCTATTGCAGTAGAAACTAGGAGTATATCCAGTGTGAATCAATGATGTTGGATTACTTGGCTGCAAACCTTCCACAATTCTATGGATCCGCAATCAAACTTGCCAAGGATAGTGGAGGAGAACTTGTTGATGCCAAAACCTATCGGCGTCTTATTGGCAGGTTGATGTATTTACAGATTACTCGTCCTGACATCACCTTTGCCGTGAACAAACTCAGTCAGTTTTCTGAAACACCTCGAAAAGCTCATCAACATGCTGTTTTCAAGATTCTGCATTACATCAAATGCACTATAGGCCAAGGTTTGTTCTATACCTCTACCGCTGAACTGCAAATTCAAGCTTTTGCAGATGCCGATTGGGCCTCTTGTCAAGATACACGCCGATCTACTTCAGGCCATTGATATTTCTTGGAACTTCTTTGAACTCATGGAAATCAAAGAAACACAAGTGGTTTCAAAGAGTTCCACATAAGCCGAATATAGGAGTCTTTTCCCTGATTACAGATGAATTGGTATGGCTTACTAACTTTTTTAAGGAACTACATATCTCTTTAGCTAAGCCTACTTTGCTCTTCTATGACTCAACTTCTGCTATGCAAATCACACGTAACTCTGTTTTTCATGAGCGCACGAAGCACATAGAATCTGATTGTCATAGCATCTGAGAAAGAATGGTCGCAGGGTTATTCAAGCTTCTGCACATCAAGACTGATCTACAGCTAGCTGATCCCTTCACCAAGCCGTTGCATCCTGCTCTTTTCAAACGTTTGGTAAGCAAGATGGGTCTTCTTAATATCTTTGTCCCATTTTGAGGAGACTATTGATGTATAGTATAGCTTATAGATATAGCTTGTACATAGTCTGTGAATTGGTATAGATAAACCAGTATTTAATTGATTCAGTTTGAAGCTTTCGGTTTAGGCCTGGTCAAATGATGTATATAAACCCTCAATTGTACATTTTTACAGATTAATGAGAATGAGATTTTTCCGTAATAGAAACTCGACTAGATTGTATTTTCAAGATAACATCCATAAACTACACAAACTTTCTCGAGTTGTATTCGTTCCACTCAAACTTTCGTTATGACATAACCGAACCTGATCCAAAGAACCGAACCCGCAAGCCTAGCTCAAAAACATCGATGCCGAGCTCAAAGAGAAATCAGCACAGAGAGAGAGAGAGAGATTATCATAAGAGAGAGAGAGATTATCATAAGAGACCAAAAGAGTGAACAAAAAGTGGATCTTTAAAGAAGGTGATCTCGTATCATTCACATATCTAGCTAACTTGTTTGTTGAGAAACAAGAACAAGAAGTCCCTGAGGACCAACCAAAATCTCACTAAGGAAACTCACAAGCCCGAACCAAACCACTGGAGTCACATCGACACCAGCAAGTGGTGGAATCACTTTCCTCGTCTGGACAAGGATCGGTTCGGTCGGAGCGTAAGCCAAAACGTAAGGGAACTTCTCAACAGGAAGTTTTGGGTACCAAGACATAACAATCCTCAAGATAAAAAGAAACCCAAAAGCTGAAAACGCAGGACCTAAGATACCAATCGCAAGCTTAGCGGTTCCTGGATCCAGATCTGCTAGAGAGATGTTATGTAAAACCTCTGAAACCGGTTTTGATGAGACAATACTTGAATAGATTCTTGTCGTTGTTGTTGTTGTGTCTGGTTCGATTTGGGTTACCGATGCTGAAACCATGGGAAGAGAAGCTGATCGGTTTCGATTATTGGGATATGACCGTCGAGGTTTCGCCTGAAAAAATTGATTTTTTTGAGACATGTTAGAGAAAGACAGGATACGGAATCAGAGTTTGATGAATCTTGCTCTTGATTATCTCACCGGAAGCAACGCCGGCGAGGAAAAGACGAAGCCGGAGGCTACTGTTGTCATCCCAATCTCTTTGCTTCGTTAACCAAAAATGACAGATTTTGTCTCTGTTTTGTGGTTGTGAATATACAACACAGAGAATTGGGTTCTTGAAGATAATCTGATTATGCGAATATGAAAATCAGAAACTGTCACAGGTTGGTCCAATACTGGTTTACTATATTCTAAATTAATTATGAATTGTTTTGGTTTACTTTGGTTTAGTCATATGTTATGTATACCAGATGTAATTTCTTCTTCTTCGATAAGAATCAGAATCTCATTATGCGAATATGAAAGTTGGTCCAAACTGGTTTAGTCTGGTTTAATGTAATCTAAATTAATTGTGAATTGTTTTGGTTTACTTTGGTTTAGTCAATTCAAGTGTATATATATACCAAATTTGATTTCTTCTTCTTTAATAAGAATCAGAAAACGTTTCACTAGTATTTTGTTTTTGTTTCACTGATATAGTATACGAACAATTTTTTTTGCTCATATTTTTTTTTTCTTTTCTTTACTTTTGATTTTTTGGGGGTTCAAATTCACCAACTAATCGGTTACCGGTGTTGATATATCTTCGATTCGATGGTGGACTGATAAGAGAAGTCAAGCATGTAAAAAGATTCAACCATTCACGGGTCATCATTGGATCCTAGTTGGATTAGATGAAAATTGCTTGTTGGGTCTTCTTATGCCTTGTCCATAATTGAATGAAGATTGCTTCATCAAATACTTCATTCACGTTCTGCAAATAGAACATTAGACGGTAAAAAATATATCAGAGAAGAAACATGATCAAAAAGATTCATACATTCTTGTTCTCATCAAACACTCCAATATATTCACTTTCTCCTAATCGATGCAATATGTACAATCATCTATTCTAAAAAACATAAGATTTAATCACTCAAGAATCAAAGATTCAACCATTCTCAATCAATTAGTTAATTTATCATCGTTGAATGTAAGTCATTCTGATTTTCATCAAAAAATATTCATAGAGTTTCAGCCACTAGTAACGAAGAAGTGAAGATCATAGAAAAGATTTTATACCTCTAATTCCAATTCAAGAATATAATGTGCTAAGAACTTGTTTATAAAGAACTTCTCTTCTTTATTAGATTTAGAAACTTCTCAAAACTAAACCTCTTATCTTAGTCTTAAGGAACATCTCTCCTTAGACTCTGTTTATATAAATATTAGCTTCTCCTAATTCTATATAACAAAGGAAATATAAAACCTTATCTAGATATTAAACTATATCTAAAACCTTATTAAATAAATCCTTATGTTTATCTCTTAGACAACTTTCTAAAGAGATAACTTCCTAATCAAGTTAGGAATTATCCAACATTCTCCCCCTTAATTCCAACTTGAACTTCAGATGAGAATATGTCTTCTACTCCAAGCAAACTCCTCATTTCTTTGAACTTGACTCTCGCCAAGGCTTTAGTAAGGATGTCTGCCTTTTGTTGCGTTCCTGGGATGTGTTGCACTTCGATCTGATCATTCTCCACACACTCTCGGATGAAATGATACCTAGAAAGAATGTGTTTGCTTCTTCCATGAAACACAGGATTCTTTGTAAGGGCTATGGCTGACTTGTTATCAACTCTAAGTATAACTTTGCTGGAATCGATACTTAGTATTTCTTTTAACAACTCTTGAAGCCATATCGCCTGTTTTGCTACCTCTGTAGCTGCCATGAATTCTGCTTCACATGAAGATAGGGCGACGGTGGATAGCTTCTGAGATGTCCAAGTAACTGGTGATGCTCCGAGATAGAAGACGTGTCCTGCAGTACTTCTTCCATCATCGACATCAATGTTGTGACTACTGTCACTGTACCCAACAATACTTCTTGTTCCATCTCTCTTAAATTCCAATCCCAAGTTTGTTGTTCCTCTTACATACCTTAGAATTCGCTTGATAGCCTGTCCATGAGATTCTCTAGGACTCTGCATATAGCGACTCAAAACCCCTACTGAGAATGCTAAGTCGGGTCTCGTATGAAGAAGGTACCTCAAGCACCCTATTGTTCTTCTATATCGTGTAGCATCGATTTCTGTTTCGTTTTCAGCTTTTGAAATCTTCAAATTTGCTTCCATTGGAACATGAGACAGATTGCACGCCTCCATCTTGGTATCAACTAGTATTCCCTGAGCATAACCTTCTTGTTTTATTTTTATTCCATCTGCTCCTTGAATTACTTCTATACCAAGATAATATCTTAACTTCCCAAGGTCGGAAATCTCAAACCTTGTTGATATATCTTCTTTGAATTGTTTGATAACCTTCAAAGATGTTCCAGTAACAAACAAGTCATCAACATATATCGCCACAATGAGAGTGTCTTCCTTTTTCGTCTTAAGGTATACCGATGGTTCTTTTAAGCACTTCTTAAAGCCCATCCCCTTTAAGACCTGATCAAGCTTGATGTTCCAAGCTCTAGGTGCTTGTCGCAGGCCATATAGAGCCTTATGAAGTTTGTACACAAGATCTTCTTCTCCTTTCTTCACAAAGCCTTCTGGTTGACATACATGGACTATTTCATTGAGTTCTCCATTCAAGAAGGCTGTCTTGACGTCTAGGTGATGTATTTCCCATCCTCTTGCTACTGCTAGGGCTATTAAAAGTCGTATAGTTTCGATTCTTGCCACAGGGGCAAATACTTCGTCGAAATCTACACCTTGTTGTTGCACATACCCTTTTGCCACAAGTCTGGCTTTATACTTGTTCACCGAGCCATCCGCATTCCTTTTGGTCTTGTAGATCCACTTTAGTCCGATAGTTTTAAGTCCTTTTGGCCTTTTGACAAGCTCCCATGTTTTATTTTTTGAAATAGAATCCATCTCAGCTTTCATAGCATCGATCCACTCTTGTAATTGCTCTGCTTCTTGAAAAGTTTCTGGCTCTCCATCTATGGTGAAGAGCAATCTCTCACTTTCTTCTTCTGCAAGCATTACAAAGTCATCTAAGTACCCAGGCTTTCTTATTACTCGGCTGGATCTTGTTGTTGCTGGCTGTGGTTCTATTTCTTGTTGCACTTGTTGTCCACTGTGTTCTTCTTCCTCTTCTTGAATCGGTGGTTCTTGCTCTTGTTGATCATGATGATTAGGTTCGATTTCTTCTTCTACCGAATTTCCTTGAGGAAGCCTGAACATTCCTGGTTCACCATCGGTTTCTTTAATCTTTGGTGACCAGTCCCAACCTCTTGTTTCATCAAAGATAACATCCCTACTAACCAATACTCTCCCTGCCTCTGGATCAAGTAGCCTGTAGGCCTTAGAACCCGGCTCAGTTCCTAGGTTTACTACACATCTTGACCTCTCATCTAACTTCTTTAGATGTGGCGTAGTGATTTTAGCATAAGCGATACATCCAAAAACCTTTAAGTGCTCAATGTTTGGTTTCTTGGAGGTAAAGCTTTCATAAGGAGTTTGATTCTTTAGGGCTTTTGTTGGGATTCTGTTAATGAGGTAGGTTGAGTGTCGAACAGCTTCTCCCCATAAGTGATTTGGAACTTTCATTGCGATGAGTAAGCTCCTTGTCATCTCCATAAGCGTCCGATTTCTTCTCTCCACCACACCATTCTGCTGTGGTGTGTATGGTGCCGTTAAGTGTCTTTTTATTCCATTCTCTTCACAGAACAGATTAAACTCAGAAGATGTAAACTCTCCTCCTCTATCGGTGCGAAAGGTTTTTATGGACAACCCTGTTTGTTTTTCAACACCTTCTTCAAACCTTTTGAACCGATCGAATGCTTCTCCTTTTTCCTTCATCAATATAGACCACATGAATCTTGAGAAATCATCGATAAGCAAAAAGATATATCGATTGTTTCCTGGTGTTGGTGGTGATATAGGCCCGCACAAGTCGCCATGGATCAGCTCTAACGCTTGTGTTGCTCGATACATTGTCTTTGTTGGGAATGACCTTCTTGTTTGTTTCCCTACTAGACATGTATCGCATACTCTTTTCTCTTGCTGAAACCGTGGTAACCCTGTGACCAGATCATTGTCGACCATGTTCTTGAGTACTCCAAAGTTCACATGACCCAGCCGTGCATGCCAAGTCCAACCAGTGTCATCGTTTTGTGCTTGAAGACACTTAGGAACCAGTATTTCCATTGGAGTTTTGTACAGGCGGTTTTGTGATCTTTTGACTCTGACAAGTAACCTTCCTTGAGGATCACTTAGTGTTAGTGAATCTCCTTTCATATTCACCTCACACCCATTCTCTGTTGCTTGTCCTAAGCTCAAAATATTGTGCTTCAAACTCGGGATAAAGTAAATTTCTTTGAGAGCCTTCTTTTCACCTGTCTTGCTCACAAAGGTAATTGTACCTTTTCCCATTATATCAACATATGAGCCATCACCAAACTTTACTTGTCCTTTTATAAGTTCGTTTAGGCTGGAGAAGAATCCTATGTTTCCCGTCATATGGTTGCTTGCGCCATTATCTAGGAACCATATGCTTTTATTTTCTTCACCGGTATCATAGTTATTTGGGTTTATCTTGTCCTCGTTCAGAAACACAACCTCGTGAACATATAATGCCTCGGCTTCTTCCGTTTCATTCAGGTTTGTCTCTTGGTTTTTATTTTTCTTTTCTGGACAAGTTGATGCGAAGTGGCCAGGTTTGTCACATATCCAACAGATGACTTTCGACCTGTCCTTCTTTTGTTCTGATTCGATTCTCCAGGTGCTCCTCCTTGGTTTTGGCTATTTGATCTCCCTCGACCTCTTCCTCTGCCTCCACCACCTCTGCTTTTTCCACGAGAGCCTCCATAACCTCCACAGTTATTTTGATCAGAGTTAGCCCACATTAGCTTGCCTTGATCTTCCTTTTGAGCTTCTTCTCCTATTCGTTCTTCGTATGCTTTTATCCTCCCAACTATCTCTTCAAAACTTGTTGCGTTTAAGTCTAGATCTTGTTCTATGGAAGCCACGATCTGAATAAACTTGTTTCGGGAAAGAGCTTTCAGGAATTTCTTTACTAGTACTGATTCTTCAATGGTTTTTCCTAATGAGGCTGACTTGGAAGCCAAACCTGAGATTTTTCCTAAAAAATCATCTACAGAGTCAGTGTTGCTCATTGTCAGTTTGTCAAATTCTGCCATCAATGTCTGTTGCCTTGCTTCTTTTACTCGATCTGCTCCTAGATGTCGCGACTTGACTGCATCCCAGACTCCTTTTGATGTAGTTTGCTCTCCTAGTTGAAGTATGAGCGATTTGGGTATAGATTGGAACAGCAGGGCTATCGCGATGTCATTCTTCTTTGCATCCGTAGACCCTGGTTCGATCGTGTCCCATACTTCGTATACCCTTAACATAACTCTCATCCTCATCGTCCAAACTGTGTAGTTTGTTGACGTGAGCATAGGACATTGGATCGCTGCTGATCCGATATCCTTTGGACGTGGTTGGACCAACTCGTCTCCCATCGTCGTGTTGCTTGTGATCTTCGTTTAGGTAATCCCTTAGGCTTCGTCTTTGCTCTGATACCAATTCAAGAATATAATGTGCTAAGAACTTGTTTATAAAGAACTTCTCTTCTTTATTAGATTTAGAAACTTCTCAAAACTAAACCTCTTATCTTAGTCTTAAGGAACATCTCTCCTTAGACTCTGTTTATATAGATATTAGCTTCTCCTAATTCTATATAACAAAGGAAATATAAAACCTTATCTAGATATTAAACTATATCTAAAACCTTATTAAATAAATCCTTATGTTTATCTCTTAGACAACTTTCTAAAGAGATAACTTCCTAATCAAGTTAGGAATTATCCAACACCAATTGCAACTCAACGACCAATGTTGTTTGCTTCCGAGAATCTACACAAAAAAAAGGTTAGAACTTACATGAAAAAAAAAATAAAAAAAAATATAGAACCAAAATACGAAATTACTCATGAAAGTCAAGTTCTTTAAATATTTGCACTAAGGTACAAGCTTTACTTTTTTTTTTTTTTGATGGAACTCCGCAGCCATTTCAACAAAACAACGTAGGATCAATTTCAAAAAAACCTATAATATGAACCGATCCAATATGGTTTACAGTTGCAAAGACTATAATATGAACATATTCTTAAAAGACATTTGAGTTTAAACATCAACAAGGATATACCGCTACACTCTCTCAGATTGCCGTTTTGACATAAAGATGTCCAAACTTTCTCTCTACTCTCTCACAGATTGCCATACTGACAAAAAAGTAAGTAGGCCATGTCCATGTGCCAGTTTGACAAAGCCACCATCACCAAACATCCCACCGGAAGAATCCTGAAGCACCCAGTATTTGGTTCCATGCTCGTCAATGTCAAACCCAACCAAGATATGACCAGGATACTCAGGGATTGATTTCTCACCAATCTTGGGGCAACATATATCCTACAGACAAAAAAAACGTCGTAAAACCCTCTCCTCTCATCAACAACCGGGCTGTTGTCACAATATCGTTTGGGATTCATGTCTAGAAATTCTTGGACAGAAAGACATAATCATTAATATTTGTTATTCTTGAGGTGGTAAAGAGCTTCTACCTGTTAATATATTTTGAGAGCCGATTATTTCCATAGCAAATTTAAAAGAGATGTATTACCATCTAGTATTAAAATCACAAATGCTTTATAGAAAAAACAACGACGATATAATCCTTTGGTAAACAAGAAAAAAAAATAAACAGAAACGATAAAAATTTATTGTTGAAAAACCATACATTGCAATATTATTAAGAAAATGTCACAACTTTTGATAAAAAATGGTTTACCAATATTATTACTCTAAATAAAACGCACAATTTGTGTCCATAAAAAGATTCAACCATTCATTTCTCATCATTGAATGCTAGTTGGATTAGATCAAAATTGCTTGTTGGGTCTTCTTAAGCCTTGCCCATAATTGAATGAAGATTTCTTCATCAAACACTCCATTCACGTTCTGAAAATAGAATATTAGATGGTAAAAAATATATCAGAAGAAACATGATCAGAAAGATTCATACATTCTATTTTATGGACTGAGCACAACCCCTTTTGGTAATTTCGACCAGGCCCGTTAACTAATTGACAAGGCCCAACGAAACTAAGAGGCGTTAAGAGCCCATTCGACAAGCCAAAACGAGGTCGTTCCAGAGATGGGCTTCGCGAATATAAGGAGCAACTCGCCACATCGACATGGATGAAGCAGCTCGCCAACATGATATTTAGAGAGACGGTCGGTCAGGTCTACCTGCCCGACCGTTTGACCTATCCTGACCGAAATGTAACCTAATCTCATCACTATAAATAGCCCTGTAACTTCATTTATTACGGGATCCGTAATCTGAAATAAAGACTAAAAACTCGATATTTACGAATAAAAGAAATCTATACTTTCACCTCAATAAAAAGACCTCGATCACTATAGCACATCGAGCTCAACTCAATATAACAAAAATTTCCGAACCCTCTTCGATAATATTTTACTGAATTGACCTTGTGTTTATACGAACAAATAACTCCAATATATTCACTTTCTCATAATCTGATGCAATATGTACATTCATCTATTCTAAAAAAATAATAAGATTTAGTCACTCAAGAATCAAGATTCAACCATTCTCAATCGATTAGTTAATTTATCATCTTTAAATGTAAGTCATTCTGATTTTCATCAAAAAAATATTCATAGAGTTTCAGCCACTAGTAACAAAGATCATAGAAAATATTTTATACCTCTAATTCCAATTGCAACCCAACGACCAAATTCTGTTTGCTTCCGAGATTTTATACAAGAAAATATGGTTAGACATTCATCACTGAAAATGAACTTACATGAAAAAAAAATCAGGAAATATAGACATTTAATCATTTGCACTAAGATAGCAAGCTTTACTTTTTTTTTAATGGAACTCCGCAGCCATTGTTGTATGCAAATCACCTCAATCATTTAAGGTGTCAAACAACTTCTAAAAGGATCCAAAATTCAGGCACTAGTACTAAAAGCCAACTCTTAAGCAACAAAAGATATTTGGATTGCAAGAACATCTCTAGTCAGCTCTAATAAAATAGGGTATTTAGGACTATTACGCTTCCACCAATCTAAATATCATAACCAAGTCCCAAGCTGGTGCAATCAAATATATGCACAACTCACTACTTAATTCTTCATTTGCATATTCACTAACCATCTCTGCGTAAATAAAATCCATCCTCTCATACCCATCATCATCTGATAAATCAAACAAAACACTTGTTGTATCATAATTACCATGATCCCCTGCATTTCCAACACTATCACCTTGAGATGGTATGGTTAGAATAACCGTCTACTCTTCATATAGCTGATGCAGATGATATAAGAATTAAGATGCTTACTTTCCATACTTTCTTTACCATAGAGCTTACTTTCCTGTCAAAGCAAATTGAAACAAACTTTATTTTATTCTTTTGATCAAACATATTGACAGTTATCACAAGTGGATTCATATTTTGATAAATTCATTCCAATATTTTTCAAACTTAGGTTTTCAAAGACACTTGCAAGTTTGTGACATTGTATGTAACACTTGTAGTCTTGTACTTGAGTCGGCGAAATCGCTCGAGTGGGTGAATTGAAAGTACTAAACTTTTTGTCAAACGACTTGAATGAAATCACTTTGAAACCCTGAAATGACTCTCCAATAGATTCGCGTGACGTTGGCGATTCGTAATCCTAGTCGCTTGGGGACAAGAACACGAACCTGCTCGCAACCTAATTCGATCTCTAATGGCTGTGAACGTAGCGACCAAACGCAAACGCAAGCGCGGCGTCTCGAGTCAACAGAGAACCACCATCCCGAAAAAACGCAGATTCTTCTCGGGCAAGCCAGTTTCCTCTTCCAATGCTACAATCTCGACGCTTTCGAGCTACCCAGTTACGAAAGTTCGAGAATTTCATGCCCGTCGCAGAGGGTTTCTTCGATTTAGGTCACTGGTTCGTCGTGCTCCAGTCTTGAAAAAGAAGAAGGAAAAACCTAGAATTTGCACTGGCAATGTAGAGATTAGTCGTGAAACAAGCAATTTGTCTGGTCTCAAGTGTGATTCAAACAAACCCGTATTGAGATACAATGAAAAAGAGAGGATTGTGATTGATTTGGTTGATGACGACGATTCAAGCTCTGAAGAAGCTGCTCTCGTGGTTGAAGATGATACGGAAAATTTGGTTGAGGAACGATCTTCTTCTTTGGGTGTTCGAAATGGTAAAAATGGGAACAACTTGAGAGTATCATTGCTCCGCAGATCTCCCCGTTTGATGAAAAACCGTGTTGAGGTGCTCTTCTTGCTCCAATGTTCTCTTGAATGCATACGATGTTGTTGCTTATGGTTGTCGGATTATAGTATCTATTAGCTTTAAGAACTTGGAGTGATACCTAAGCTGCTTGATAGTATCTGGTTTTGTACATTACAGAGATTCAATCATGACTTGTAGTTAGAGTTCTTTCGAGTTATGAGGTTGTTTCTGCATAGTGACAAGTTGTTAGCTTGGGATAAATTTAGTTGAAGAAGCACATTGTTGATAACGGTACACATTTGTTATTGAAAGTTGTTTTATTGATTTGCAATGTTGTTGCATATGGTTGTCTGATTATTGTTGATGCAAACACTCGTACTAGAGTATCTATTAGCTTTAAGAACTTTGAGTAATACCTAAGTTGCTTATTTGTATATAGTTTTGTACATTCCAGAGATTTAGTTAGCTGCAATCAAGACTTATAGTTTGAGTTCTTCGAGTTATGAGGTTGTTTCGAACTAGTCACAAGTTCTTAGCTTGGGTTAAGTTTTGTCGACAGAGCACGTTATTGAGACTGTATTCATGTGTTTATTATTGAAAGTTGATTTATGGATTTGTTGAAGGTTTCTAATGAACTCTTTCTACCGCTCAAAAAGGAAGAAGAAACTGAAGTTAATGTTGCATTCTCTATGAGAAATAGGTATAATTTTTTTTTTTGAGCTTCTAGCATTTCATGTTATTGATGATTCAGGAATCTGATCAACTTTGATTGCACAATCTCAGAACGAAGGTTGTGGTTTCGCATGAAAACTCCAACATTGATATTCGTGGAGAAACTTTACAATGCCTTAAACCGTCTGCTTGGCTTAACGACGAGGTTGCTTTTCTTACATCTGTTTTTTTTTTTCTTTTAAATTTGGTTCGAACTCTTTTTGTTGCATTTTCCAGTTTTGCACTGATGTATGGTGTTTTAATTTGCTCTGTTTTATAGGTCATCAACCTTTATCTTGACCTGCTGAAAGAGAGAGAAACTAGAGATCCTCAAAAGTACCTCAAGTGTCATTTCTTCAATACCTTTTTCTACGTCAAGGTTTGCTTTCTGTTCTAGTTCTCATGCTTCAAAAAAATATAGGTTTTCATGTTTCCTAGTGTCAGATCATTTCGGCCATGACTTGCTTCCATAAAAGTTATAAACTGCCACGCTTAAGATTTCTCCGATCTCAATGTGTTTTGGCTGAAACTAGCAGATTCTGCTCCTAGTATTCAGTTGTCTATATAAGGCTTGTGACAGCTATTAATGATGTTAATAAATGTTCACAGGCTTATGTTTACTCCTTCTAATTACATTTGTTCAGCTAGTAAGTGCCTCCGGTTACAACTACGAAGCTGTCAGGAGATGGACTACCCAGAGAAAGCTGGGATATAATCTTATTGACTGTGACATAGTGAGCTTTCCGCAAAACTTAAACTCTTGGTTACCTTTTGTTAATCTTACAAACATAATCCAATTTGATTGATGTTGAATCTGTTGCAGATATTTGTTCCAATCCACGGAAGTCTACATTGGTCCCTGGCAATGATTAATATCAGGGAATGCAAGTTCCTGTATCTTGATTCACTAAATGGATTTAATCCCAAAGTCTTGAATGCTTTGGTATAAATTCTTGATCACAAATTTTACCCATTTGCACTTTGAAAATATGATGCTATTGATTATGTGATAATTCTGAAGCTACTGTGAAAATAAGATATTTGTAAGTTAATGGTGGTATTTGCTTCAGGCAAAGTACTTGGTGGATGAAGTAAAGGACAAGAGCGGGAAACATATTGACGTTAGTTCATGGGAGATCGGATACGTTAAAGACCTTCCTCGGCAACAGAATGGGTAAGTAATTCCAGTTTTGCTATGTTATTGATCAAGTGAAAGGAAATTATCTTATTAACAAACCATCCATTGTAGAATTATCCAAGCTTTCTTTAGCTATGTGAGTTAGGAATAGATCCGGTTTATGTGTTGATATAGGTTATGTTCGGATAAGCAGGAAAACATATTCTATAGAAAAAAAAAAACTAACAGTATAAAAAAAAACTAATGTTTCTCATGGTTTGCTATATAATTTGCAGTTACAAGCTTATCGTATTCCTTGTAGCTTATTATCAAGCGTAGCTAATGCAACAGCTCTTTTATAGCCATTTGCGTTATGCAGTTATAGATTTTCTGACACTCCTTTTTTGCAATTTCTCCAGGTATGACTGTGGGATGTTTATGCTTAAATACATAGACTTTTACAGTAGAGGACTGAAGCTACATTTTAGCCAGGTAATAAGAGATATCATCAATATCTGCAGAATTGTGGGTGGGCTAGTTATGGAATTAATATGCAGTGGTGAAACATGTTTTGCAGAAGGACATGCCATACTTCAGGTTAAGAACAGCAAAGGAGATACTTAGACTGCGAGCGGACTAGTTTTGCCGGTTTTTGGTGATAATAGCTTTTTATTTTAGGAAGCCTACAATGTCATTTAGAAGGCTCTTAGTAAAAATTATGGATTAATCTGCTGTGGCTGTGGAGGATGCTAGATATCTCATGGTCATGGCTGCTTTTTGGAAATATTGATTAGTTTTCTTTTTGCTAATAGAGTTGTAAGGCTGTAGCTTATTACAATCAATGTTATTATCAAATCCAACAATGTTATGTTAGAAGCCTCTGAGCAAATTTTCAATCTTATGGTCATAGCTGCTTCTTGCAACAGTGGTTTGTTTCTTTGTTCAAAGAGAATTAAAGCTTTATTAGTGATTACATACAAAGTAACCAACATTGTCATTTCAGATGCCTCTCAGCAAAATCTAATTTGCTTTGGCTATTGAAAGTGAGAGAGAATGAGACAGACTTCATACTCATGGCTGCTGCTTCTTGGAGTGTCTCTGAGCAAAGTTCTTTATCCTGGAAAACCCATCAATGAGGAGCTCGTGCTCAACCGCAAATGTGATACGTAGCCAGTTCTTAAGCCCAACAGCTCGACCTGCAAGAGCCGCATCGATTACTTTAACTGCCCATAACCATCAACAAAGCTCGTTAACAAGACTATAACATTTACCTGGTAGGATAATCATGGACTCCTCTTTGGCTAGCTTGCAGCAGAAGTCCAAATCATCACTGATATCTTCGAGTAGAGAAAGGTTTAACTTCACCTGCACCAACAAACAGATTAATCTCTGAGCTTGAGCTTTGACAGATAAGTAATCTGATTGCTGTCAATTCTTTACCATCGTGAACATTGACCCCTCTGGTTTGCAGGGACAAGTGATGCAAGGGATCTTCATAATCTCTTCATAACAAAGCTCAGCACATTCTTTCACCATTTCGAGTTTCGATGAGAAGAATTCTTCTTTCGTGTTCCCAACAATATCAGGAACTGCGCCCTAAAAGTCATTTCATTTCTACTGTCAGATACATGTCTTATACCAGCCACTATTCAACACCGATGCATCTCATTAACATACCTGAATGAACGTTGCAGCATCCGTGGACATGTTGAGGACGTTGGTTAGAGTCTGAAGAAACTAATAGATAGCAAAAAACAGAGATTATTTACAGATACATTCTTAAAAAGAGATTGATTGAGCAATTGCTAAGGGACAAACCCCAGAATCTTTCATGATGCTATGAGGGTCAAGAGTCACCATCCAGCCAAGTCTCCAGCCAGGAACAAACCATCTTTTCGATATGGCGCCAAACAAAATTACAGGCACTATCTCTGCAAACTCAGCCATGGACACAAATGGTTTGTCCCCAAATGCAAAATGGTCATATACTTCATCTGCGATCACAAGTATTCCAAGCTTGCAAGCCGTCTCTGAAATCTTCATCCAACCATATAAAGATGACAAAGACATCAAAAAAATCTGAACACATTCTCTTACCATTTCCACAAATGAAGCCTAGTATCCAAAACGAAAAGTAAGAAGCAAGTAAACACACCTTTTGAAGATGTTGGCGAGAAAAAACGTTTCCACAAGGATTGCAAGGGTTGATAAGAACAATAGCCACGGTTTTGTCATCTGCAAGAGCTTCAACTGCGTCGAGATCAACATCCCAGCCATTTTCTGGTAGGAGGTCAAAATAACGAACCTCTAGCTGGCTTAAAGACGCTCTTGAATCATACATCGGGTAAGTGGGCCTAGGAAGCAGGATGTTTGCACCGGGAGTTGCGAGTGCGGAGATCAAAATCTCAATGGCTTGCAAACAACCAGCTGTGATATGAACATCATTTGGAGATATCTTGTAAGAGAGATCGCGAGAGAGGTACTCTGCAACAGCCCTGTGAGGTGGAAACAAAGCCATCAGTTCTTTCTCAAAAGCTTTAATACACATTGCAAAATGTAGTCTGAATATGTAAAAAAGATAAAACATCATAGAAACACGAATCAAAACAACCCCAATATCTCAATCTAACCCAATGATTTAACCAATTAACCATTATTGTCTTTGTGGAAAATTTAAATTTAACTTATTTTCCGACTGTTTCTTGTTGATAATCCACTCTTTGAACAGAAACAGGTAAAAGTTCAAATCTTGTGTACGTAGGAAGCAAGAACAGACCCTTAGATTGAGATCAAAAGATAAAAAAGTCAGCGGTTCTTAAAATTAAACAGCAAAATGGTGTAAACAAGCAAGGCCAGCAAGATTTTTTCATAACTTACTAAAAAGACCCAAAACGTTCCAATAATCATGACATCCCCAAGATCTCAATCAATTTAATCAATTAACCATTATTGTCTTCGAGGACAAGTTAACTCATTTTCCGGCTGTTTCTTGTTAATTTATCCACTCTTTTAACAGAAAACAAGCAAAAGTTCAAATCTTTTGTACTCAGTAAGCAAGAACAGAGCCTTAGGATACCCAAAAAAACACAGCTTTGAGATCAAAAGTAAAAAACTAAGAAGACCCAAAACGAAATCAAAGGCATCAAACAGAAAACGAAAGAAGAAGAAGGAGAAGGAGAAGAAGTTGTTTCTTACTTCCTAGCGACAGGGATACCAGAAGCAGAGGAATAATTGTTAAACTTGGTGGAGCGGACAGAATCACAGATTGCTTCGACGGCGGATGGGTCGGTGCTGAAACTCGGGAACGGAGAAGGATCTCCGTGTCCGAGAGGGATGATGGGTCTGGAGTCGCCGGCGTCGAGATTACTAATCAAGGTATGTAGATACTCACGAATGCTCAGAGAGCTTGATCGTTCGACGACCTCGTTGGCTCCGAAGTTCCATCTCTTGGTTCCGATTTCTCCCATTTTCCTCTCAGAAACTGAGAGCTGACTACTTTGGTTGTGATTTGTGTGATTTGTGAGTGTGACTGGTGTGGTATTGGTTGGTGAACCATTTCCTCAAATTTTGGCATTGAGAGAAACGACAGAACTTTATCAAACTGGTATTTGGAGTGTAGCTTTTACTTACCGTAGCAATATCTATCTACTACGTAAAGATATACTCCAAGACCATATGTAACAACTTTACAAAATGGTTTTTTTTTTTTACTTTTTGATAGAATAGTAACATGATGAATTGATGATTGTAATGGGTTAAATATATTTTGATTTTCATTTGATTACTAGTGATTTGGTCTGCATCTTGTGCAGGCTCGAATTGTTATTTTATATGTTTTCATTAGTATTTCTGTTATGAGATGATTGTTATTGTTGTAATTTGATAATTCTTTTTGTTTTTAAAATATATTTATACCTCGTAGAGTTTTTGATTTAAAATGTATTTGATGTTTTTTTCATATTTTAGTATTTATACTCTTGTCTGCTAGTCTTCAATAATTGCGAAAAAAAATTAAAGTTTGTATTGGTATAGTTGTTTTTCAGTCTTAACCTCATTCTTTGATCGTAATTTCCTTGTAAAGATTGTATATTAAATTTGTGTGTTCAAAATTTCAAATAAATAGCATCTATTCGTAAGTGCCAACCAATGTCTGTTAAACAAAGAAATATGTAAAAAAATGCAACGAATGACTTTAATTCAGAAATCGATATAATAGTGACAAGTATCTCTAAGCACAAATCACTATAAAAAATGAAAACTAAAAAAGATATTCTTCTAGTTTTTATAAACATGTCTATTAAACACTAAATTTTAGCATAAACTTCCTTGTAGACAATATTCATTGTTTTCCTTTGCGGTATTCTTTTCTCGTCAGTAATAAATATTTGTGAAAATTCCTTAGACTAGCCTTTAAAGTTGATGAAATGACAAACCTAGCCTAACATTTTGATCATCTTACTAGACTAACCTTATAAAGTTGGATTAAGTCCTTTTTATCCAGCTGTTCAAAATTATTACAAAAATGCCATTCAAGTTAATAAAAATTAAAAAAATTTATTTTTTATCCAGCTGTTCAAAATTATTACGAAAATGCCATTCTGGTTAATAAAAATTAAAAAATTTATTTTTTATCCACATGTTCAAACTTATTACGAAAATGCCACTATAGTTAATAAAAATTAAAAAATTGATTTTTTTATCCAGCTGTTCAAAATTATTACGAAAATGTCATCCTGGTTAATAAAAATTTAAAAAATTGATTTCTTTTTATTATTATTTCTACAGAAAAAAACGAGTATAAGTATATTTCTACAGAAAAAAAACATAAAAATCTGATTATTAAAAAAAAACCTTAATTTGGTTCTTGTCGCCGTTGTAGAAGAAGAAGAAGAAGAAGAAGAAGACTTCACCGAAGATTGGTTCTTGTCGCCGGCGTCTCTGCGGCACGAAGATACGGTCCCATCAGCTCTGAATCTTCCACCGTCGCAGCTTCTTCGCTTTCCATGTAGAGCTTCTTGATAGGCGAACATAGGGATTTCTCCTCTGGCTCGAAAGATTCCGGTTAGCAGTTTCCCTCTTTTCACAGCTTTCCTCTTTCCAACTTTCTCCTTCCTTCTCCCTTTTTATCTCTTCACAGCTTCCCTCTTTTTCGCAGATCCACACAGATCTTGGTGCTGGAGATCTCAGTAATATTTGGCATGACTCTTAAGCAGCATTCTCGCCGCGTCGCGCACAACCGCGGTGGACAGACGTTGTTGCGATGGAATGGTGGTGTTGTGGAGGTTGTCGGTGGCGTTAATTTTTCTGTAAAAACCATAACCCTAATTTTTTTTTTTCAGGTACGTTTGGTAGATATATTTGGAAATCGATATTGTATTTTTTTGGTTGTAAAGTTCATAATGTGTGATGGTAGATTTATTTGAAAAACGGTATGTTGTTTGGTAGATTATTAGTTATTTGATGGTAGATATATTTAGAAAACGAAATGTAATTTGGTAGATTTATTAGTTATTTGATGGTAAAATTATTTTAAAAAACGATGTCGTTTGGTAGATTTATTAGTCATCTAATGATAGACTTATTTGTAAAACGATGTGGTTTGGTAGATTTATTAGTCATTTAAAGGTAACTTATTTGAAAAATGATATGTGTTTGGTATATTTATTAGTTATTTATGGTAGATTTATCAGTCGTATATATTTGAATTTTATATATGAATGACAGTATTTGTTTATTTTTTTTTTCTGACAGATTATGAGCTTTGCCATGGTGAACAAATCTTTGATGGGATATCCAGCATCGATCCGACATGTTTCACTATGAATTGTAGATTTGCATTTGGTAGATTTGTTTTGAAATAATGGTAAATTTATTATTAAATTGATAGTATATCTATATTTGAATTTATAAAAATGATAATTAGATTTTAAATGATAATACTTTCGTTTTCAAATTATATTTGCATAAAACATTGACCCAGACATTTCACATTTTTGCCACATTTGCTTGTAATGTTATTATTCAATTCAATTTATTTCTTTACTTTCACTATGATGTATATCATAACTGAATAAAATTTTAATCAAAACACATGACTAAAATCATTTGACGTTGTGATGTTGTAAGAATTTATGTAAATAGAGTTAAATGTAACAAATATTCAAAAATAAAAATCAAAAGATCATAAGTTAAGAAATGGTTATTACAAATATGACATATATGTTGAAAGTTAATATGAAAAGCAAAGTTATCTTAGAGAAAAGATATATCATAGAAAAAATATTCATGTTAGAAATTTTTGACCATTGATTATGGCATCTATATCGTAAAGACCAATAATCATATGTGATCGAATCACAGTTAACCGACATAATCTTAGCAAACTCATGCAAAGAAAACGTCAATGGTAACAAAACCAAGTCAAATATAACCATTGAACAAGTCTACCATATGTACGAAACCTGTTTAACATACGATACTCCAAAACAAGTCTACCACACCTCTGTTTTTTTCGTAGATTGCAGAATACATTTAGGACAAAAAAGTAATTTCAATCCAAAAAGTCAAATGTCTGCCAAACATTAACAACTAAGTCTACCTCAAGCATGAAAAATAACTCTACCATAGAAACAAGTCTACCATAAGCACCTCATATCTCTACCAGATCGAGGTTATCTTTGTAAATACCAAACTTAATTAATCCACCACATGATTATTATAAGAAGTCTACTATATGTACAATAACTCTACCAAATTACATAAACTCTACCAAACTAACAAACAAATCTACCGACATTCTGTAAGTCTACTTCATGTAACAATAATATACCCCTTTACCCGGAAAAGAATTTTATTTGAATTTTAAATCTTCCACAAAACAAACATATCTACTACAAAACAAATAAATCTACCAACATTCTGTAAGTCTACCTCATGTAACAAATATTCTACCACTCACCGGAAGGAATTTTACTTGAATTTAAATCTACCACAAAACAAACATATCTACCACAAAAGCAAAAAACCTACCAACTAGATATAACTCTACCATAAAACAAATATATCTACCGTCACGTATTGACAACTTTTTTCACATAAATCTACTGCCAAAGGACATAAGTCTACCAACTCAGAAATTAAATCTACCTCATTGTCAATAAATCTACTGACAAAGTCAACTATGCGAGAAAGTCAACGATTTCTTTAACAAGTCTACCAATACGTTTGACAAGTCTGCCATTCATAACAACAAATCTACCGAAACATAATAAATCTACCTCTCATTGTCAAAACTCTACCAAGATAAGTCTACCAATATTTGTAAACACTACCAACTCTCGAATAAATCTACCATCGACCTAATAACTCTACCGACAAAATTTTTGCGTTGACCAAAATTTGATAAGTCTACCGTCAAAGCCTGGTAGACTTATCAATTTTTCAGCGCTATATTCTGCCTACGTGGCATTAAAAATGTAATGTCATTTTCGTAATTAGGTTTTTTTCAACAAAGGCGAAAAGGGTGTTTTGGGTATGCTATGTTAGTTTTGTAATAAAAATAAAAATGCGCCAAACAAGTTATATAGATACTTTCTAAGGTTACTACAGTAATCCTCCCTAAATATTTTCAAACATTTTCTAGATGTTACTCTTGAAACTGCAACATAGAACTGACGGTGAGAGAATACAGGTTTGGGTAAATATAACCCAACTCTCTCAAACGTTTGACTTTGACTCTTGTTAATAATCACTGCAAAAACAAGTGTTATGGGGAACTGTCTACGATTCATACAAAAGGGAAAGCGTGCGTCTACCAGTGTTACAAACATCCTTGGTATTTACACACACTCATCTACGTGATTGTCGTAATTTTCCGTAATCACCCTAGCCTCAATAACATGATTTTCCAACTTAGTCACTATCAATCTTGTACCATTGCACAATCCACTCTTAGGATCAATGTTTCGTAGTAACATTATCAGAGCTCTCACCTTCAAGAATAGTTTGTGATCAGGCATACCTGAAATTTTAATGTTCTTCAAAAACTCTTGCGTATATATGATGTCGTCAGCATCATTTATGTTTGAATGTTCAATACTATCTGCACTTAAAAATCTTTTTTCTTCACCTAAATATTTAACAATTTCAAACATTAGTTACATATAACATAATATTAATTTTAGTACCGCTTTTAATAATCATTTTCTTTTTAATTTGAAATACGAATGTATTAAACATTTAAGGTGAAGTTTGCTCGTGACTAAGTCCATATTATTGTTAAAATATGTTTCCATATTTTAAATTTATTGGCCGAATTAATGATAGTAAAATTGTCTTAAAAGTTTGAAAAATACCTGGTAACTTTGATAGCATGTATTGGTTTATGATCTCCACATCCACATTCCTACGACTTGATATAGCTCTGTCTCTGAAGAACTGTGCATCTGTATTGGTGGCAAACCAATTCACCATAAATCTCCCGAACAATCGATCGTACAAGATCGTCGGAATAAAGAATTAGCAAATCTTCTTGTATCTCAATTTTGACTTCTCCCATATTAGGCTCATTTATTTTTCCGTCACCAATATCTAATATCCACTTTGAGAATTCTTTAAGATCTTCAGCATCAGTATCAGTCAGACCTGCGTGCAATCTCATATTTTGTGTAAGTTGTAAAACTTCACATTTGTGCCAAAGCGCTGATAAATTTAAAGCGGCCATCATGGGTTTAGACCTTTTCACATCTGGTATTACTGGCAAAACCTGTCTAAAATCACTGCCAAAAACAATCACCTTACCACCAAACAGTTCCTGATACTTTAATATATCACACGCTTCTATGTCATATCTCAAAGCAGAACTTGCTCATCATTGGGCCTCATCCCATGTTATGAACCGAGTCTCTTTGATTAATTCCGTCAAATACTAACCCGACTTCATCGAGCATGTGGTATAGTCATTAACATTAATAGGAATGCACAATCTAGAATGTGTTGTTCTACCACCTTGCAATAGAAGTGACACAATCCTACTTCACCTTTTGATCTCAAAACAGCTCCTAGAGCACTCCAGAGGAAAGTTTTCCCAGTACCACCAAAACCGTAGACAAAAATAAAGACTTCACCAGCATCGCGGTCTACTGCATCTAATATCTCTGTGTAAATCAAAAGCTGTTCATCAGTTATCTTCGACATGAGCTCACTATGTTTTTCTCGCAGTTCATTTCGACTATAACTCTTCTAGTCACCTATTAAAGTATTTTTGTATTTGTCGATCTCAATGTCATCTAGACTGGGGATCTTGAAATTGGACAGAAAATTACCACTCACAGCTTCTCAATCTCTGATAATATAAACTTTTTAATTTATTCATCATCCATAACCAAATATGCGGATAGAATTAGAAAAAATTAGTGGGAAACAATTTAAAGTGAACACGACATAGTTATTTGTGTAGAGTTTGAAAGTTCTGCAAGTTAAGATGATGGTAATAGAAATTGTGAGGTTCCAACAGAAAAATTCGTGAGTTTGTTAAAAACTGGATAAAAAATTGATAACCAAAGTTCTGCAAGTTTTTGAATTTTTGCAATTTTCTAAAACACATTTTAAATTGGTGATAAAAAATTAGGTGCTTATTAGTTTAAGTGGAAGCGATCCTTTTATTTTCCTAAAGTAGCTAAATAATGCAATTATTGATTTATATGACAAATAAATTTGTAAAATCCATAGCTTATAAAGACGATTTAACATGAGGAGATAGGGACTTTGAAAACACGTCTCCATAGCTTATAAACTCCGGAACTTTTGAGCTCATTTAAAAACGAGAAAACACGAACATGGCTACATGTTTTATCATTAAATAAATTTTGATCAAATCCAAGACTTTAAAATCATGTTAGCATGAAAAAAGCGACTTACTTGGGATTTTCCTTATCTTCTTTTGCTGGTGTAAAATATCATCTGATAACATTTCCCAAGTTGTGTTCCAGACATTTAGGATTGACCCAATGTTATTCGATAGCAACATTATAACAAATAGTTTACGTAAAAACTGTCAAGATCCCTAATAAATGGCTTCTTTGATTGCTTTGATAAATTCTTTGTCATCATCCAGCAATCCTAATGCAAAGCAAGCTTCTTATAAAGTAGCATAGAGCACAACATTTACTGTTCTAATATCATCAAAACACGTAGGTCCTTTCACGAGGTTAAGTAAAACACGTAGATAGTATACTTTGCCTAATGTAGGCGGCACATATGTGATCTTGCATATAGCTTTTCGTCGTTTTTGTGGCTCCCTAGTTCTTGTCTTGACATGCCATGCAAACTTATTTGGAAAATCAGCATAAGTGAGCTCCTTAGCTTCTAGATACATATTATTGCATTTCATCCACGCTAAGATTAGACTGACTAACAGACATGATTTAACACATCTTCAACCATTTCATCTTCATTATACACGAGAAGTTGTTGATGAGGATGATGGAACGAAAGCTTCTCAACTGCTATCCTACGAAACTGAATAACGAATGCCAAGATACGACATACTGCTTCACAAGCGGACACATATCTGTATATTATATTGACTTTAGAAACCAAAAAAGCTAATTGTTGAGACTAAAGAATTTAACATCATAGAGGAATGAATTATAGGTTCATTGTGGTTATTTGTTTCCATATTTACCATATCCTATATGATTGTTTTCTTTTTCACTAGTTTTAACAAACATTTACTAAAACTTTAAAAAGTTCGGTTTGTAATAAAAAACAACTTAAAAGAATAGTTAAGAAAATCAAATTTTAATCTCCAACTAATATTCTTTTATTTTGTTTTCTTTATCGCTTTCACCAACTCCAACTCCAACTCTCACGTAGTGATGAGTGGAGATTTTGACTCATTCTAACCTGTGTTTACTAATTGTTTTAAGAGTTTTTGGAGTCTTTTCAGGAAGTTTCAGGTGACTTAGAGGCCTTATCAGAGGATTGGAGTGTTTAGGAGGCATTGGAGCAAAAGGAGATGAATTGGAGCAATAAGGAGCTATTTCACACGCTTTTGGAGAAATCATCCGCGGAGCACCTGCTCCCGGTTTGGACCCTTTGTGGAGCACCTGCTCCAGACGGGAGTAAAATAAGGAAATCGACTTTTACCTAATTTTAGGAGGAGAAAGAGAATAAAAAGTCCACAGCCGCCTGTGTTTTATTATCACGTTTTTCTACAGACTTTCTACGCTTTCTTTTTTACAATTTTCTGAACCAGAGAGTTTTTACTTGTAAGCTTTTGGGAGAAGAAATCTGCTACACTTTGAGAAGAATTCTGAACCCCTATTATCTCTTCTGCGATTTTAATCCATGAATTTCTTTTCATCTGTTGCTGTGTTTCTTTTCTCCATGTCTGAGTAGATCTCTTAGCTAGATTAAAGCGTTCAAAGGATTTCATGAGTTAAAGAATTAGATGCAAATAGGGCTTGATATCTATTGTCTTCACCATTGTTAGACTTAATGCTTAGGTTGAATTGATCACTCAATCTGCGATTTTAGGTTAATCTATTCATCAAAAGTGTAATAGGTCGCTAGAATAAACATTGGTGAGCGATTTGTCCTTAGCCAACGACAGTTGAAGTTAAGGCAAATCGTGAACAGATCAAACCTGCTAGCTAATGCTTGTCTGCAATTTTCTAAGTTCAAACGACAGTTTAGGATTTAGGTTGTTAGACAAAGTTATCGAGATCACGACGGTGGATCGATAAGCTTTTCTGTTTGAGTTCGAGACTTGCGTTACACTTGTGCCCTGAATAGTCATCTGGTTCTTATCTCTGAAATTCCTGCGAATTGCTTTGATCTAGTGCTTGTTTTAATTTGAATTTAAATCGTTGTTTGCCATTCTGTTTACTTTTTAGTTTTCGCAACAAACCATCTTTCGTCTTAGCTTTAATTCAATCCTCGCAAAGTCATAGAGTAACACTGGTCCTCTGGATTCCGTATCCTTTATATTACAACTACATCACTGTTCTATTGCAGTAGAAACTAGGAGTATATCCAGTCTGAATCACGTAGTCAGGACCTTTGGTTATGTATTTGAACTTAATAGAGCATGATTGGTTGCACCATTCGACATTGATGTGGGCTCAAAATTAAATCAATAAGTTCCGATTGTATGGAATAACATAAGAGTTATCACATTCAACTCCCTTCTTATTAATTGTTCTACCATCTTTCCCCCTCCGATATTTTGGGTAACCAGCTTCATCAATAGTTGTTTCTGGATAAACGGCCTTGGGGAAGAACTTTGAACATTTTCCAACCTACCCTACAAGGACTGTGCTGATTGTTTGTGTCACATGGTCCATGTAACATGACCTCACCAACAATCTCATATAGAAGAGGATTTTCATCTTTATCAGGAATCTCAGCACTAATAAACTTGTCGATGTCTTCACCAATAACTAAGAAACTAAGAAAAAGAACTATATGTGCATGTGGTAATCCTCTTTTTAGAATTCTGTTGTGTATATTGTTGCATTAATGAGGCAATAAATCAGTGCGTTTTAAAAGAAGATAAGTGTTCAGAAAATTACCATGTGCTTGAACTAATGCATGCGTCAAGCTATGCCTAAACATGATTCCACGAGACGAAGAACAAACAAAAAGGGAAAAAACTGGAGGACGACCTAGTTAAGCGTTTGGTGATGTGCAACTGCGTGAATTATAATGTTAGGGGTTATGAAAAGTGGTTTTATATAAAGATAAAAAGAATTAGGATCTTTACTTTTTAGTATATTTATCTGCTTATTTTTTTTTGTTAAACTTACAACTAAGATATTTAGATGGAAGTATTAGAAAATAATTTTTGGTATATTTTTTTATTATTAACTGAATCAAACTAACTATTTTGATATGCATAAAATTGCTCTTTCGTGGAAGGAGATGTTTTTTTTTGTTTTTTGTTTTATATGTGTCTATCATCCTTTTATATCATAAATATGGGTGTAATAGCATTACCAATTGTACTTTTTGAAAATTTAATTTTTTGTTTGTTTTAGTTTAGTTAAACTAACTTTTTACAACAAACAAATTTTATCCTCATATAACGAATGAGGTTAGATATCAGAATCTAATCGCGAAAGAATAACGCTATACCAAAATTGAAGTAATCAAATTAATACAGAATTCCGATTAGTTAGTTGAAACATTAAACCATACCAGAATATTTTGTTTCATGGGGTTTTTATCAAAGAAAATGGCTAATCCCGAATTCGACCGTTTTACTTAAATCAAACCGATAATTAAACCTATTAACTAAACCATTAAAATCATTTAAAAAAATTATCGGTATATTCGAAATCGGATTTTTGGTTTGATTTAAGTAAATATTCTCGGTTTGATTTAAGTAAGACAGACGAATGATAATAGAACACATCATCATTTTTTTCCGAGAATCGCTATGAGTGCGACACATTAGATTAAGACTTCACATCCTATTATTAATAAAGTTTGAAGCTAAATGCATGTAAGAGTGTCCACATAGGATTAAAAAGGGCAATTCTATTGGTCCATATCAATAATCAAAATTAAGAAAGTTTCCAAAAATAATATTATTGTTAATAAAAAAGAAAAAATATATATATATATAAGAATAAGAAAATTATATATATATATATATTTTCCATTAACAACGAAAACTAAAACAATATTAAATTAAAATATTTCATAGACAAAATACCAATTATTTAGATATAAAATAATATGCAATCAATTAAAATTGTTTTTTGGTTTTCTTATAAAACTGATATAAAAGAAATGAAATTAAAGATGATAAATTCTTTTTTTCTTCCATTAGAGAAGAAACATATAATAATTTTTTTCGTGTCAATACTATTTTTATTAAATAGTAATTGATTCTTTTGTTATAGGTTTTAGTTATCTTTTTAATATACTAACCTACAAGCATTAGAATAATTTAAAAATATTTATACGAGTTAAAATTATAAAAAAATTAAAATAATATATCCTACAACATAAAAAAAATAATACATATATTAATATGTGTGTTTAGATTGGTGATTTAAATGAGATTACTAGTAATAATGAAAAACAAGGAGGTAATTTAAGGCATGCCTCTACTTTTACATCTTTCAACCTTATGATAAAGGATTGCGGATTTCTAGAATTTCCATGCTTAGGAAATACAATGTCTTGGAGAGGTAGGAGAAATGGAAAAATTGTTCGGTGCATATTAGATCGGGCTTTAGCAAATGAAAATTGGCATGAGATTTTTTCACACTCTTATTTGGAATACCTGGCAATGATTGGATCAGATCATAGACCCATTATTGCTACAATAGAGAATAAACCTATAAGGAAAAATTCACAATTTAGATTTGACAAAAGATGGATTGGACAAGATGGATTAATGGAATCTATCTCCAAAGGTTGGAACTCTAATTTTGGTGGTGAAGAGTTGTTATTTGTGGATATAATTCGGAACTGCCGAAGAGAAATATCACGGTGGCGGAAAAATAACAAACCATATGGTCGGGAAAAAATAGAAGAGTTGAAACGGATTCTAGAAGAAATTCAAAATGATGATACAAAAACAGAGGAGGAATTACTTGAGGCCGCCAAAAAGCTAAAGGAAGCGTATAAGGATGAAGAGCTATTCTGGCAACAGAAAAGTCGTATTCAATGGGCTAAGACAGGAGATAAAAATACAAAATTTTACCATGCCCAGGTTAAACAAAGGAAAGCGCGAAACAGAATTATTGGGTTATATAATAAAACAGGGACTTGGGTCGACTCGGAAAAAGAAATTGAACGAGTGGCAGTCAGATACTTTGATGAATTATTCACGTCGACCTCACCCACAGCCTTCGAGGAGGCGTTGAAGGAGATAAAACCGGTAAATCACAGATAATAATAATGCGATGCTCACGGCTTTAGCTACAGAGGAAGAGGTACGGAAGGCACTTTTTATGATGAATCCAGAAAAAGCTCCGGGACCAGATGGGATGACTGCACTATTCTATCAATGGTCATGGCCGTTAATTAATGGTTTCTTAAATACTGGGTTTTTTGATGAAAGACTAAATATGACTAATATCTGTTTAATACCAAAAACAGAAAGACCCACGAGAATGACGGAACTAAGACCTATTAGTCTTTGTAATGTGGGGTATAAGATCATATCTAAAGTGTTATGTCAAAGATTAAAACGATTATTACCAGATCTGATCTCGGAAACACAGTCTGCTTTTGTGGCGGGTCGTCTGATCTCAGACAATATACTGATTGTACAAGAGATGTTTCATGCTTTGCGGACCAATAAATCATGCAAAAATAAATATATGGCCATTAAGACGGATATGAGTAAAGCCTATGATCGAGTGGAATGGTCATTTCTTGAAAATATTATGCGGAAATTTGGTTTCGCTGAGAAGTGGATAACATGGATGATGTGTTGTATTACCTCGGTTCGGTATAAAGTATTATTAAATGGACAGCCGAGAGGTCAAATAAGCCCGGGAAGGGGACTGCGACAAGGGGATCCTCTTTCACCTTGTTTATTTATCCTCTGCACGGAGGTTTTAATAGCCAATATACGAAAAGCGGAGGAAGAAAAGCGATTAACAGGTTTAAAGATTGCTAGAGCAAGTCCAGTGGTATCACACCTACTTTTTGCGGATGATAGTTTGTTCTTTTGTAAAACAACTAAGGATGAATGCCAGAAGATCTTGAGTATACTAAAACAATATGAAAGTGTCTCAGGACAACAAATTAATTTCGAAAAATCTTCCATTCAATTCGGCCACTCAGTTCCGGAGGATACTCAACAAGAGATGAAACAAATATTGGGCATTTCTAGAGATGGAGGCACAGGATCATACTTGGGCATACCTGAAAGTTTGGGTGGAGCTAAAAGTAAAATTTTCAACTTTGTAGCGGATAAACAACATGATCGAATTAACAGCTGGACCTCGCGGCTACTCTCAAAAGGGGGTAAAGAAGTTTTACTTAAATCGGTAGCATCTGCGATGCCTACCTTTGTTATGTCGTGCTTCAGACTGCCTAAGTCCACAACGGCAAAGTTGACTAGTGCAGCAGCAAGATATTGGTGGAGTTCGGATGTTTCTCATAGAAGAATGCATTGGTTTGCATGGCCAAAAATGTGTCGAAGCAAAACAAACGGAGGGATGGGTTTTCGAACGATGGAGGATTTTAACACGGCACTTCTGGCAAAACAACTATGGCGATTATTAGATAAACCAACATCACTGTTTGCACGGGTTTTTAAGGGGCGATATTACAGAAATACATCTCCCTTAGAGCCTTCTTTGCGGTCTTACTCGTCTTCTTACGGATGGCGTAGCATTATTTCGGCTAGATCTCTGGTTAATAAAGGGCTCATCAAAAGAGTTGGATCGGGTTGTTCTATCTCGGTATGGAATGACCCTTGGATACCATCCTCTTGCCCGAGATCAGCCACTTGTAAGGGGTATAATTATTACCCGAATCTTATGGTTAATCATCTGATTGATCCATTAACAAATATGTGGAATATGGGTTTGATAAATGCTATCATTGACCCAGGTGACGTGGAAATTATTCGTGCCATTCCCATTAGTAGGACCTATAGTCCAGACTCACTTGGATGGCAGTTCACGAAATCAGGAAAATATACGGTTAAATCAGGATATCAAACAATGCAACAATTCCCAGATAATCCTACAGAAGTTGTTTATGGTCCAGATATTAGAGCACTACACGTACATACATGGAACATAAAATGTACTCCAAAGTTAAGACATTTTATTTGGCAAGTAATATCTGGGTGCCTCCCAGTAGCAGCTCAGTTACGCTCCCGAGGAATACAATGTGACACGCAATGTAATCGATGCGGGGCAGAGAGGGAAACCATTAATCATGCTCTTTTTGAGTGTCCTCCTGCTTTACAAACATGGGCTCTATCTCAAATACCAACGCCCCTAGGCGTTTTTCCGATGGAATCGGTCTTCGTTAATTTCGATTATCTTTTTTGGAGACTACCAAAAGGGATATGTGACACTCATTTCCCTTGGATTGCGTGGTACATATGGAAAGCGAGAAATGAGAAAGTATATTCGAATTTAGATGTGGACCCACAAATCACATTAAAAATTGCGGTATCTGAAGCGAATTTATGGGAAGAGGCGCAAAGGTCAGAGGACGATCTAGGCCCACAACACAATAACCTTCCCCCAGAACCGAGAATCATTACACAGGGGAGTTGGTGGTGTTATATAGATGCTTCTTGGAAAGATACGGATTCATTTTCCGGCTTAGGATGGTACTATTTTCAGGATGGAAATAGAGACAACATAATGGGAGCAAGGAATGTTCGGCGAAGTCTTTCACCTCTTCATGCAGAGATGGAAGCTCTCATTTGGGCTATGCTGTGCATGATAGGAAACCATATGACAGAGGTAGCTTTTGCAACGGACTGTTTGGATTTGGTGAAGATAGTGTCTACACCTAACGATTGGCCAGCATTTGCTATATACACAGAGGAGTTTGTGAAGATTAAAGAGAGTTTCAACTCATTCACACTTTCACATATCCCACGCGCAAGAAATACAAAGGCCGATATCTTAGCAAAAAGTGCTCGTGTCTGCTCTATCGATTTTATGTACGTAAATTCAGTACCTCCGGTTTGGGTTGTCGAACCGTTCTAGGTGTTTAAGCTGTTGACAAAAAAAAAAAAAATTAGTGGTTTAAACAGAATTTAAGGGTGACAATAAGTTTGTGAAATTTATTTTAAGATATACCAAAAATTAATTTAATAGTTTATTGAAGGGTAATTCAATACTATCATGTATAATTTATACTCATTAACACAGTAAAATTTAGAAAATTTTTGTCTTTCTCAGCACACACAATATGTTATTCGACAAAAGCTTGGTATTTACCAATTTAAGATAAGATTGAAAAAAATTTATATTGAACTCATCAATCTTTGTGACTTAAAATTAGTTTCAAATTTTATTTTATATTTTTTAAAAACATATGAGAGCAAAATTATGTTTATTAGTTTGGTTTTTTTATTTAGAATAAATCATAAAGATGTATTGACTAAACTACCTAAGGAAAGAAATTTTTTTTCAATTTTATCATTTTTTCATAAAAAACATACATAACAAAGATGCAACTGAAGAAAAAACATTATTTTCTTGACTAATAAGTGATGTATAGTACTATATCTTTGTGTTAATACTAATTAAATACTAATTTAATACTAATTTAATTAGTTTGTTATATTTTGGGTTGGTTTTGGTATACAAAATGTTAAACATTCGACAAAAAATATGTTTTTAAAATAATACATATATAAATTCAAACAAGATCGTTAAAACCTCAAAATCTATATATAAATTTTGAAATTAAAACTGAATTATTTTTGATAAATTTTATTACAACAAATTAAAATCTAAAAAAATATAATTGTTTAAATATGATTTTTTTAATATGATAGCATTAAAAAACTAGTATGCGTAGATGCAAAATCTAGTATAATATAATGATGCCAATCATTCTCCTTATTTTTGGTTTTAATATATTTTTTTCCTAACCTATTTATCTTTTTCTGTTTGTCAATTTGTGTTTTAATATCTTTTTTTTTCTTTTACCTTAACTTTTTGTAATTTGTTTGTTCTTCCCTAAACCTTACCTTTTTAACGTACTTAAAGGTAAGGGCAAAATGTTATGAAGTAAATACATTTAGAATATTTGAACCAAAAAAAAAAAATCGATCGTGTGGTATCATTAAAGAAGAATCGATCGTGTGGTATCATTAAAGAAGAATCGATCGTGTGGTATCGACAATTCAAAAGCTTCTCACTCTCTTCTAAAATGGAGGCTGAAAATTTCATGCAGCTTTCTCTTCTTTAACGCAGAAACGACACCGTTTTAAAGCTCGTCACTGTCAACGAATCCTCCAATGATGATCCTCTTCCATAGTTCCATGTTACACCTCCCTTAGGGACATCCTCCCCTCCACCACAACCACCGTCAATTCCCCCTCCGCCTCTACCGCATGTCCCACCATCTCCATCAGCAACCGCCTCGTTAAGCAAGCCGCTTGTGCCTACGTTCAGCCTTCTACTCCAACTCCTTCATTCCTCCGCGGCCTCTCCTCCTCCTTCCTCCGCCTCTTCTCCGCCTTCTTCCGCCTCTTCCCATCTCCTAGGAGAATCTTTAGAGCTTAAGTGATTCAGTGACCAGAGAGAATCAATATATAATGATAAACTATTTTCATGAGTATTAATCTTGCATCATCTCTATTTAATTATTCCTTTTTATGATTCAATATTTTTTGTTGTTCTTCTTATTTTATATATATCTCTTTTATCTTAGCTTAGCTTAGAACAAGAAAGAAATTTGGTTGCCTTATCCTACAAGGAATTTCATAAAAGAAAACCCTAGTGCAACTTTTCAATCATCAGAATTTTCCTAAAGAGGCAAAAGCACTAAATCGGTTGTGAGTTATGATTTGATTTTTCATACAGCTCACAGCTTCGTATGCTTTTCCTCTGTTTGTTGAACTTTCCTCAAACTCCACTTTCCACTCCAGAATAGTGATCAAAGTCAGATGGAGAATACATGTCAGTTAAGAGGAATTTTGTTCAAGAGTTTCTTGAGTTGTTTTGTGAATCTTAATGATGTTTCACAAGAGGACAAAGATTCAAGCTGAAGATTTGTTAAACTGATTATGAGGAGATATTAATTACTTTGTTTACATTATGGATTTACCATTGTTGTAACAGATATAGACGCATACAAATTTTTACTCGCATTAGGAGAAAATGATTCTATCTAATGAGAGAAGCAAAAAGGAAGAAGCCTATAAGCAAATTCTAAATTGGCAACAGCAAAAGCCATGGCTAAGGAAAACTTATGCTTGAGGTAAGCGTTGATGAAAGGGTCCAAGTTTAGAATATTATCTATTTTTTTTACTATTTACGTTTTAGCTTTCTCTCCAAATTTTTATGATCCTATATATATATATATATATATATATATATCATTATTTATGGAATATCACATACAATAATTTCTTATTTTCTTTTCTCTTTTTCTTTCTTATTTACAATATTACTGAATTAATTATCTCTATCTTTATTATATAAATTTAATTTATCATTAATATGAATAGAAGTACTTATTTAATTTACAAAATGCTGATATGGTAAACAATAGAAAAATAATATTCAACTTGTAGTAGTAGATATCGGGTATGCCGTATGTATGGCGACGTAATCGAAACGCTGGATAGAAGTTTTACAACAGCGACGTGCTCGAAATGCCAACAACACCAATCTGGAGGGGCTTTTAATCATTATTATTTTCTTTCAAATATGCCTCATCTTTTGGATAAACAAATATATATTTTGCCTCTTCCTCTTTATCTTTCTAGTTTACAAATAGCTTTATACCATAATGTTTGTAGTTGCTTGTTATCATAATTATTTTTTCTGATAAAGTAGCTATCTTAATTCCTGTAATGGAGAGTATTCGAAGTGTTCTTTCCATGGCGCTGATTGGGAGTTTTTTCATTATTCATCTCAATAATGCTCAAGGTCAACTAGGTATTTAATGTTTTTGAGGATAAACGATCTTTGCACGAGATTTCTGTTTTCATTTTCCTATGAATATATAGCCAAAGTTCACTGGTATTGCAAACTTTCGTGGCTGTCTTTGCACTTGGCATATTAGCACAAGATTTTGGTTTCCATTTATCGTTTCATTGAATTTTTCTAGGATTCATCAGCTTGGATTGCGGAATGCCAAGTAGCGAGTCTAGTTATACCGAAAACATTACCAGTTTGATTTACTCATCCGATGCTGATTTCATCCGAAGCGGAAAAAGTGGCAAAATCAAAAATAACGAATATGAGTCCTTGAAGCCATACAGACACCTGAGATATTTTCCAGAAGGACAACGGAACTGCTACAATCTAATGGTCATGCAGGGCAAAACCTATCTTATAAGAGCTGTCTTCGTATATGGAAACTACGATGGTCTTAAAACTATGCCCAAGTTTGATCTCTACATAGGCCCTAACTTGTGGACAACCATAGATTTTCAAGATCAACTTTCGGATATTAGTAAGATCACAATGCACAATGGTATTGCGGAGGAGGTCATTCACATGTCAAAGTCAAACTCTTTGGACATTTGTCTTGTTTCGACAGGAACAACAACACCATTCATATCAGCCTTAGAACTACGGCCCTTGAGAGATGATAGTTATGCTACTGAATCTGGCTCCCTGAAGCTCTTATTCCGACAACGCTTCTCAACTGATTTTATGAAATTTAATCTCCAGACACGGTAATTACTTTGATTTTGAATTGTTCAACAACCTGCTTTTCAGTTACTGGAACGAAAATAAGCTTATAGGTGGGAGTTTTCTGGAGGGTTGAAATAAATGCAATTATAAATATCATTAGGTATATAGGCTACATATATATGTATATATATATATATAATTAATGGATTAGCATAGTTAATATAGGTTGAAAATATATAGGCTACAAATGGTTACATTTTTTTTTTTTTGGTTAACAATGTGTAATATGTGATTTTGAACCTGATGACACTAGCACAAACTAGTAAGCTACACGTTTTACGTAATAGGGAAATTTTGAAATCTACTACTTTTACTATATCATAGTCTAAAAAATATCAGTATATCACTAAAGAAAGAGTTTTTTTTTGAAATATACAATTTCGATTAATTTACTTATAATCATTTATAGACTTACCTCATTTTATAAATTGGTTTTCAAACATACATTCTTCATTTCATAAATACATTACCTTATAAAATCTTATAAACATGTAATAAAACTTTATAAAATATCTTATAATGCTGATTATAAAACCTTACAAAACTTAATAAACATTTTTATAAGCTAGTTTCTAAGTGTTTATAATTTTTAGTTTTATAAATGACTTTCCAAACACATATAAAAGATAGTATTTTAAAAATGTAGTAGAATAAGCAGTACTATCTCCGTTTCACAAAGAGTGTCGTTTTAAGGTTTTATTTTTGTTTCATAAAAAGTGTCGTTTTATATTTTCAATGCAGAATTTTAAACAATATTCCAGTTTTGACCCTATTGATTTAATGTATTAATTAAAAAAAGTTATCTAATGTATGAATAAATGGTAAAATAATATTTTTAATAGTTTTCTTAATAAGTGTGAAAAATGTCAGAATGACACTTTTTGTAAAACGGAAGGAGTATTATTTTCAAAACATGGTACCGCAACGATGGTGTTTCCAAGAAGGTAAATAGTAGCACTATGAACTATCATATTTATCAATTTAAAATGGTGGTTAAAGGGTTTTTAATGGAGGACATTCAAAAAATAGTGTTTCCAAAATTGGAGGAATCATATTTATCAATTTGAATAAGCAGTATTCTAGATTCCTCCTAGAAGGTAGATAGTTGCACTTTTAGATTAATAGAAATTAGAGGAAAAATTGATTATGCTCAATTTTAGCTTTCATTGAATGTAGTATAAAATATTTAATTAGTTCATTCCATTTTAGTTAGAAAAATAAAAAATATAACGAAAAAATATACTCCATGAAATAAAAGAAGAATAAATTGATTTCTTTTTCTTATAATTCATCATTTTTGTTCTTTCTTCCACTCCAATCAAGGTAATCAGTTGCACCAATAGTTGAATGTTGATCATCCTAGTTTAGTCTTACCTACCAGCCCGATCACAATAAAACTTTCATGTTAAACTTACACATATGATATCTATGTCTAATGAAAAATTGTGCCAGGTATCCTTTCGATATCCATGATCGTAAGTGGTATACAGAGATAGGCTCGGACTGGACAGAAATAAACACCAAAGTCAATGTAACTAGTTTGGATGCCTTTGAAATACCACAATCCGTAATTTCAAAGGCTGTGACAACCAAAAATTCTAGTAAGCCGCTGACCATGAGCTGGATTCTGCGAAAACCGTACACCCAAGTTGATGTGTACCTTCACTTTGCTGATATCCAAGATCTCCAGCCCAATGATACCAGAGTATTTAATATTTTATGTAATGAGCATACATATTTCTCGGAATATAGACCTCTAGAGTTCATGGCAGAGACTTTACCTATTAAATCTATAAATATGTGTGAACGTCGTATTTGCGCATTGGATTTGGCCCTCGTAAAAGCTAAGTCATCAACTCTTCCACCTCTGCTTAATGCCATTGAGGCTTTCGGAGTTATCCAACTTCCTTATTCAGAAACGGATGAAAACGACAGTATGTAAAAAAATTTATAGTAGTTGTTATCAACATTTTTTAATCTTCTTTTTAAGTTATAATTGACAGCTAGTAACTTTTTTATATGCAGTAATTGGAATCAAGAAAATCCAAGCTACTTATAAATTACACAAAATCAATTGGCAAGGAGATCCCTGCGCTCCTATACTATACAAGTGGGATGGATTAAACTGCACTAACACTAATCTATCTACTTCTCCAACTATAATTTCTTTGTAAGATAAGTCAAATTTTTCACAGTGATATCTGAAAAGTATCTTTGACCTAAATTATGCATCGCTCCTTGAACAGAGATTTGTCTACAAGTGGATTAATTGGTGCCATATCTCCTGACATAAAAAATTTAAGAGAGCTACAAAAATTGTAAGTCTCGCATTTTACCTCTATTTTTGCTACACTTCAGTAGGATGAAGATTAAACTGTTGTTAGATTTTCTTTAAAAGGTGCTATTGCATATCGTTAGAAGATATCATTTTTTTTATGATCATTCCATCTATTTTCAAACACCAGAGATCTATCAACTAATAATTTGACTGGAGGAGTGCCAGAGTTTTTCTCTAGCATGGAATCGTTGACCTTCCTGTAAGTTGATAGGGGAGTAATTAAACACACATATTTCGCTTTATATGGTAAAAACATTCTCATATTAAAGTTTATTTACATTGACAGAGACTTGAGTTACAATAACCTTAGTGGCTCAGTTCCTCAAAGTCTTCGTAACATGGAAAAGAAAGGTCTAAAGTTAATGTATGTTTCTTTTTTCCACCATTAATTTTTGTTTTGCAGTTATTTATTTCCCCTCCTATCAATATTTAGTAACAAAAAATAATTATTTACAATTAACAGTGTTCACGGAAATCCAAACCTCTGTTTGTCTTCTTCTTGCGAAAGTAATGGAAAACACGAAAATAAAATTCTGGTTCCTGTTCTTGTGACAGTTGCCTTTATCTGCATCATTGCAGTTGTGTTTCTTCTGATAACTTTCATTAATAGAAAGAAGAAGTCATCGAAAGGTAAAGTAAACACCATGAAAGATAAAGAATCTTGAACTAGAATATTGTTTGTGATGCATGATCCTTACTCTCCAGCTTTACGCCCATTCATTGTGGCCAAAAAGAGAAGCTTTACTTATGGAGAGGTCAAAGAGATGACAGATAACTTTGCGAGAGTTATTGGAGAAGGAGGGTTCGGTATCGTGTATCATGGTTATTTAAATCGTGATGAACAGGTTGCAGCTAAAGTACTCTCTCAATCCTCAGCTCAAGGCTATGAGCAATTTAAGGCTGAGGTAGTCTCACCATAAGTAATCTTCATCACTACAAGATCCTATGAAATTTAGATTCACCTAAGCTATTGTATTTTGTTGTTTATGTTGTTTGATAGGTAGAACTTCTTCTCAGAGTTCACCACATAAATCTAGTAAGTCTAGTTGGCTATTGTGATGAAGGAGACCACTTAGTCCTCATCTATGAGTACATGCACAACGAAGACTTAAGGAAACATCTATCCGGTAAATTTGATTACCTTAGTTATTTTCTGTTGCAGTGACCGCATTTCAGATTTAAAACTTTCGATGGAATTGATCACACACGTCTTGTTGAGTACAGGGGAATGTGCTAGGCCGCCTTTGAGTTGGAAAAATAGACTAAGAATTGCGGCAGAGACTGCACAAGGTTCATTTTAATTATTTTTTAATTACAAGAAGGTTTTGAGCCAAAGCCCGTAATCTTACCGAACCCGTTATATTAGTTTCGTCCCAAGCGATACTCCATCATGTGATCTCTAGGCTTTACCTAAAGCTCATTATCAGTCAAACCTCTTTACCAGTCGAGCTACCAATACTTGATGGTCTATTTTAAATTTATAGAAATCGCATTTACCTTTTAATTGCAAACACTTAGAAGGATTGGTTTTATGCTTCTTTTAACTTTTATAAGTCATTTCAAGTAGGATTGGAGTATCTACATATTGGCTGCAAACCACCAATGATTCATAGAGATGTCAAATCTACAAACATACTCATCGACAAGCACTTCCAAGCAAAACTCGGCGATTTTGGTCTTTCAAGATATTCCCCAATAGGATCTAAAACTCACGTGTCAACAAATGTAGTTGGATCACCGGGTTATCTTGATCCTGAGTAAGTAAATTCTCATACACTATCTAATTTTAAATAATGTCCTTCGTTTCATTTTGATAAAATAAATTTTTTTTTTATACTACAGATATTACAGAACAAATTGGTTGACCGAGAAAAGTGATGTCTATAGCTTTGGGATTGTATTATTGGAAATAATCACTAGTCTGCCAGTGATTCACCAGACTCGTGAAAAGCCTCACATAGTAGAATGGGTGGGATTTAAGCTAACAAATGGAGATATCGAAAATATTGTGGATCCAAGCCTTGGTGGAGACTATAGCTCTAGTTCTATGTGGAACGCTCTTGAACTAGCAATGTCATGTGTTACGCCATCTTCATCTGGAAGACCAAATATGTCTCAAGTTTCTGGTGAGCTAAAAGCATGTATTTTCATTGAAAACTCAAGAAAAGGAGGGACATCCGACATTGACCTGAAGAATTCCATTGGACCTAGCATGGGCTTTGGACCCGATGAGAACCCTGATGCACGCTAGTTCATGCCAAGAATCATAGTCTATGTTTTGAATGAAGAGAAATTCTTCTAAAGTAATATATTTCTTGTATTATATTTTCTTAATCTTGATCAAGATCAAACACCTTTTGGCATGTTAAACTGTGACAATTGATTCTGAACCGTGGTTGTCAAAGTCCAAAGATTTATCATTTTTTCAACGGGATTAAAACCATTTCCATTTATTTGTTTTTCTTGGACCAATCTCATAAGAATACTTGCAAATCCTTTTTTTTTGGTTGGCATTAGTCTCATATTGACGTAGTCATGAAGACGCAATTCACATCCTTAGCCCATCAACAATCTTCTCTTAATGCACCTTTTGAATCCTCTCTGCAACTTTTTTGACTTCTTGACCTGATTAGACTCAAATCAATAGAAATACACAAGTACTCTTTAGGTCATAAACCTTATAAACTTTATTAAAATGACTATGTATATATTATATAACCGTATCAAAAACATGTAAAATAGAGGTATATTAGTCACACATTCCTTTGTTAGATCAGATTATACTTGTGATGTGATCATGGATAGCAGAAATGACTTGAGCTTGAATCTGAAAGAGATGAGCTTGTAGCTGAGAATGCTGAGGATGAGCTTGTAGCTGAGGAAGCTCTAGTTGCACCAGTTGGACCTATCACTCGTTCTAGAGCCAAGAAATTCAAGAAAACATACAGAGGAATACTTAAGTTCTTTTAAAGTCGATCAGATCTCTTGAGCAAGGATGGAGAAGATGTTATCCAAACCTCATTGGTTTTGATACAGGTTCAAGATGATCAACAAATGGGCATGTGATCATTTGTACTTCTTTGTTTTTTCTTTTCTTTGGTTTTTTTCCAATGGGTTTTCCAAAGAGAAGCTTTTAATGAGACAAATGGATCACATTCCATCACCCATTTGTTGATCCATACCAAGGCACGAAAAAGAAGAAGTTTCGGCCAAAGGAGGAGAAGAGTGATCTTTTGATTCAAACTTTGTCTTTATTGTTTTGCTAGTTTTTGAGACAAGTCTTAGCTGTTGAAGACTTCTCTTCTTCTTTATAACCTCTTGTAATCTCTTCAGAGAAACTATTTCTTTTAATAAAAATTCTTTCTAAAGTAAAGATAATTTTATTCTCTGAAAAATCTTAGCTTGTTAGTGTGTCAAATCTATCAAGCAACTGATCCTTTAGGTGTGTCATATCCTTTGGATCACCCTTTGTATATCAAAGGTCTTCTGCAACTTTTTGCAACCTATCAATCCACTTCTCTTTTCCTAGAATCATCAGTATTTCATTGCACAAGATCTATCCTATTCTAACCCTTAGAGTGACGGTCCTTGGAAGATCTTATCAAGTGGTACTAGAGCCACTCTACGCGTTGTTCAACCTCTTCATCAGGTCGTTTTTTTTTCCTTTCTATTTCTGATCGTTTAGTTTTGTTAATTGTCTTTTCAGTTCGCATATAGATCTATCAGAAAATTTCATAAAAAAATTGCTTCTTATCTCTTATGTGCATCTGTTCTTGTTAGATCGAATGCTAGATCTAGTTAGATTCCACCATAATCATAGTGATCTAGTGTTCCTGTGTTGTCATCTTCCGATCTCCATTTGTGTTCATTTTGTCTCTTCAACTTATATCATTAGATCTGTGCCATCGAGTTGCATTTTTGTCTCTTCGGATTCAAGTCTGTGTTTTCTTAAATATAGCATTAGGATTAGTTTAAATGGTTATGTGGGAACTCAAAGAGACATTTAAGAATTGATCGATTGTGAAAGCTAGGTAATGGTGATCTGTTAGCTTTTCTGTTAAAGGTAGAGATGTCAGACCATGAGGAGGAAACCAGACGCCGCAATAACAAGCAATGACTGTCGAGATGAAGAGATTGACAGCCATTCAGATGGAACAATTTCACCAAGAGATGCAACATAATTCATACCCGAGGCAAAATAGAGAACACCAAAGGAGAAAACCAGAGAGATCCATGGGGAGAGTCTGAGAACATCATAGACCATGGAGGGATGAAGTGATGTGCTACGAAGTGAGGGAACAAGTTTTACCCTTAATAAAAACAAATGAAAGTCACAAGTGCACAGCTAATCAGTTGTAGTACTTAGGGATCGAATCTACATGAATTTGTGTGTCCAGTATTTTTCTACGGTTTAGAAACGGATTAAACTGAAACTAAAGAAAGCAAATGAATCTATCCTAAATATCAAGTAGAAAATTGAATGGAAGCAAAATGAAATAAGCAGAAAATCGAACTAAAGAAAATGAAAATGCAGATCTATTGAAGCAAATGAATATCGATTGGTTTGTAAACTATGACTAAAAACGTTGGGATTTCGGGAACTCTATAGGGATCATAATCGGTTTCAACACTGGGAATTTTCAATTGGGATTGACGGATATTGAAATATTAGGGTTCTAGAGTTAGAGTTCGGCGGTATGACTACATCACCACCGTGATCATAACCAACTGTATCTCGCTACCATGACCAGTATGTTTCCACTCTGGCCCTGGAAGGGAGAAAACGCAAGAGCTGCACAGGACTCGTCAGTACTCACGACTTCGCTGCAGGTACAGAAAAATTGCATGTTTCATTCTAGGTAGGATACTTAATGAAAATTTTCGCAACACTAACTATCTAGATCAGATACGAGGTGATCAATCAAGAATACATGCATTAAAGATGAGAATAAACAGAGAAAATAGTTAAAATCACATATCTAAAAACCTAGATGTCTTAATCGATTATGAGAGCCCCTTTCGGGAACCCTATGCCCAACTCGGGATCAACTCAGCCATGGCTGAGGTCGACATCATCATTGGTTTTAATGAAACCAATGCCCAACTCGGGATCAACTCAGCCATGGCTGAGGTCGACATCATCATTGGTTTTAATGAAAGTAATCAAAAACAGTAAAGAAAAGAGATGAAAGAAAGCTTCTTTATTGATGAACTCAGAGTTGAAGAATCTTCTCTAAAAATCGCATAAAACGACTGGAAAAAGGGTTTCTGTAAAAGTATGAAAGGTGATATCTAAAAACGACATAAATGACAAGTATTTATAGTCTTCAATACGCCAAAGTCTCTTGAGTTCCAGAATAGAGGGTGGGAAATGACACCATATAAAACAACTGAAAACTGGTTTTATGTCGATTGGAAACAAATGTTAAGGTCTAGGAATTTCTCTGAAAAGTCAAAATTATAAATCAGATAATAGTTAGAATTTCAATGAAGAACTGTGTTCTAGAACTCGAATCATTGTGAGATAATTCACCAACTTTTGCTGCGTAAATTATCTATGTCTAAATTCTAGAAGTCTAAATTTCTTTGAAAATCAATTAATTAAACAAGTATTAATGGACAAGTTCGATTTTTTCACAAAATACCTACGCCAAGTTTCTTTGCAGTAAGTTATTTTGCTCATCAAAGATAGTTGAAGCATTTGACAACACTTTCGCATCTATCAATTAACCTAGATCTTAACTCTAGTTCATGACTCTAGAATAAGTATTAAGCACAAACTAAGATGAAGAACTAGAATATAATCTAACAAGTTTAATTTAATTTAATAATCCATGACTAACCTTTGAAAACTCTAAACCTAATAAGCAAAATACTCAGATATAGTAGATAAAAAGTTAACATGATTGAAATATATTTCATATAAGAAATAAAGAGGTTTGAATTCTTCTCTCTAACGAACAAAGTCTTTGTGAAATCAACGAAAAAAAGGATTTTTTGGTTTATGTCTGATCTTGGGAAAAATTAATACAAAATCCATAGATATATCTACCCATGGTGAATTAGGAATAAGAAATGGCATATAGAGACCGTGAAGATGTAATATGGACTATGATTTTGAGCATTATATGCACTTTGAGCAGAACTTCTCTACATCTTTCTTGAAATGCAACACTTAAAAGTGGTCCATCATCACAGCTAGGGTCTTGTCTACCTCAAAATACCCCATTAGACCATCTCCATGTGGTTCTTTGAGCACCAACTCTCGCATAGGTAGAAAATTATCTCAATAGAAATTTAAAGTGAATCACTTACAGTTCTGTTTATGGTTAACAAAGAGATAACAAAAATGTAAAGAGATTCATGACACCAACGGTGTTTGTGAGAGAACACATATGACACTAAAAACTATATTTGTGTCTCTTTTATCTTAGCCTAGAAGAAGAAATAATTTTGGTTGTCTTATCCTACAAGGGATTACTTCACTTTCCAAACTGTGTTGATATGCCTTCAGTTCATTGATAATATCTGGAGATCTAACCATTGGATTGCTTCTATTCCACTTGCATTGGAACACTGGTTGTCTCCTCTATAATTCCTCCAAATTTTGGGATGATCAGACGGTTGGAAGGTCTTTATTGATTGTCAATCTTCTGATGGTATGAATTTATTTAAAATGTACTTTTGCTCTAAAATGCACTCCATAAGTCCAAGTTTCCTGAAAAATCTTTTAAAACTCTAAAACATAGAAATCACTTAAAAAATATTGAAAACAAAGTTAAAATACCTGCATAAGATATTAAAAGTGATCCATAAAAATGGTAAAAATCTGGTGTTATCATACACCTCGTTATTTGTAAATTATGGGGATTTCCGATGAAGATAAACATGTTGTGAATGCTTCTATCTGTACATGTACATGGAAAGAATATGTGTATTCGAATTCGTTTGTAAGGATAAAATTGTAAAATTTCAGTAAAGATCACCGCATCATAATTTTTTTTTTTTTTATCAAGTTAAGGTAATGTATATAATGGAATAAAACAATACATATATATGAAATAAAATTGTACTTCTAAATATAGATAAGTTATTAAGCAACGTTGAATTATAGTTCCCATAATTGTAAGTTTGCTATCGTTGTATATGATCCAAGGTAGTAGTTTTAATATTAATCTAATTGAAAGAAAACAGAATTAAATTTTTTGACCAGAGAAGTCAATAAGAAGCGTTGCATTATAGTTGCAAATTGCAATGTTTTAAAACGTTGCATTAACACCTGTCTTACCTATTGTCTATGGAAAAAGAGTTGTAAATGAAGAGTCGCCTATTGGTATACTTACTATATAAAAGTCCAATTATAGAAGAAGCACTTAGTCTCACTAAAGAGATGGGAACTCCTTTCGACATAAATTCTTTGCCGACAGACATGTTGTTCGAGATCCTTATGCAAACGACGAGATTCTCGTTCGCTGATCTGTGTGGAGCAAAAGTTGCTATGCAAGCCATGAACGAGATATCAAATGAAGTGGGGTTTTACCAACGCGTGGATCTGATATCTCTCAATCATCCGTATCGTCTGGATGAAAATCGAAGAGATATCAAATGAAGTGGTGCTTTCTATGAACGTTGTTTGGAATCTGGTAATCCTACAGCCCTTTTTCTGAGAGGGATGTCTTTTTTCTTTCATGAAAACAATATTGGAGAGGGGATGCGTTTAGTTCAAGATGCAGGAAATAGAGGATATTTGATGGCGAAATACTGTTATTGTATGTTTCGACTTATAATGGAAGGGAGGAGAGAAGGATTTGAAGGTGTTGATGACTTATCAAGGGGAGAAGCTTTGGAGATGAGAGACGCTTTAGAAAATAGCTCAAAGAGGCCGTGGAACATACAAGTGCCTGATGAATTCAAGAGAATGTTTTTGGGTTCGAAAAGAAACCTACAGTGGCATGTGTGCTTGCCCAAAGCTCCACGTTGGTGGTTGGCCACACACGTCTGAGGAAGTTGAGCATTTGTGTGTTACTTGTTTTTGGAAATTAGAGTCTTGGGAATTTGGCAAATTAATTCCCTACCGCGCATTGGTGTGGCGAGAAGGATAATTATTAAACACCTAATGTTTTATTTGGTATCTATATAAACAATTTTTATATTTCCCGCATACTCTATAATGTAATGTTGTGCTAATGTTGCTAGCAAGTTTATGGTGGACAGGTTGGGACTAGAAACCGTTAAACACCCTCGACCATACAAGCTACAATGGCTCAATGACATGACCGAGCTGAAAGTTACCGAGCAAGTTACTGTTCCCTTCAGTGTAGGCAAATATCGAGATCAAGTCTTGTGTGATGTAGTGCCGATTCAGGCTGGACATCTTTTGCTAGGGAGACCTTGGCAATAAGACCGCGCCACCTTGCACAATGGGCATACCAACTTCTATTCTTTCACTCACAAAGATTATAAGTATAAGTTATAACTTGGCACCACTTACTCCCTCCGAGGTACATGAATTACAAGCTAGAATGAGCAAGGAGTACCAGTGATAACACCGGATTTTGACCATTTCTATGGATCACTTTAATATCTTTTACAGGTGTTTTTACTCCATTTTCAAAGGTTTTTAAAGGATTTCTATGTTTCCGGATTTTAAAAGACTTTTCAGGTAATTTGGGATAAAGAGGCACAAATTGGAACAAAAAAACTCTTTTGGATAAATGCAGACCATCAGAACTCTCATGGAGAGACGAAGACCTTCTCACCGTCTGATCACCCTCAAAATTGGACAACTTATAGAAGAATCAACCAGATTTCAAATGCACTTGGTTTGGAGACATTCCAACGGTTGGATCTCAAGATATTCCATTAGCCCCGGAGCCACTCGAAGACGGCCAGCAAGTCACGCGACCGCGGCCAACAGCCTATTTCCCGCAGTCAGAAGCCTCCCGACCGCGGCCAACTACCAAATCCCCGCGGTCACGTCACTCCCGACCGCGGCCATCAAGCTCCGAATTAAAGCCCATATTTCTGAAGCCCAAAGTCATTCTCAGCCTCAATTCCGGAATCCTAGAGACCATGGAGTATTGAAGACTATAAATACTTGTCATTTAGGTCGTTTTTAGAGACAACCATTCATACTTTACAGAAACCCTTTTCCTTTAGCCGTTTTTATGAGATTTTTGTAGAAGATTGTTCAAGTCCGAGTTCTTCAATAGAGAAGCTTCCTTTATCTCTTTTCTTTACTGTTTTTCATTACTTTTATTAAAACCGATGATGATGTCGACCTCAACCATGTCTGAGTAGATCCCGAGTTGGGCTTAGGGTTCCTGAAAGGGGCTCTCATAATCGATTAAGATATCTAGGTTTATAGATCTGGGATTTCGACCTGTTCTCTGTTTATTCTTGTTCTTATTGCATGGATGCTTGATTGATCACCAGGTATCTGATCTAGATAGTTAGTGTTGCGAAAGTTTTCATTAAGTATCAGCCCTAGAATGAAACAGGCGATTTTTCCGTAGGAGTGGAAACCTACCTGCGGCGAGATCGTGAGTATTGACGAGTCTTGTGCAGCTCTTGCATTCTCTCCCTTCCAGGGCCAGAGTGGAAACCTACTGGTCAGGGTTGCGAGAAACAGTTGGTTATGATCACGACAGTGACGTAGTCATACCGCCGTACTCTAGCTCTAGAACCCATATATCGTTATCCGTCAATCCCAATCTATCTACCTTAGTGTTAAAACCGATTATGATCCCTTAGAGTTCCCAAAAGCCCAGCGTTTTTAGCCATAGTTTACAAACCCATCGATTTTTACTTGCTTATTTAGATCTGCATTTCAATTGCCTTAGTTCGATATTTACTTGCTTTACTTGTTTTCCATTCGATTTTTCTACTTGCTTTATAGGATAGATTTATTTGCTTTCTTTAAGTTTTAGTTTAATTCGTGACAAACAACCAACCTTTAAAACCAATCTAGTCTAGACATAAAGTTAGAAACCGTAGAAGAATACCAGGCACACAAATCTCTGTGGATTCGTTCCCTAAATACTACAACTGATTAGCTGTGCACTTGCGGCTTTCATTTGTTTTTGTTAAGGGTAAAACTTGTTCCCTCACACAGTTGACACGACATCAAGTTTTTGGCGCCGTTGCAGGGGATTTGTTTCGCTGCCTTTTGATATTTTTCTTGTTTTAACTTCTGTTCTAGACACCTGATCTCTAGTTCTTTCTTAAAGTTTTGCTGAATTATCTTTCCCTTCTTTTGTTTTCCTCTGAATTGCATGAATACCGGGCGCAGACCTGTAGAAAACATTCCAATTCTAGACGAGATAGATAGACACAAAAGAGAACTTCGAAGACTTAGACGAACGCAAGGAATGGCCAACGACGACCAGCCTGGAGATCCTATTAATCGAAATTTAAATATGGACCAAGACGGGTTCGAACATGGAGAAAATGAAGAGAATGATCACAGAGGAGGTGATCATACTCAACAGAATGAAGAGGAGGATGAGGTTCTTCCATGAAACCACCAGAATCGCGATAGAGAAGAGCATGAAGACCCTGATGCACATATCAATGCAGCCGATGGTGACCACCAAGGAATGCAGCCGAATGGACGCATTAACCGCCCTATTCCGCCAGCAAATCAACACCGAAGACAAGCCAGGAACCATCGCATAGCTGATTTTGATGCACCTACTCAAAATTTTCAGAATCAATCTGAAATTCAAGTACCATTTCCGAACCGGAATGAGTTTGAAGTCAAGCCTCAAATCATCTCATTGGTGAAGCAAAATCAGTTCCATGGAGTTCCTTTTGAGCTCTTTGAAGAAATTTGCAGCATGATGAGAACAAATCAAGTTCCACCAGACTATTTAAAGTGTAAGTTGTTCTCTTTTTCATTAGCAGATAAAGCTCACCGTTGGTTGAAATCTTTGCCTGCAGGATCGATTACTAATTGGGAAGAATGTAGAACTGTTTTCCTGAACCACTTCTACACTAAGTCAAGGTCGAATCAGTTGAGAACAAAGATCTCAAACTTTCAACAAGGGCCAACTGAATCTTTCTATGAAGCCTGGGAGCGTTTTAAGGAGTATGAACGTGATTGCCCTCACCATGGATTTCATGGATCAAGCCTGATGAGCACATTTTACCGAGGTTTGCAACTAAAATACAAACTTTCACTTGATACAGCAAGCAATGGAGATTTTGGACAAAAAACGATAGCCCAAGGAAGAGCTCTCATCGAAAATTTGACTCAAGCCAATAACAATGATTGTCCTGAATACGATCGATCGATGAAGCAAGCTGGAACAGACAACAAGGAGATAACCGAGTTGAGAAACATGGTGAGCCAGCTTCTGAAGAGCAACAATCGCCCAATCCATGCTTGTGAGACCAACAATGGCGCAGAAGATGAAGGACCTAGTGATATCGATCACATTAATCAAGCCTTTCAAGAAGAAGATGTGAACTACGTAGGAGCACTGGTGCCATATCAAAATCGCTCCAACAATAGCTTCAACAACAACTTCCGGAATGCGAATTACAACAATCTCTCTTACCGCAATCCAAATGTGGAGAATCCTCAAGATCAGTACTACCCACCTCAGCAAAAATCCTTCCAAAACAAGTTTCAAGGTGGAAACTTCGGAGGAATAGTACCATATCAACCGCGACAACCATATAACTACCAAGGTACGGGTTTTAACAATCAATTTGTACAACAGCAGGGAGTCACAACGAACCAGCTAGCTTCACAAATTGGTAGACTTGAACAGTCCATCCAACAGCTCGTTATGACGAACGAAAAAGCATCTAAAGACGTGAACGTGAAAGTTGACTGTATGTACAATGATCTGAACGGTAAGTTTGAATCTTTATCTTCGCACGTCAAAAAGCTAGACGTGCAAGTCGCCCAAACAGCCGACTCTATGAAGAGGCAAAGTGGAGTTCTTCCAGGAAGAGTTGAAGATAACCCTAAGAAGTTTTGCAACGCCATAACCACATTGCCCGAAGAAGAGGCCGAAACCGATGGAAAGAAAGAAGAAACCCCAATCTTTGTACCACTGTACAAGGATATCGACCCCAAGCAGCCACCGTTTAAGGTACCTGAACGATCACCGTTTCAAAGGCTTACAAAAGCCGATGATCCGGGACGTTTTGTTTTCCAATGTTTCATTTCAGGAATCAAGTTTACAGACTGCCTGTGCGATTCCGGAGCCAATGTCAACATCATGTCTAAGACATTTGCCGAAAAATTGGGCATAAAAACCTTGAGAACATCGACGGTTAAGGTTATTTTTGGAGATTCATCTCAAAAAGATACTGAAGGGGCGATTCATGATCTACAAGTTCTAGTGGGAGACAAAATCGTTCCAGCAGATTTCCAAGTCCTGGAGATGGATAAAGACAAGGAGAGGCCACTCATTTTTGGGAGGCCATTCCTAGCTACAGTAGGAGCAGTAATCGATCACGTAAACCGGCATGCTGTTTTCCTGAATGTGGATCGCAGAAGGTACTATCCGACTATCTTAGACGATTTTCCAAGCAAAGGAAACAGGCCAAAAGAGAAAGAAAAGGAGAAGCCGGAAGCTTTTGCAAAGATCAAGATCATCATTCCACCAGATGCAACAGAAACCAGTGAGGACCAGATCCAGGAGCTGATCGAAAACACAAAAAGGGTTTTAAACAATATGAAAGTCCGAAAGAAGAGTAAAGGTAAAAAGACGGCTCCTCAAGGAGAATAAGTAAAACCTCCAGCGACCGGAAGTGATAAAGGCACATCAAGTGGAGTGCCATTCAAATCAGCCTGATTCCTCATGCTTACGTCGAGCTAAACGACTTAAAACAAAAGCGCTTAATGGGAGGCAACCCATTTAGGTACTCTTTCTTTTAGTTTTCTTTTCATTTTTTACAATTTATGCTTTCTTTTTCTTTTAAGTTTCAGGTATTTTATAAAATAAAAACACAAAAAATCAGAAAATTAGAAAAACCAAGAAGAAAAAGGTAGGTTTTTAGTTTCTCGGCCCGGCAAAGACGAGAAGATTGGACAAAGGCCGCAGGAGGAAGAGCCGCAGTCGCGACCGACCGACCCGCAGCCAAGGAAGCATCGACCGCGGCACCGTGAATGTGACCGCGGCCGACCCCTCGATCACCGCGGTCGCGCATCTCCTGACCGTGGCCGTTGGTCGTTGAGGCAGAGACTCGGATTTCTGCCGTTTTGCAAAAGGTTCCCGGTGTTACCTGGTGATTCCCGGTGTTACCTGGTGATTCCCGGTGTTGCCCGGTGATTCCCGGTGTTGCCTGGTGATTCCCGGTGATTCCCGGTGTTTCCCCAAATATTCCCGGTAAAACCTGTAAAGATCCTCCGTAAGTTTTAAACTTTCCTAACGTGCAAACAAGAAAGGTAAGTTCCCGTAAACTTAAAAATTTCCAGAAATTTTCCGTTTTTGCCACAAAAACGCTTTTTAAAGAAAAGAAACAAACTTTTTGGATCAAAACTCCTTCTTCTCTTCTCTTCCAAAAGACTTGGAGATTTAGGAGATAGAACACATTTTTCAATTGTTAAGTTTTTTAAGAGATTTTTGGCTCAAACCTCACTCTTTTTCAAAGCTGATTTCAATTCTGCCATCAAATCTCTCTTTCCAGCAAGGTATGAACCTCAAACTCGCCATTTTTACTTGATTTTAGAACTTAGGGTTTTATTTAAAAACCCAAATCTTGGTCTATTGATGGTGGAAATAGCTTAAGAACAATAGATTATCCTTTTAGGTTATCTAAAAATCGATTTTAAACACCTAGCTTAAGAGGAATTGAGATTTTTGAAATTTGGATTCTACATGCTTCATAAAAAATCGAATTTGGAACAGCAAAATTGATGAATTTGATTAAGTCTTGTGTGATGAGTGATTAGTATTGGGTAATCTTTAGAATTTTCATGGAAATTGCTCATAAAACCAATTTTTAGAAGATTTCTATGTTGAGAACATCAAAAATCCGAATCTGGTCATGAACTACTTGATTTCTCTGATTTAATGTCAATTCTGCTTGCTCATGGTTTTAATTAATCTCTTTATGCTAGTATTAGTATAACAGATCTTAATGTGTTAAAATCAGCATCCATATTCACTCTTTTTCCAAGAATCATTTCGTTTTGCAGAAAAATGGAACAAACTAGATCCCGAAGAAGACGTCGCACTGGTGACAGCTCTGAGGACATTCTCGATGATGCTACTCTAGGAGAGTACATGCTGAACCAAGCCAGACCGAGAAGGAGAAACTATGTGATGAGATTGCTCCAGCACTCAAGAGAAACACGAGCAGCTCCTGAGCCACCACAGATTCGATACATTGGGAGGGAGACAAACCCGAGAGTAGACTATGCAAGACGTTTCAAGAAGCTGAACATCAAACCCACGCCTTGCATTGATTATCATACACTCGAGATGCTTGGAATCAGAGAGGATGTGATCTGGTATCGATGCACTTAAGCTGAGACCCTACATGGAGCTGAACCTTCTGACTTATCCTGAGCTAGTTCGTGAGTTCTTAGCGACTATCACACTCCACCACACGAAGAGGAGGAACCCCAGAGCATCAGATGACATCTTGTCATTCTCTATCCGCGGACAGCCTTACTCTCTCACCATTTCTGAGGTTTGTGAAGCTCTTAAGCTTCCATACACTGATGGCATTTACCTTGAAGATGAACCTGATCTTAACCTGTGGAGAGAGATGGGTCATGGAGTCTATGATAGCGGGAGATCGAAGTCAGCCCTTCTTACTCATCCAGCAGTGAGAGTTGTGCACAAACTCTTAGCACACACGATCTTCTCTAGAGCCAACATGGGAGGTGTTTTGAAGACTGAACTCATTACACTTCAGATTCCATTTGTGGACGATCCACGACTTGCCTGCTTTGCCTGGATCATAGCGCATAATATGGTAAAGGTGAAGCATGATTTACATGGTTGCGAGGACGCTACTCCAGCTTACGGGAGTGCTATTACAGCGATACTACAGGCTGTAGGATTCGATTTCTCATCTGATGATCCATTTCCCGATGTGTGGTATGATCTACTTTATCTCTCTCGCGATCGCACTATCTATCTTGCCACTTTCGATCCAGACAGGTTTGGTTACAAGTATTGCACTGGCACTGAGGAGCACCGAGTCAGCTTGCCTTCAGCATCTATCCCGAGATTGTGTAACGGAGGACGTCCACGATGGACTCCGGAACCTGATGATTTTCTGCCATCTGTACCTCGTCTACTATTCACCATTGGCCAATACATAGTGGCCAAGGCGAAGCGTGATGCAGCTGCTGCCCGTGCTCACTTTCAGCCATCTGTTTCGACCGGCCACACCTCATCATCTACATCATCGCACGCACATTCTGATCTGGAGAGCAGAGTTGAGAGACAGGAACGACGCTTTGAACGCGTTGTCACCTTCCTACAGGAGCAGCACCAGTTTGCAGACGACACATCAGAGGATGAGTGATTGATCAGCACTTCACTACCATCACGGTTCTATCATCATTTTCTTTTCTTTTATCTTATTTTATTTCGTTTTTATTCACCATCTTCTCACCAACTTTTTCACACTGGGGACAGTGTGATTTAAGTCTGGGGGAGGCTGTCTATCCGTACTAATCATTTTCCTGCTTTTGCTTTTAAATTTCAAGTACTTTTTAAATTTTAATATGTAACCTATTCGACATTAAGTATTTTTCAGGAATATTTGACGCAAAACTGTGATGATTTAGATCTCCACACTTCTACACTATGCATGATAGCTCATTCGTGGTTAGCACTAGATTATGCGGTAGCTAGAATACTTGCACTACGAACTCCCACCAGAGGACTTCTATTCATGGATATTCTTTCTGACAGGATATACTAGCTCATTTTATTTGACCTTAATATTGACATCTAATTTTCTCATCATTGATTTTAGGCAGGCATCGACATACACATCTAGGACGTCTTTTACCCTCACTTTTACCACTCTTTGTCGTCCTAGATGACCAGTTTATCTTCAAAAAAAAAACGAATGAAGAGAGAGAGGGAAAAAAAGCCTAATGAGTCTTAGATTGTCGAAATTTTTGGAGCAAGAAGCATCTACTAAACGTTTATAGAGCTATGTTTTTGAAAGATTTACAAAAATCTAAGTCTGGGAGAGTTAGGAGAGAACCTGAGGAAGAAGACCAGGAATCTATGGCAAGAAGAAAGTGACTGAAAACTGTGGATACCAACAGCTTCATTCTCTCTTGCGGTTTTGCATAATATCTTGCATCCTCCAGATCTTCAGGTAACCCGTAAACACTTTAAACCTCACCCCTAGAATAATCCCTTTTAACACCTAGCCTAGATTGCCTTGCCTAGACATTCTTTGATGAGAACCACCGAGATTTTTAATGAATGTTAAGAGCTAGTTGACTGGAAGTTAGATCCTAGTGCATAGATTTCCGCATGACGGATTAACGGACTAGTTATGCCTATATTGCTAGTGCGAATTTTCTATGCTATTCCCGATTGATGCATACTAATTGATATTGGTCTAGAAGTTTGGTCTCTGAGATTTTGTTTAGTTTCTGCGTTTTCAAACCTCTCGCCGAGATTTAGCCTTTGTTTTGTTTGAGGACAAACAAAAGACTAAGTCTAGGGGAGTTGATAACACCGGATTTTGACAATTTTTATGGATCACTTTAATATCTTTTACAAGTGTTTTTACTCCATTTTCAAAGGTTTTCAAAGGATTTCTATGTTTCCGGATTTTAAAAGACTTTTCAGGTAATTTGGGATAAAGAGGCAGAAATTAGAACAAAAAGACTCTTTTAGATAAATGCAGACCGTCAGAACTCTCATGGAGAGACGAAGTCTTTCTCACCGTCCGATCACCCTCAAAATTGGACAACTTATAGAAGAATCAACCAGCTTTCAAATGCACTTGGTTTGGAGACATTCCAACGGTTGGATCTCAAGATATTCCATTAGCCCCGGAGCCACTCGAAGACGGCCAGCAAGTCACGCGACCGCGGCCAACAGCCTATTTCCCGCGGTCAGAAGCCTCCCGACCGCGGCCAACCACCAAATCCCCGCGGTCACGTCACTCCCGACCGCGGCCATCAAGCTCCGAATTAAAGCCCATATTTCTGAAGCCCAAAGTCATTCTCAGCCTCAATTCTGGAACCCTAGAGACCATGGAGTATTGAAGACTATAAATACTTGTCATTTAGGTCGTTTTTAGAGACAACCATTCATACTTTACAGAAACCCTTTTCCTTTAGCCGTTTTTTTGAGATTTTTGTAGAAGATTTTTCAAGTCCGAGTTCTTCAATAGAGAAGCTTCCTTTATCTCTTTTCTTGACTGTTTTTCATTACTTTTATTAAAACCGATGATGATGTCGACCTCAGCCATGTCTGAGTAGATCCCGAGTTGGGCTTAGGGTTCCCGAAAGGGGCTCTCATAATCGATTAAGATATCTAGGTTTATAGATCTGGGATTTCGACCTGTTCTCTGTTTATTCTTGTTCTTATTGCATGTATGCTTGATTGATCACCTAGTATCTGATCTAGATAGTTAGTGTTGCGAAAATTTTCATTAAGTATCAGCCCTAGAATGAAACAGCTGATTTTTCCGTAGGAGTGGAAACCTACCTGCGGCGAGATCGTGAGTATTGACAAGTCTTGTGCAGCTCTTGCGTTCTCTCCCTTCCAGGGCCAGAGTGGAAACCTACTGGTCAGGGTTGCGAGAAACATTTGGTTATGATCACGACAGTGACGTAGTCATACCGCCGTACTCTAGCTCTAGAACCCATATATCGTTATCCGTCAATCCCAATCTATCTACCTTAGTGTTAAAACCGATTATGATCCCTTAGAGTTCCCAAAAGCTCAGCGTTTTTAGCCATAGTTTACAAACCCATCGATTTTTACTTGCTTATTTAGATCTGCATTTCAATTACCTTAGTTCGATATTTACTTGCTTTACTTGTTTTCCATTCGATTTTTCTACTTGCTTTTTAGGATAGATTTATTTGCTTTCTTTAAGTTTTAGTTTAATTCGTGACAAACAACCAACCTTTAAAACCAATCTAGTCTAGACATAAAGTTAGAAACCATAGAAGAATACCAGGCACACAAATCTCTGTGGATTCGATCCCTAAATACTACAACTGATTAGCTGTGCACTTGCGGTTTTCATTTGTTTTTGTTAAGGGTAAAACTTGTTCCCTCACACAGTTGACACGACATCAACCAGGTAAGTAAAACCAACTTATATCTCACGACTGGTGCCATTTCAAAAACTCTAAGTGCCAAGGGCACTGTGTTACTAATGGTCTACAAAGAATGCTTGAGCACAGGAAATAAGGAGTTAGATATACCCCCGGAGATTCAAGCTCTCATTGAACAATTCAAGGATGTGTTCCCTGATGAGATACCTGCAGGCTTACCTCCAATTCGGGGAATTGAGCATCAAATAGACCTCATTCCGGGCGCAGCATTGCCCAACAAGCCAGCCTACAGAATGAATCCCGAGGAGAGCAAATAACTTGAGAGGCAAGTAAGATATCTGATGGACAAAGGCTATGTGCGAGAGAGCCTCAACCCATGTGTGGTCCCTGTGTTAGTACCTAAGAAAGATGGCACTTGGAGAATGTGCGTCGACTGTAGGGCTGTTAACAACATCACAATCAAGTATAGACACCCTATACCTTGTCTTGACGACATGCTTGATGAGCTAAGTGGTGCAACTATCTTCTCAAAGGTGGATCTCAAGAGTGGATACCACCAGGTGCGAATGCGTGAAGGAGATGAGTGGAAAACTGCATTCAAGACTAAACAAGGTCTTTATGAATGGCTGGTGATGACATTTGGATTAACAAACGCCCTCAGCACCTTCATGCGCCTAATGAACCAGGTTCTAAGGTCTTATATTGGTAAATTTGTTGTCGTGTACTTTGATGATATTCTTATTTACAGCAAGAGCTTACCTGATCATCTCATGCATTTAGAATTGGTTCTTAAAACACTTCGAAAGGAAGAGCTCTATGCCAACCTTAAGAAGTGCTCATTTTGTACTAATCAGCTTGTGTTTTTAGGCTTTGTTGTTAGTGAACAAGGTTTACAAGCGGATCAAGAAAAGATCAAGGCTATACAAGAGTGGCCACCCCTTCTACTATCAGCCAAGTTCGAAGCTTTCATGGCCTAGCAAATTTTTATCGCCGGTTTGTGCGATATTTCAGCACAATAGCCGCCCCACTAACAGCTGTTATCAAGAAGAACACACCATTCACTTGGGGAGCTGCCCAAGAAACAGCTTTTAACTCTCTTAAAACTCGTTTAACTCAAGCACCTGTCTTAGCCTTACCTGATTTTCATGTAACGTTTGAAGTTGAATGTGATGCTTCAGGATTAGGGACAGCCGTGTTGCATCAGAGGCAGAGGCCAGTGGCATATTTCAGTGAGAAACTAAGTGGAGCCACCCTAAATTACCCCACATATGATAAGGAGCTGTACGCGCTTGTGAGAGCATTGGAGACTTGGCAACATTACCTCCTCTCCAAAGAGTTTGTGATACATACGGACCATGAGACCCTCAAGCACCTGAGAGGACAAACAACTCTAAAGAGAAGACACGCCAAGTGGCTGGAGTTCATTGAGACTTTCTCTTATGTCATTAAGTACAAAAAGGGGAAAGACAATGTGGTGGCAGATGCATTGTCTCGGCGACATGCATTGATCTCAACCATGGAGGCCAAGGTCTTGGGATTCGAACACATCAAGGGGTTATACGAAGAGGATCCTGACTTCTCTGAGAGCTACAAGTCAAGTGGAAAGGGAGCCTTTGGAGCCTATTACCTGCACGATGGGTTTTTATTTAAAGACAAGAGGCTGTGCATTCCACAAGGGGCTATACGAGACTTACTAATAAGAGAAGCTCATGGTGGTGGCCTAATGGGACATTTCGGCATGAACAAGACTCTAGCCGTTCTGGTGGATCATTTCTTCTGGCCACATATGAAGAAAGATGTGGAGAGATTCTATTCTAAATGCATCACTTGCCGCAAGGCTAAATCCAGGTCACATCCTCATGGCTTATACATTCCTTTACCTATACCTAATGCCCCTTGGGTAGATATTTCCATGGATTTTGTACTAGGTTTACCAAAGATCAGGCACAAGGATTCTATATTTGTAGTGGTGGACCGATTCTCTAAGATGGCACACTTCATACCTTGTGCCAAAGTGAATGTTGCTTCGCAGACAGCTGACCTATTCTTTAAACGAAGTGGTGCGTCTACACGGGGTCCCTAGGACCATTGTGTCTGATCGAGACACCAAGTTCTTGAGTCACTTCTGGAAGACACTTTGGAGGAAATTAGGCACCAAGCTGCTCTTTTACACCACATGCCACCCCCAGACCGATGGACAGACCGAAGTGGTGAACCGCACACTCTCAACCTTACTCAGAGCCACCATCGGTAACAACTTGAAAAATTGGTTAGAGTGTCTTCCCTTTGTTGAATTTGCTTATAACCGAGCCACACACTCTGCTACTAAACTGTCTCCTTTTGAAGTTGTATATGGGTTCAACCCATTAACCCCTTTAGATCTCTCACCATTACCTCAAGTAGAATAAGTTAATTTAGATGGCTTGAAGAAGGGAGAGTTCATCAAGAAACTTCATCAAAAGGCCAAGGAGAACATAGATAAGAAGACCGAAGGGTACAAAAGGAGAGCTGACAAGAGCCGCAAAGAATTAGTCTTTGAACCCGGAGAATGGGTTTGGCTTCATATGCGGCCTGAACTGTTCCCACACAAGAGGAGCTCCAAGCTAGCACCGAGGGGAGATGGCCCATTCCGTGTCTTGGAGAGGATAAATGATAATGCCTACAAGCTTGAGCTACCAGGTGAGTTTAATATTTCCCATAGTTTCAATGTAGCTGACTTGTCTCCTTTTGATGCAGGTGAAACAGTTTTGAGGGCAAAACCTCTTGAAGAGGGAGAGAATGATGAGGTCATCGAGCACTCTAATGAGGATCCCAGTATCCCAACACTCCAACCAGGTCCCATGACTCGATCTAGAACCAGGAGCCTGCGTGAAAAGATCAACTTAGCCGTATCTAGTTTCATACAAGAACCCGAGGAGGAACAAGTAGAGGACGCGGCCCAAACTCAACTGAACCGGCCCCGGCCTTATGAGGAAAAAGGTATGAAATCTCTCTTGACAGGACAAGGAGTTGAGACCATCACAAAGCCCGAGGAGATCACCACTCAAGAGTCCAAGACAAGCAACACCAACCACTTAGCCAATAGCGATCAACTGGAGCTTGCACAAGAGACGCTAGCTGAGGAAGAGGCTGCCAAGGGAAGGATTCATGCACTTGAAACAAGCATGATCAACACTACCAAGGCCGCAGAAGACCACCTGAAGATCGCCCCAACACACGTCAAGAACAGCTCACTTCTCCCATGGCCTCTTTTGCGTGCACAACAAGTAAACTTTGTTTATGAGTTTTGTGCAGGAACAGACGACCAGCTCAGTGGTGACTAAGAGCCACGAGAGTCCAGAGATACCTGAGATCAAGTCTCCAAGACTTGAGAGTTTATTTTCTTTTTATTTCATTTAAGTTGAACTTTCCTTATTTGTGTCCAAATGAGACAACTCGCTGTTTACTTGTTTTCTTTGCCGTTTCCTTTTGTTTCTTTTGCAAGTCCTGTGGTTTTTGAGTCTTTTCTTTTCATTTGAGTCGAACCCTAGAAGGTTCAAGCTGATGGACTGTTTATAAAGTTCCCTTACAGCTTTGTAGTTCGATACATTTTTGCTTATTAATAAAATAACACCGTTTTCTTTGAAGCTTTTGCTTGAGAGATTTGCTTGCCTTTGTGTGTGTGTGATTCCACTCAAAGGTTAGTGTTTGCTGTATCAGAGAGCCCTCCATCCTCTCTGTGGTGCCATCGATCCACCCTCACTTCCCCTGATACGATCCAACAAGAGAGAGCGAAGGCCAGCTTGTTAGATTTCCATCGGTTCATTGTGTGACTCTACCCCAAGGCATACATCAGTTGCTTTATTCCTACAAGGAGTTTCTTAAAAGAAAACCCTAGTGCAACTTTTCAGTCATCAGATGTTTCGCAAAAGCATTAAATCGGTGGTAAGTCACGATTTGATTCTCCATACAGCTCCTTATGCATTTTCCCACAGCTTCCTATGCTTTTCTCTGTTTGTTGAACTTTCCTCAAACTTCAACTTCCACTCCAAAATAGTGATCAAAAGTCAGATGGAGAATACATGTCAATTAGATTAAGTTATAAAAGAAGCAATGGTTTCTTAAGAGGAATTTTTGTTGAAGAGTTTCTTGAGCTGTTTTGTGAATCTTAATGATGTTTCACAAACTGACAAAGTATCAAGCTGAAGATTTGTTAAACTTATTATGAGGAGATACTAATTTACTTTGTTTACATTATGGATTTACCATTATTGTAACAAATGCAAACAAATTTTTACTCGCATTAGGAGAAAATGATTCTATCTAATGAGATAAGCAAAAAGGAAGAAAGACTATAAGCATTTCTAATTAGCAACAGCAGAAGCCATGGCTAAGCTATACTTATGCTTGAGGTAAGCTTTGATGAAAGGGTCCAAGTCACCATCCATTACAGATGTGATATCAGAAGTCTCATGACTTGTTCGGACATCCTTAACCAGTTTGTACGGATGAAACACGTAGTTCCTGATCTGCTGTCCCCACTCAGCTTTCACTACATCTCCTCTTATCTCCTTGATCTCAGTCGCACGTTGCTCCTCCGCGATCACCAACAGTTTTGCTTTTAGTCGGCTCAGTCCTCTCGTCTTGTTCGCCGATTGACTTCTCTCCTCTGCAAATGTTTCACATTTAGTATCTTCAAAAGTAGAATCAACATGCAGAGAGCGATTGATCATGCATTGGAACATGCAGACAAACCTGAGCAACGGACTGCAACACCAGTAGGGATGTGAGTAATCCGAACAGCGGTCTCGACCTTGTTGACATTCTGTCCTCCTTTTCCACCTGCCCTCGTGAAAGTAATCTCAAGGTCCTCCTCTGGTATTTCAACTCCTACTGCTTCCTCAGGCAGGAGCGGCATCACTTCCACACCAGAAAAGCTTGTCTGCGTTGAAATATAAATACAAGTATATAGCACACAACTATACCATATGCCTTTTAGAGTTCATAAACCTTTAACCCAATTACCTCAAGGCTTAATAAACAATAACACTAATCAATGCAAAGATAAAACCTAGATGGAAATAGTAAGATACCAAGCTGCTATTAGCATAGATCTCAACACAAGGTTAGGAAATTTCATTAATTTTATAGCACACAACTACACAAATGCTTTTGGAGTTTATAAACCTTAATTCTCAGCATTAGTGAGCGAAGAGGCCAATTCCCTCAAGGCTTAGTAAACAATAAAACTTGTAAATGCAAAAGTATTTACTACATGGAGATAGTAAGATGCTATTAGCATAGATATGGACACAAGGTTATGAAATTTCATCAAATGTTGCATGTCAAAACTTTTTAGTAGGAAATTTCGGTACAGAGCAGCTTGATTTACCTGGCGAAGGCCTTTGGAATTGAACGGTGATTGTCTAACAATCCTATGAGTTCCTTTCTCCCCTGAAAGGTAACCATATGCATAACGCCCTTCGATTTCAAGTGTCGCTGACTTGATCCCTGCTTCTTCTCCAGCCGACATTTCAACAACATTCGTCTTGTACCGTTGCTTCTCTCCCCATCTCATATACATCCTAAGGAGCATATCGGCCCAATCCTGCACTGGAAGTTATCGGCAGGAGCTCAATTAACACCGCAAAAACGTAGAGAGCCTCTAGGAAAATCTCATATACCAATGCATAAAACATGAAATGAGAGATAATAAATACTGCGTTTTCATGACCTTGTATACAAAATGAAATGCATTTTTGGTACTAAGTCTCTTCTCGTGAAAGAATACACGAAACCAGACATAACTTGAGCACACAAACACTCATGATCCTTTCTTAGATATTAAGAAAATTTCATATACCAAGGCATAAAACAAGAAATGAAAGATAATATCACACAGCAACGACCTTGTATACAAAATGAAATGCATTCTTGGTACTAGTTCTCTTCCTCGTAAGAAATTCAAGAAACCCGACATAACTTAAGCAAACAAACACTCCATGATCATTTCTTACATATGAACTCAGTCTATTAGGCTTATAAACTCATGAAAGGTGCCTCCAAGAACATATTTGAATTCATCAAGAGCTCTACAAAGAACAAAAAAGCCGAATTGCGTAAACAGTAATTTACCTGAGCATCTGTTCCTCCGGCTCCAGCTGTAATATACACTACTGCGCCTTCTTGGTCATAAGGTCCTGATAGAAGCTGCGTTAGCTCGAATCGATCTAGAGATTTATTCAACTCTTTGATGATTCCCATTGCCTCTTCAAGTAAGCTAACATCAGTAGAGTCCATCTCTTCAGTTAGTTTAACAATTGTTTCCGCATCTTCAACCTATCTCCAGCAGAGCAAACACATTATATAGAGACCATAATCTAAGGGAAAATGCAATTCAAGAAGTGATTGATTTGTACCATGGACTTGAACTCAGAAAGCAACCGTGACCGATCTTTGAGATCGTTCAAAGCGGAGAGAGTTTCTTGAGCTTTAGCACGATCATCCCAAAATGAGGTATCAGTAGCTTTTGACTCCAAAATTGATATTTCATTTTCTATTTGCTGTAAACCAGAAGAAGCTCTAATCTCTTCAACACGAGCTGATGCTACTTCAACATCTTTCCTCAATGTATAAAAATCTATCAAACAATAAGAAATCAACCTCATCAATCATCTTACAATATGAAACAAAAGAAGAAATCAAAACCCAACAACTGTAAATTGAGAAATTTCAAGACCCAAAAATTTCATATTGTTGGGGAATCGAACAATTTGAAGACCCAAGTAATCGAAATTTACTGTAAATTGAGCAATTTCAAGACCAGAAACGCCAAAGAAGGTACCTTGCATCTGCCACTCAATCGTATCACTTTCATTTGAGACACTTAGGTTACTCTCCTGTGCAGCGAATAACACTGAAATCCCAAAACACAAAATCAGGAAAATTATAAACCCGATGACCGAAAATTTGAAATTGTTGAGAGAGAGAGAGAGGAGGAACTGACAGGGAGAAATGAGACGACGGGTCGAAGAAGAGAGATGGGGAAGTGAAAGCGGAAGCGAGAGACGAAGTAGAGGGAGAGTTTTTGGTCGGAGAAGCGGAAGCGTAGGTTTTCCGGCGATGGCGATTGGTCGGAGAACACTGACCTCCATAGCTTTCTCTGCAAATTTTTCTGGCCTCTTTTTGGCCTTTTTACGAGTTATTATCCACACCACCAAGCCAGCCGCCACGTCATCAGTTTAAATAAATATATTATTTCTATAACAAAATAAAACACCTATTCTATTAAAACAGAAGCACTAAATTTGGATCTAAATATTCCTAAATTTTTTTTATAATATTTTATTTTATTTTATATTTAATTTCTAAAAATTAGTTATTAATTTAAATATTTTTAGATTTCCTAAAATCTAGATCATTTTTAATTTAAATTTCAAATTATTAAAAATTTAATTAAATTTAGTTACAAAAATTTACATTCAATTTAATTTAAATTCAAAAAATTCAAAAAAAAATTATAATTAAATTTTATTACGAAAATTTAGATAATAATTTTAGTACTCTTAAAAAATTCTTAAATACATGAGAGATTTAATTTAAAATTTCAAATTTAAATAATATTTTTATAAAAATACATAGTAAATAAATATTTTATCGTATTTTATCATAATCAATTGGTCTAAAATATCAAATATTTGAGATTAATAAATATTTATATTATACAATAATATAATCGAGCTGATTAGAGTTATATATATATATTTAAGATCCATGAGTTAATTTATTAAAACATGTAAGATATTAAGATGATTTGAGACAATTAAACTAACAGGGTTAGCCAGTTTATATATATATATATATATATATATATTTTTAATAGCACAAATAATAAATAAATATCTTATTATATTTTTTCATAATCAATTGGTCCAAATATTCCATATTAGTAAATATTTATAGGGTTATACAATTATAATTATAGTCTTATACAGGTTAGTTTGTCAAAACATATAAGATATTAAAAATGATTTAAGATAACTAAATGGATGGATTAGCAAATTCATAGATATATAGATTTTTTATGTGTAAATCTAAATTCACATGATAACAAAGTTTATAATTAACATTAGATCAATGTATACTTAATTAACGCACACTCTTATTCTACTAATATATAAATTTTACTGTTTAAAATTAAAATATGATAACAAATTTTTGATTTAAAAAAATAAATAACAAAAACAAATTATATCTAAACAAAAAAGATAAATGCAACTTATATTAGAAATAAAAATAAAACATTCTCGTGCGGACGCACGGGGTTAAAATCTAGTTTTTTTGATAAAACAGAATGAACAAAAATTCCCTCATTCATTATTCTCCACTAACATTGGATACTATAATATGTTCTAGTTTGTTTGTTTGTTTTTGTGTATTTTTTTGTGTTCAATTTCTTTTTTATTAAAATTTAACTAGGCAAAAATTGACAATTTTAGTTTTATAAACTTTTAGTATGTCTTTTTTTTTGAAACGTCTAAACTTTTTAGTTAGTCATAAAAATTGTTTTTGTCTACACACAGTTATTTGAAATGTGATATAGAGATAGCAACAACTCAATCGGATAGACTTATTTTTGAGGATTTATTTTGCCTACCGAATATGAGTTTAATATTGAGGAGTAAATAATTCTCGAAGATGATTGAAACAGCCGCTTTATGTTATAAATGGTGCATTCAGGGAGGTGTACAACGAGATATGATCCAATAATATCGAGTGAGAGAAGTATCTTGAAAACATTGGAACATAACATTGGTTGCAAGAATATCTTTGTTGGGATATTGATGGAAAATCAGTATTCGGTTCAGCTTAAATCAAAGACTGGTTATGTTATGTGGGTGACTTGCTTTTAGGTAGTTCGGTTGGTTTACGGTTTATACCGGCTTCAATATGTAGTAGACGTTATACATATATAGTGTGTGTAAGTCTTGTCTCTCTTGAGCTTTTGTGACCGTTGTAACGAGCTAGAGAGAGAGAGAGAGAGAGAGAGAGGAGTCTGTAATCGAGAAGAAGAAGATAGTGGATTACTGGAAAAGCTCCAGGCCGAGACGAAGGATTCACATTCCGAGATCTGAACTCGTAAAATTTTTCTGTGTGCTTGTTCTTAATTCTGTTTTTCTTCTTCGCTTTCATTGAGAGATGTGCGTGTGAGAGATTCGTATAATCGGAGATACTTTATCTTGTTCCAACAATCGATCAAGCTAGAAGATCAGGATTAAAGCGCTACAAGTGGTATCAGAGCCTAGGTTCGGCGAAGAATCAATGGCGACGAATCCTAATATCGAAATCGCCTGTTTCGATGGTCAAGGGAATTTCTCAATGTGGAAGAAAAGAATGTTCGCGCATCTCTCAATCCTTGGGTTAAAGGAATTTCTTGTCGATTCTGGAATCAAGATTGAGAAAAAGAAAGATGAAAACGATGCTGCGTTTGCATAAAAAACGTTGAAAGAGGAAGTTGAGCGGCTCGAGAAGTCCAAAAAAACAATGAACATCCTAATTCTCAATCTCGGAGATCATGTTCTACGGAAGTTAGATGATTGTGATTCTGTAGCAAAGATCTGGACAGCCTTGGAAAGGTTATACAATTCCCAGTCTCTACCTAACAGAATCCATCTTCAACATAAGTTCTATACATTTAAGATGATGGATTCGAAGTCTATTGATCAGAATATAGACGATTTCTTGAAACTAGTATCTGGGTTGAGTAGCGTAAAAGTTTCTGTGTCTGAAGAAGTTCAGGCTATTCTCCTTTTGAATTCACTACCACATCAATATAATTCCTTAAAGGAAACTCTCAAATATGGTAGAGATATTATCACCATTGAACATGTGGTTAGTGCGGCGAAATTAAAAGAGATTGAGCTCAGGGAATCGGATCAAACTAATTCTCAAAAGAGTGGAGAGGCTTATGTTGCTCGGGGAAGACCTGAAAAGAAAGAATCTGGGAATAAGAAAGGTAGAGATAGGTCCAGGTCAAAGTCAGGAACAAGATTGACCTGCTGGTATTGCAAGAAGGAAGGTCATAATAAAAAGGACTGTTTTGCTCGGAAGAGGAAGCAAGAAAATGATGAAGATGCAGAGGCTGCAGTTGTAATTGAGAAGGTGGAGGATATAGATGAACTGTCAGCTTCTGATAAATGGCATCAGGAGAATTGGGTAATTGACTCAGGTTGTTCATACCACATGACCTCACGAAGAGTCTGGTTCCACACGTTTCAGGAGCTTAACATAGGACAAGTGTTGCTCGGTGATTGAAGGAATTGGCTCCATCAACATCAAAGCCTATGGTGGAACAGTTAAAGTGCTATCAAATGTGAGGTACATTCCCAAACTCAAAAGGAATTTAATCTCTACTGGAACATTGGATAGATTAGGTTTCGAACATTCCTGAGGACATGGTAGAACTAGGTTCTATAAGAATGGCAAGTTAGCCCTTCAGGGGTCTTTAGTTGGAACCTTGTATTTGTTGGATGGCGAGACTGTAACAGGTGAAACTCACAGCAGTGTTGAGAAGAAACTGTCTAAAGATGAGACGATACTGTGGCATCGTAGACTCGGACATATGAGTCTTAAGAATATGAAGATTCTGACTAAGAAAAGGATGATTGATAAGAGGAGTATAGGTGATCTTATCTTCTGTGAAAGTTGTGTGATGGGGAAGCACAAGAAATTGAGTTTTCACATTGGAAAACATGACACTGGAGAGGCTTTGAAGTACGTACATGCTGACCTATGGGGCTCTCAAAATATCACTCCAAGTCTGTCAAAGAAGCAGTACTTCTTATCAATAATCGATGACTATACGAGAAAGGTCTGGGTTTTCTTCCTGTCTACAAAGAGTGAGGCCTTCAACAAGTTTACTGAATGGAAGAAGTTGGTGGAGAACCAAGTAAACAAAAAGGTTAAATGCTTGAGAACAGACAATGGACTCAAGTTCTGCAACTCGGAGTTTATACTTTCTGCAGGAATCATGGAATAGAAAGGCATAGGACATGCACTTATACGCCTCAGCAGAACGGCGTGGCAGAAAGAATGAATAGAACCATAATGGAAAAGGTTCGATGTCTTTTAGATGAGTCAGGTCTAAGAGAGGCATTTTGGGCTGAAGCTGTCTCAACAGCTATGTATTTGATTAATAGGAGTCCATCGTCTGCAATTGATGGTAACATTCCCGAGGAGATGTGGTTGCAGAAGAAGCCGGGGTACAAGCACCTTAGGAGATTTGGTTCAATTGTGTATGTTCACACTGATCAGGGCAAGTTAAAGCCAAGAGCTTTAAAGGCATATTCTTGGGCTATCCAACAGGAGTAAAAGGATATAAGGTCTGGATGCTTGAAGATGAGAAGTGTGTCATCAGTCGAAATGTGCTGTTTGTTGAAGACAAGGTGTATAAGGATCTAAAAGAGGATAGCTCTACTCATGATATCACTGATGAAAAGGTTCAAGGAGGATCAAAAATATTTCTTGAAACCAATATTATTCCAAGCCCTGATGAAAGAGATGGAAATGAAGGTGGAGACGCTGATTCAGTTGTGGAGTATGTATCTGATTCAAGTTCAGAACATGATGAAGATCCTGGGAGTTATCAGTTGGCAAGAGATAGGCCTAGGAGAGAAGTGACTTCACCTTCCAGGTATAATGACTTCGAGATGGCTGCCTTTGCTCTGTTAGTTTCTGAAGATATTATTGTGGAAGATCCGAAGGATTACAAAGAGGCAATGAATAACAAGCAGAGTGAGTTCTGGGAAGGTGCTATGGACGAAGAAATGAACTCACTTAAGGTAAACCGCACCTGGGATTTAGCTAAAAGACCCGATAAACAGAAGGTGATTGGCTGTAAATGGGTATATAGGTTGAAACCTGAAATACCTGGAGTTGAAAAGGCTAGATTCAAGGCAAGGTTAGTGGCCAAGGGATATTCACAGTGTGAGGGTATTGACTATAACAAGGTGTTCTCTCAAGTGGTAAAGCATGTGTCTACGCTTACTTTTGGCTATCACAGTGGAGTTGGACTTAGAGCTACAGCAACTTGACGTTAAGACAGCTTTTCTTCACAGCTCAATTGATGAGGAGATATATATGGAACAGCCTGAAGGTTACAAAGTAAAGGGTAAGGAGAAGGTGGTTTGTAGACTCAGAAAATCTCTTTATGGCCTAAAACAGGCGCCAAGGCAGTGGAATATATGTTTTGATCAGTTTATTGTCAGTCACGGGTTCAAGAAAAGTGAGTTTGATCACTGTGTTTACCTAAAGGAGGTGGAGAAAAATGTTTTTGTCTATCTACTATTATATGTAGACGACTTGTTAGTGGCTGCAAAGGACATGGAAGAGGTTATTAAAGTGAAGGAGCTGTTAAGTAAAAGGTTTGAAATGAGGGATTTGGGTGCAGCTAAGAGGATTCTGGGTATGGATATTGAGAGGGACCGCAAGAAGGGAGTTTTAACTCTGTCACAGACAGGCTATATCAAAAAGGTTCTGCAGGTATTCAACATGGGTGAGTCAAAGTCTGTAGCTACTCCAATCGGATCACATTTCAAGCTTTCTGCGATCAATGACAAAGAAGAAAAGACAGCCATGGATGATATCCCGTATGCAAATGCCATAGGAAGCACAAGGTGTGATTTAGCTTATGCCGTGGAACTTGTAAGCAGATATATGAGTAAGCCGGGAATGGTTCATTAGTCTGCAGTCAAGTGGATATTAAGGTATTTGAATGGTTCACAGGACTTGAAGTTGGTTTTCAGGAAAAGTGAAGATTTTAAGATAGAGGGATTCTGTGATTCCGATTTTGCTTCAGATTTAGATAGAAGGAGGTTTATCACTGGTTATGTTTTTACAGCTGGAGGGAGTACAATAAGCTGGAAGTCTCAGTTACAGCATGTGGTAGCTCTCTCAACGACCGTGGCTGAGTATATGGCTTTAGTGGAAGCTATTAAAGAAAGCATTTGGCTCAAGGGAATTGCAGAGGAACTTGGGTTCAAACAAGAGTCTGTGGAGATTAACTGTGACTCACAAAGTGCTCTATGCTTGGAAAAGAATAATGTCCATCATGAGAGGACTAAGCATATCAGTAGAAAGCTGTATTTTATCCGAGACATAGTTGCACAAGGAGAAGTAAAATTGCAGAAGATTTCTACATCAAAGAATCCTGCGGATATACTAACAAAGGTGGTTCCTGTGAACAAGTTTAGGAGGCTCTGAGTTTCCTCAGGATAACCAGACACTAAAAGGTTAGTGTCGCCTGGAGCTGCACATGTTTGCATAGTTTGAAGGAGCTGTGAAACTGATTGTCATCAAGGTGGAGTTTGTTGGGATATTGATGGAAAATCAGTATTCGGTTCAGTTTAAATCAAAGAATGGTTATGTCATGTGGGTTACTTGGTTTTAGGTAGCTCGGTTGGTTTACGGTTTATACCGGCTTCAATATGTAATAGACGTTATACATATATTACGCGTGTGTGTAAGTCTTCTCTCTCTTGAGCTTTTGTGACCGTTGTAACAAGCTAGAGAGAGAGAGAGACGAGTCTGTAATCGAGAAGAAGAAGAAGATAGTGGATTACTGGAAAAGCTCCAGGCCAAGACGTAAGATTCTCATTTCCAAGATCCGAACTCGTAAAATTTCTCTGTGTGCTCTGTTCTTAATTCTGTTTCTCTTCTTCGTCTTCGTTGAGAGATGTGCGTGGGAGAGATTCATATAATCGGAGATACTTTATCTTGTTCCAACAATCGATCAAGCTAAAAGATCAGGTTTAAAGCGCTACAATCTTCCAAAGAAACATTGAATTGTTATACTTCAGAAAATCCATGATGATTAGGTGGTTTTTTGTTAGGAGGAAAAACTCGACAACCCATAAATGACTAATTACTCAGAGATAGACAAAGAGATGACTTTCAATCTAAAAAATATCAGAGAGAGAACAAGATCAATATTATATCGAGCTACAACTGTCAAATCATTGGCAAATTTGGGGATAAACATAACTCGTTGTTAGGTGAAAATATGTGTATATGTATGATGTTTAAGAAAGTAAGAATCCTTGTGACATGCCCTTCTGGTTGCACATTATTTGGATCTTTTATGGAACACATTAATCGGTTATAAAATATCAACATGAATGAAAAAATTGTAATAACTGCCTATACTTTAGTTTTAATAAAAAAGAACCCTCAATTTATGAACACCATAAAGAATAAAATACTTTTCTTTAGACTACCATAATAACCCATATTACTAATGTGAGATAGAATCATGGAAGGATGGTGATCTTATTTTCTCTTTCCACTTTTTCACTATTTAACTAGCTGCATAAATTGCAATTTTGTTTTCTATTCCAAATTTTCATTTCATCTTATTTATCCAGAGAGAGATCCTAAAGATGTTGACATACTAGAGGAAATTAGCAGTTTTGTCTTTTTTATGTCATCTCACACATGAAGCAATCTAGACGTCCTAAAATAGTTAGGATACCATCAACAAGAAAAGTACCGGTAAGTTGAAAAGAATAACTGTTATAATTCATCAAAATTGTGAATTTTAAATTTGTAAGTAGCAAAGGTAAAAGGTTGGTACCAAACAAATGTACTTGTTGTAAAAAAGAATGACATAATGAGACAATATACACTAACCCAATCTGAGTTAATTTGTGTTTGTTAAATATGTTTAGTATGGTAAAACAATCACATTGTTTGTTAAATATGTTTAATATGGTAAAACAATCACATTTTGGAAGAGATTAAGGTTTTTAGGTGTAATTGTTATTGTGGTTGTTGATCCTGGAGATCACTAAGTATGTTTAACAGATGATGAGAATGATTAGAGATGATTTCGGGGCAAGATTTTCGTATAATAAGAGTGATTCAGTTCGGGGAGGAAGAGAAAGTGTCAGCTCGGAGCCGTGAGTAGAGTTTGTAAAGAGAGAATAGTTAGCGTTTCGAACTAAGTCTGGAAAGAGTCCAGTTCGGTGCTTTTAATATTGTTACAGCGAGTTCGGTAAAGAGACAAGTGTATTAAAGTAGAGAGAGAGAGTAATAAATTTCAGATCCGCTCATAAATAATCTATGAGGAGTATTTATAGCGGAAGTTGGGAGACGAGTTTCCTCCAAATCGGGACGACGTGGCAGCTTTGGCGCATCTCGCGGGTATGGCGTCTCGAGCCGCGCGTCCGAACCACTCCGCAGCGAGTGATGATGGTCCTTCGCCGAGCTACTTGCGCAGAAAGGTTACTGTAGACGACCTGCTTACTACACGTGTCGCATCCTGCTCGGTTCCGGGTACTGTAGATCGGCGCAGTGATGATGACGATTTAGGTGGAGTCATGCTGACTGGATTGTTGACTTTTGGCTGGGCTTTATTGTCTTACTATGGGCTTTATTATTGAGGATGGGCCTAGCTAATTGGGGGTGCTAAGCCCACCTCCAACAATAGCCCCCCCCCCAGTTCTGTGTATGAGAGGTTGTTGAATGCGCCGAATTCGTGGTGTCGATTAGCTCGGCCCATCGCAGGTCGGTAGTATGTGGGTTTTAGGGCGAACTTCCTCGCGCTCTAGTATAGGCGGGAAACAGATCAAGATCTCCCGCGGAAAACCTAGGAACCTCCGCACATGACCAGCACGCGGAGACATGAAAGGACGTTTGTTGCTGCTTTTTATTTCTGTGCGTCTCGAGGACGGTACCGAAGCGGCGTCATCATTAGGTTTGCTAGGTGTCGATCACTCTCCTCTTGATTGGTTATTTTTCCTTTCTTCTTTTATTTAAATGCTCTTCTCCTTCCTTCCTCTTACTTTTGCTTTCGCGTAGGAAACAGAAACGGAAAAAGAACTTCTCCTCTTTGCTCCTTCGATTCTATTCCCCTTCTCTTTTTCTTTTCCGATTTTGATTTTTAGCGTTTTGTGATGGCGGATATCTTCGATACGATTTCGGCTGAGTCTCAGACCGAATCTGGCTCCCGAGAGGAGTGCGGCGAGATGCTCCCGGAAAGTTCTTCGCCGGCGACCAGTTCGGAGCGCACGGGTTCTCCTCATTGTGACGAAGAAGACGTAGGGGGGGGGGATCTTCCGCTGATCGACCGGGCCAAAAGGAAAGCGCCTCAGACCAGGGGTTCGAGAGGCGGCGGACACCGTAGGGGTGAGTGCGGCGGTCAGGCCGGAGGTGGCGAAAAAAATCCGCGACCCCGGAGGTCTAAAGCTCTGAAGCCTCCTCGAGTTTCTTATGCGGATGGGGGATCGGGAACCTGGAGCAATTCGAAATCCATCTCGGCGATGATTTCTGGGTGCGGGTTTCCGTCTGATGTCGAGGTCCGAATTCCCGCTGAGGATGATCGCCCCTGGCGTCCTCCGAGTGGGTTTGTATGCCTGTGCGAGGCTTATTTTACGAGATGCAGGCTGCGCTTCCCCCTTCCCGATTTGTTTGTCTCGTATTGTCATCGGCGGGACTTGGCGTTTTCGCAGATATGCCCGACGACCGTGCAGAACATGGTCGTGTTGTTGACTTTTGGGTCGGAGAGCGGTGTTGACGTGTCGCTTGATCTTTTCAAAGATCTTACCAATCACAAGAGTAATCCCGCTATACCGGGCTCATATTATGCTTCCTCCAAGGTGGGGTTGGACATGACGTCTGACAAGCCGAGCAAGGTTGGCGAATGGGATCGCAGCTACTTTTATGTGCGGGCTAACGAAACGGCCGGTCTCGTTCCAGGTCGGAGCTATCGAACTGATTGGAATTTTTCTCCTGGTAAGGTCCCTTCATATTTGTTTGGCTTGGCGACTTTTTGACTTTTATGACATGAGTTTTTTTTGTAGTGTCGCACCGAGATGGACCCAGAATAGGTGACTATGAACCGCTCCTCGTTAAGCTTAGGTCGGTCCCGAGGCGTAAGTGGGCGGATTATTTTTTGGTTTGTTTAGCTGGTTATTACGGTGTTGTGGGGTTGACGCGTTATTCTCAGTTCGCTCCCGTTTCACAATTCCTTCGTACGCGGCTACGCTTATTCTCATGCCGACCGTCCCGAATTGTGGTGCTTCTGTCGATGAGGAGGCGGAGAACGTTCCCGCACTGAGGAGGAGGATGGCTTCTGAGAGGGAAAGGGAAGATGGTGTCGCTTCGGACGCGGCATCTAAAAGATGGAGGACGGGGGAGGTGGAAGGCGCGACGTCCGAGCCAGGGCCGATGCAGTCTGGTGAACGGGAAAGCGGGGTCCCTGAATCTCAGGGGGCTGATCTTCCAGTGGGTAGAGGGGATCAGGGCGTCGAGGGAACCGTGGCGGCCGATCTCGCGGCGGAAGATCGGGAGGGCGGTGGCGACGGTACTCAGGTAGATGATCTGCCTGAGGGCCAAGGAGGTCGGGACGATGTTGGTCCCGAGGGCGGGGATGCTGAGATGGACGGGGACGACCTGCCTGGTGGGGGTAATAGTGAGATCGTTTCTCAACACCATGAGGGTGGGGAGGGCGAAGGTCAGAGGGACGAAGAAGAGACCGGAGCGCGGGCACCGGGGATGCCTACCAATGAACCGGGTCTGCAGGAGGATCACCGCTTCGATTTTAGCTATCGCGAAGCAGGCCGGAGCATTCACTGTGATAAACGTCAGTGCTCCAATCTTATCTATGCGGCGTCGCATGGGAGGCAGGAACCCTATCGCTCCGTTGAGGACTTGGCTGTAACCGCGAACTTCCAGATAGCTTCGTGGGATTTGATTCGGGTAAGTTCGAGAGCTCGCAATTGTATTGGTTGTGTTGTTCCAGATGACTGAATATATATTCTGTGCAGGCCGGGGCGTGTCTGACCGCCATATGCGAAGGCTATGAGAAGCGGCTCGACGATGCTCAAGAAGAGATCGGCAGGTCGACAGACCGAGTGGTGGCTCTCGAGCAAGAGCAGATCCTGGCGGGGGAGAAGATTCAGTGGCTAGAGCGACAATTGGCGGAAGAACGAGCGCACTCTGCCGCACTAAGGGAGGCCTCGGCTGAGGTGGGGAGGCTCTGAGCCGAACTGGAGCAGGAAAGGGCGAAATCGAGGGGTTGGAGGAGCAGACCTCTATCGCGTCCGAGGTGGCGAGGGTGGCGACCGTCGAACGGGATACGCTGCAGTCCAATCTCGATGCGGAGAGGGTGAAGTCCGCCGATCTTGAGGCGCGAGTGGCCAGCTTGTCGGATGTGATTAGGATACTCTTTTCGAAGCGGGAACATCATAAGGCTGAGTCCATGCGGGTATCGGATATGTACCTCCGGTTGCATGAGAAGGTCAAGGCTGCCGAGGACCATCTCGCCAGGGAGAACGCACGTATCGCGACTGCGCAAGCGGAGAGGAAGCAGAGGTGGCAAGCGAAGATGGTCAGAATCCGAGCTCATTTGGCTGGTCGGGAGTAGGAGACGCTGGTCCACCTTGTTCAGAGTCAGGTGGTGGGGACGCACGAGTGTCTCATGAGGTTGAAAGACGCATATGGCTTGACGCCTCCTCCGGAAGTCTTAGAGAAGCTGAAGAGCGATGAGGCCGACTACAGAGGCCAGCTCGAGAAGATCGACTATCCCGATCTGACTCCGGACGACCTCTGTCTCCCAAGCGATGCCCTGAAACTGCTCTGCTCGTATATGTGGTAGAGAGGACCGGGACCGGTCAGGCGTCAGTGGCCTCCGTGGCTGCGCCGAGTTCGTCTTCGGTGCCTGGCCAAGGCGTGGTGCCTCCCGTGCCGGACTCCTCGAACCCTGATCCGTCCTCAGGAGGGAGAGGTGGAGCGGCGGAAATGACCCAGCCCTTTCGCGGTCAATTCGGGACGAACGCGCAGATGTTGAGCCCAGAGGATGCTAGGGACCTGCGTTGATGAAGCTTGAGTTCTCTTTCCCCCCCCTCTTTTTTTTTTTTTTTTGGGTTGTAGGCCGAAGTGCCAAGATTCCGATGTAGGCCTTGTGCCGTTTGTACATATTTAGAAATTCAAAGGAAAATTTCATTTCTGTACAATGCGAGATTGAGTTCGGCTTATATGTCAGAAATTGTATTATGAGTGCGAGTAGCTAGCTCGGCTAAAAACACTTATAGGTTGTGTGTTGCGCGATGCAGATCGGAATCTGGCTAAAGACACTTAACAGTTTGTGTGTCGATAGATGCGAGTCGGAACTCGGTTGAAATACTTATTGGTTTGTGTGTTTAGGGAGGCGAGTAAGGACTCGGCTATATTTGAGCTCGGAAGCCGAATTTAGAGAAATATATTTTTTTAATAATAATAGTTGTGCCCGGGTTGGGCTGCCTACGTACCCTTCCGAAGAAGGGATCAAGCCAGTCGTAGTTCGGTTATTTTTACATTGGTAGGTTTGGATTTTCGAGGTCGGGAGCTGAGTGGCGCGATCTGCCTAGTAGTAGAATCGCTTGAGAATGGCCGCGTTCCATGAGCGCGGGATTGCGTCGCCTGCCATAGTAACGAGCTCGTACACACCGGGTTTGACGATTTTTGCGATGAGGAAGGGGCCTTCTCAGCTGGCTCCGAGCTTGCCCGCGTTGATCCGCCGTGTTTTCGAACACTTTTCGCAAAACCAGGTCACCTTCTGTGAAGAATCTGCCTTTGACCTTTTTGTTGTAATACTTGGAGGTGAGCTTCTGGTAATTCTGCATGCGAAGCAGAGATCGGGGTCTTGTTGTGAGCATCGAGCGGCGATTGTGGGGAGTCCGACCTCCGAGGGGGCCATTGCTTCCATGCCGTGCGACAGACTGAAGGGAGTTCGTCCTGTTGTGCGCCGAGGTGTAGTTCGATGAGACCACAGGACTCCATCGAGCTCGTCTGCCCAGAGACCCTTTTTTTCGTCTAGTCGTTTTTTGAGGCCGTCCAAGATTGTTTTGTTTGTTGCTTCGGCCTGCCCGTTTCCTTGTGGGTACCTCGGGGTAGACTTGCTCAGCCTGATCTTCCATTTTTCACAGAATTCTTCGAAAATGATCGACGTAAACTGGGCGCTGTTATCCGTAACGATCTCGTAGGGTAGACCGTGGCGACAGATGATAAATTTCCATACGAACTTGCGGACGTCCTCGGCGGTGATCTGGGCGTAGGATTCAGCTTCGACCCATTTGGTGAAGTAGTCCGTCATGACGAGGAGGAAATGCTTTTGGCGGGATCTTGGCAGCGGTCCCACGATGTCCATGGCCCAACGCATGAATGGGTAGGGCGGTGATGCCGTGGTGAGTAGCTCGGTGGGCGAATGGATCATGGGACCGTGACGTTGGCATTTCTCGCACCGGGCTGCAAACTTGTTGCAGTCCTCGATCATTGTTGGCCAGTAATGTCCTTGGTTACGGATCCGGAGTGCGAGAGTTCGGCCGGTACAGTGGCTTCCTCCAGCGCCTTCGTGCATCTCCTTCATGACGTCGATTGTTTCGTCTCCGTGGAGACAGCTGAGCAGGGCGCCAGTTTCGCTCCACCGAAATAAGTTTCCGTCGGTCTGGAAATACTTGGCGGCTTTCTTCTTTAATCTCCGAGCCGCCCAGCGGTCGTCAGGGACCGTCCCGCTGATGATATATGACAGGATGTCAGCTCGCCAATCTGGTTTAACGGGCTCGGGCGGGGGAGGTGGCAGGTTCTCACCGTCCTGGGCATCCTGCTCTTCGATTGGGTCATCGGCGAGGAAATCGTTGATGAGGCAGATCCCCTTCGGGAGCTCTATGCTGGGGGAATCGATGCTCTCAACGAGGATTACTCGGCGCTGAGTCGGGTCCGAGGTGGAGGCCAGAGCGGCTAGGGCGTTTACAGAATCTTGGTGAGATGAAATTAGGAGAACTCGGAGGCCAGGTCTTGGACAACCTTTAGATAGGCTTCCATGCGGTCGTTCTTGGCTTTATACTCGCCACTGAATTGGTTTGCGACGAGCTGGGAGTCGCAATATGCTTGGATCTTCCTGACCCCGATCTCCTTTGCCAGTCGCAAGCCGGCTATCAGGGCCTCGTACTCTGCCTCGTGATTCGATGCCTGGAATGCTAACCGGAATGACTGTTCTAGTACCTCGTGGGTCGGTGATTTCAAGCGGATGCCGACGCCAGAGCCATGCTTTGAGGCCGAACCGTCGACATGAAGGCTCCATTTCTCATCGGGCGCTTCGCCGGTTAATTCGGGAGCGAGTTCGACGAGGAAGTCTACCAATACTTGGGACTTCGCAGCGGTCCGCCCTCGATAGTCGATGTCGTATTCGCTGAGTTCTACCGCCCACTTCGCCATCCTTCCCGACTGGCTCGGGCTGTGAAGGATTGTCCGCAGAGGGTGTGTAGTTAGGACGGCGACAGTGTGAGATTGGAAGTAGGGGCGGAGCTTCCGGGCTGCTGTTATGACGGCTAACGCCAGTTTCTCCATGGTCGGGTACCTGCTCTCGGCTCCATCCAGGGATTTAGAGACGCAGAAAACCGGCTTTTGCTCTCCTCGGTCTTCTCGAACAAGGACACCGCTTACACCCGACGTGGACACGGCGATGTATAGATACAAGGTTTCTCCATCTTCGGGCTTGGCTAGGACGGGCGGAGTCGAGAGATATTCCTTTAGTTGCTGAAACGCCAGCTCGCACTTGTCGTCCCATTCAAACTTTTTGTTTCCTCGGAGCAGTTGATAAAAGGGCAAACATTTATCAGTGGAACGCGAGATAAATCGGTTGAGGGCGGCAATTCTTCCGGTGAGGCGCTGGACTTTGCGAGTGTTCTTTGGTGACTGCAATTCAAGGACGGCCTGGATTTGCTTCGGGTTAGCCTCTATCCCACGCTGAGTGACTACATAGCCGAGAAATTCTCCCGAGGTGATGCCAAAGGTGCACTTCCCGGGGTTGAGCTTCATGCCGTACTCGTTCAGAGTTTTGAAGCACCTTTTTAGGTGACCAACGTGATCGTCTGCCACCATAGATTTGACGAGCATGTCGTCTATGTACACCTCCATTGTGCGTCCGAGCTGATCGGCGAACATCTTGTTCACAAGGCGCTGATAGGTGGCTCCGGCGTTTTTGAGCCCAAACGGCATGACCTTGTTGCAGTAGGTTCCGCGGTCCGTGATGAATGCTGTCTTCTCCCTATCGTCAGGGTGCATGAAGATTTGGTTGTAGCCCGAGAAAGCGTCCATGAAAGAGAGTAGCTCGTTCCCTGATGTCGCCTCGACGACCTGGTCGATTCTTGGAAGGGGGAAGCAGTCCTTCGGGCAGGCCTTGTTGAGGTCGGTGAAGTCCACGCAGACTCTTCATTTGCCGTTTTTCTTTTTGACCACGACCGGGTTTGCGAGCCAATCCGGATACTTCACCTCGGTGATTTGCCCGGCTGCCGTTAGCCTAACTTTCACCTCTTCTGCTTGATAGGCCGGAAGGTTGGGTCGACGTTAAGTTCATGGCTGCATATGGCCGGGTTGATGCCGGGCATGTCGCTGGTTGACCAAGCGAAGCTCGAGACGATCTGCCTGGCCTTGCTCCCCTGGGAGCTCGGGTCTGACGACGTTGCAGGCAGGAACTCCGTTGCGGCTTATCGTGGCGCAGAGCTGAGTACGGGTGGCGTTGCGGAGCTTGTGCTCGATAATGAAGCACGAGCGCAAGATCCTCTGGTCGCTCCGGACTGTGAATGTACTGGTCTAGTTGGGGAATTTGAGGCACTGGTGGTAGGTCGAGGTGACTGCCTTCATCGAATGCAACCAAGGAGTTCCGAGGATGATATTGTATATGGCTGGCCGGTCAACGACGGTGAATTTGACTATTTTTGTTACCCGACCTACGTAGACCCTATCGATGTGATTATATCTCCTGCGAAGCCGGTCAGGGGAGTGAGGGTTGGCTACATCTCGACGCCATGTAAGTCCATCTTTTCGAGGACTTCCTTGAAGATGAGATCTACCGAGCTGCCCGTGTCGACAAGTACCCGAGTCACATCGCAGTCTGCTACGAGAATTTGGATGACGAGGGGGTCGTTGTGAGGTTGGTCGACTCCCTCGGCGTCCTCCTCGGAGAACGTTATTCCCCTACCGCTTGTGTCCTGAGCGTTGGTTGCTCTGATCTTTGCCACCCACATCTCTGTCGGGGTGGACTTCCGCTCGTGGAATTTGATCGAGCGAACCGAATCGTTGTAGGACAGGAGACCGCCCATGATCATTCCGATCATTGTTCGAGCCGGCGGTGGACGCCTGTCTCTGAGGTGCGACCTGCTGTTGCTGTTGTTGTAGTTGTTGTTGTTGTAACTGTTGTAGTTGTTGTAGTTGTTGGACGGGCTGGACTCTATCGTTTTCGCGAGAGGGAGAGCGCTGGCGGCGATTATCTTGTTGAGCTCGGTTGTCTTGACGACGCCGGTTATCATTTCAACCTCGGCCGCGCGGCTGCTGCTGGTCGGGGACTCTAATTCCCCCATTCTGGTACTGAGCGAGGAGAGCTTCCTGAAGGTTTCGGCACTGCTCGGTTGAGTGCCCCTTCAGTTGGTGGTACTCGCAGAACGCCTGGTTGTCTCTGGTAGCAGGAGCGGCAGCTCGTTCATGGACGACCTGAGCCGGGGACGGCAACTGGGCCGGTGGCGGTGCCTCGACGGTGCGATACCATTTGTTTGATGGGAGAGGCTGCTGATAATACTGCTGCGATGAGCTGGGTACGGCCATCCCAGGTCGGTTATACTGCGTATCGACTGCGCAGTGGGGGCTGTCTACGCGGAAGACGGCTAGAGCTTCTTCGACGGGACACGAGGTCGTTGCATCGCTGATGAGAAAGGTTGCGGCCTGCCTGCGCTGATATTCCTCGTCGTAGTGTTGACGGGGTTCGTGGTATTCGTCCTGAGCTTTTTCCTTTTGAGGTGGATTTTTCTGGGAACGAGCTTCCTAAGACTTGCCCTCTCCTCCTCGACTTCAATATGTAGCCCGGCGCGGTATAATGCGTCTTCCAGAGTGTGCGGCGTATTGAGCTTTAGTTCGTCCTTGAAGGCCGAGTCGAAGTGGAGGGCTTTCCTCAGGGCTGGGATGGCGGACTCGTCCGACACTGAGGTGCGGGAGGCCGTCGCTTTGAAGCACTCGATGAACGATCGGAGGGATTCTTTCGGTCCCTGGCTCAAGGCCCAGAGATCGGCAGTTGAAGCAGAACGCTGGATAAATATAGAATAATATTTGTGGAAGGCGGTCGAGAGCGCCTTGAAGCTATCGATCGAGTGCGTCTCCAGCCTGGAGAACCAAGTCAGGGCAGGGCCGACCAGGTTTTCCACGAAGAGTTGGCAGTGTCCGGCCTCGCGCTCTACGGGCGTGAAGTGAGCTCGTCCCATGGCGATGGTGAATGTCTTTAGATACTGTGTGGGATCGGTATCTCCGGCGTATGGTGGGAGCTTCACTTTGCTGACGTGGCGGAAAGGAGTGGAGGCGATTTGGTGCGTGAACGGCGTGTTTTGCGTCTCCTGCAAGACACAATCTATTTCGGGGGCCGAACTCGTGGCTCGATGGACCTTGGAGCTCATCTCGCGAATTTTTTCCTTAATGGCCTCGATCTCCGCGTCGCGGTCTCGCTCTGCGGCCATCTGTCGGAACGCCTCCGGGCTAGAATGCTGAGGTTGCATTTCGGCCGAGCGATTTGCCAACTGGGTGGATCTCCGACTTGGTCCGGCTGACTCGGTTGGGGAGTCACCGAAGAGGTTCCTTTGCAAGAGTAGCACTTCTGAGCGGTGAGCTTCCTCAAGGTCGCGCTCAACCGAGGACCTAGGATTCTCCGGCTGGTTTGCGTGGGCTCCGCGCCCTGCCGTGAGCTCGGCGAATCTCCGGTCAGTTTGGCGGGGTCATCTCGTCCATTCGGTCGAGCAAGGAATGGAGCAGAGGAGCCAGGGCGTGGTCTCCGCTTGCCAGAGTGGTCCTTTCGGCTGGGGTCTGTAGGATGACATGTCTCGGACTCCCGGGTAACGCCATTGGCTCCGAGATTTGGTTGGAAGTGTTGCTTTCCAGTTCGGACTCCAGGAGAAGCGACGGTGCTGGTAGTTGCGGTGCTGGCACTCCGGTCTCTATCGGCATGGCGGTCTCCTTAGGGTGGACAACCGATGAGGGGGGCGTGAGCGCTGCGGGTGTCGTGGTTGTCGACTTGGCTGTTGCTGATGATGATTTTGACATTCCTGAGGTTGAGGGCGGTGTTCCTGCCATTTCTAAATCTTTCTTGTGCGTGTAGAAAATCTCTAAACCCCCCTCCTTCTAGCGCCAATTGTTGATCCTGGAGATCACTAAATATGTTTAACAGATGATGAGAATGATTAGAGATGATTTCAGGGCGAGATTTTCGTATAATAAGAGTGATTCAGTTCGGAGAGGAAGAGAAAGTGTCAGCTCGGAGCCGTGAAAAGAGTTTGTAAAGAGAGAATAGTTAGCGTTTCGAACTAAGTCTGGAAAGAGTCCAGTTCGGTGCTTTTAATATTGTTACAGCGAGCTCGGTAGAGAGACAAGTGTATTAAAGTAGAGAGAGAGAGTAATAAATTTTGCATCCGCTTATAAATGATCTATGAGGAGTATTTATAGCGGAAGTTGGGAGACGAGTTTCCTCCAAATCGGGACGACGTGGCAGCTTCGGCGCATCTCGCGGGTATGGCGTCTCGAACCGCGCGTCCGAACTACTCCGCGGCGAGTGATGATGGTCCTTCGCCGAGCTACTTGCGCAGATAGGTTACTGTAGACGACCTGTTTACTACACGTGTCGCATCCTGCTCGGTTCCGAGTACTGTAGATCGGCGCAGTGATAATGACGATTTAGATGGGGTCATGCTGACTGGAATGATAACTTTTGGCTGGGCTTTATTATTAAGGATGGGCCTAGCTAATTGGGGGTGCTAAGCCCACCTCCAACAGTGGTCAGTTTGCTCTATTTGTGTTTGCGTAAGTTTTTGAATTAGGTGTGTAATGTAGTAGGAAGATGCTTTTAAACACACTACATCGTAAATATTATGTATTGTCGGTGAATATTGGGATATTTGATTTATGTTCTTGTATGAATGTTTCTGTCTGCGGACGCTTATATTGTGATAAGGCACATACTAATGCAGACAGATTGGTTTACAGTTTACACATAAACAAAATTTTGTGGATTGATTAAAATTGTGTAAATTGTATGGATGTATTTTTTTTTTGATTAAAATTGTGTGAATGTACCTAACTATAACTATAAGATGAAATTGATACATAAACAAAAATTTGTAAATAACGTAAAGAAAGAATGATAACTGGCATGTTGTTATAGTTTGTGTTAAAATGCATAGTAAAACCAAAAATACAACATAAAAGGTGGAAACAAATAAAAAGACTAATTATATAAGTCCATAGACATTTGGATACAAAACAACGAACATAGTATGAACTGATGTAAATATAATGTCATCGGTATGCGTATTCCCTAAAAACAACAATAAATTGTGATTAAACAATTTCTAACACCAATTTTAAGGTATAACAGTTTAGTTATAGTTAAAAATATGTTTTGTTTATTTAATTTTATGTTGATATATTTTTAATATGCAAAAATTGAAAAACTTTTTAAACGGAAATTTGTAAAAACTATAACCAACTAACAAATAATGTGCAGTTAGTTATTATTTGTATTAAAATGCATAATGAAACTCTAATCTTATATATAAAAGACAATCAACTCTCTCCAGCTGAGTGACACATCTGAAGAGAATGACATCTGTCAATTTAAAATATTAATAAATAAATAATTAAATAAATTTAAAGCAAATACATTAAAGAACATATAAATAAACATATATATATATATTACAATGAATTCAAATTGATTTTCAATATACAAAAATTATAAATATTATATAATACAAAACTTTTTATATGCACCATTCTATTTTTTTTAAGTGATTTAAACTTCATTTTCAAATTAAAAATATAATTGAAATTTTAATGCAAGTAAAAAATAATAAAACTTAATAATTTTAAAGTTTAAAATAATCTTTTATAAAACTCCAACTAATAAAATTATAAAACACAAAAAATATTAAATAAATGAATTAAAATTTATTAAAAATAATAGTAAAAAGAAGGGCGTCTATATAAAAATATCATACATGCTTTTTTAAATTAAAAAAAAAGTTGGAATCAATAATATATATAACCAAAAAATTCAAAATATTAAATTAAGAAAGTTAAAAAATATTACGTTAGTAAGATTTACAAGAATAAAAAATTTGAGAATCGAATAACAAATAAATATTTATCTCTGATATTCAACGTATATTTTTAAGTGAACGATTACGTTTTTATACAAAAATTAAAATAGTAGTTTTTTAATTTCTTATTATCTTGTAAGAAAAATTATACTATTTAGCACAATTAGGTGTAAAAGAGATTACAAATAATATATCATCAAGAAAAAAACGAAGAAAATATAATATTTTAAACACAAAAGCTGATTATAAACATAAAATTCAATACAAATTATAAAAATATATTATTTAAAATATAAATTAAAACAAGATCCGCGCATATATGCGCGGGTTCTCTCCTAGTTAGTACCATAAATTGTGGAGATGATAAATGGTTTATTTCTTTAACTCATGATTATTAGGATAAGTTATGCATATTTTTCCTAAAAAACAACAATAACATTTGGTATAATCTCAACGGATGGGGCTTTTTTGATGGAATCTCACATCGAGATTTCCACCAAAAAATAGTAGATTGTCGTAAGAGTATCTCCATTTGGAAGAAATCTCATCTAATTAATTCAGAAAAGAAGATCGAGGAATTAAAAAAGCAACTAGATGAAGCACAAGATGATGAGAATACAACGACAGAAGAAATAGAAGAGATCAGGAAAAAACTCTGCTCAACATTTCGGGAGGAAGAAATTTATTGGCAACAGAAGAGCCGTGAGCGTTGACACAAGGATGGGGATAAGAACACAAATTTTTTTCATGCTCTTACTAAACAAAGGAGAAGTCGGAACCGTATCATTTCTTTAAAGGATAGTAATGGGCGCTGGGTGGAGAATGCAAAAGGTACTCTGGTATATTACCGAGAAAGTTACAGATAACTCTAATCAGCTCCTGCTAATGGAGCCTTCAGAAGCAGAGATAAAAGAAACCCTCTTTGATATCAACCCGGATAAAGCTCCCGGTCCGGATGGGATGACGAGTAAATTTTATCAAAAATTCTGGCAGGATTTCCGCCATGACATAGTTAAATTGGTAAAAGATTTTTTCATATCGGGATGCTTTGAGCCTAGACTGAATCAGACTGACATATGTATTATCCCCCAAAAAAGAAAAGCCAAGAGCAATGACAGAATTCCGTCCGATTAGTCTTTGTAATGTAAGCTATAAGATTATATCTAAGCTTATGTGCAAAAGACTAAAGAGGACACTTTCAAACCTAATTTATGAAACTCAGTCGGCCTTCATGGCTAGGCGTCTTATTACAGACAATATTCTGTTGGCACAAGAAAATTTTCATGTCCATCATACCAACACCATCTGTAGAGAAAATTTCATGGTCATTAAGACAGACATGAGCAAAGCATATGACCGGGTAGAATGGAGTTTCCTTAGCGCTCTTATGATTAAGTTAGGATTTTCTAAGAGATGGGTCAAACTTTTTATGTTCTGCATTTCTTCAGTTTCCTACCAAGTCCTTAACAATGGGGAACCGAGGGGTAAAATCATACCATCGAGAGGATTACGGCAAGGAGATACTCTTTCTCCCTTTCTCTTCATTCTGTGTACTGAAGCTCTTATCTCACTACTCAATGGAGCAGAGGGGGGAAAACGCATTTCTGGGCTGAAAGTAGCTCAAGCGAGTCCACCGGTTTTTCACACCTTCTTTTTGCCGATGATAGCATTTTCTTATGTAGAGCCGATATCCATCAAGGAGCCGAGATCTTCAGGATTATTAATACATATGGATCGGCCTCGGGACAACAACTTAATCTCGGCAAATCTTCCATCATGTTCGAGAATAGAGTGGATCCGAATTTAAACCAAAGCATCAAGAATGCCATCGGAATCTCTTTGGAGGGCGGCATGGATACATATCTCGGTCTTCTAGAACAAATTTGTGGATAAAAAAAGAAAGTATTCTTTTATGCCCATGATCGATTGAGTAACCAAATCAATAATTGGTCTGTAAGACTTCTTTCCGAAGGTGGAAAAGAAATTCAAATAAAATCGGTTGCTCAAGCCGTTCCTACGTATGTCATATCATGCTTTTTACTATCCCAAGGAGTGACTGATAAACTACAGAGTGCCATTGCCAATTTTGGTGAAGCTCAAAGCATAATAGTGGCAGGATACACTGGATCGCCTGGGATAAGATTTGCATTCCCCAGGATATGGGAGGTATTGGATTTAGAGATTTACAAGACTTTAATTTAGCCATTCTAGCTAAACAGGTATGGCGCCTTATTCAGTACCCTTCATATCTCCTGGCTCGGGTTCTAAGAGGAAGATATTACAGAAAATCTGATCATTTAGAGGATCGAAACGTCTATTCTCCATCTTATGGATGGTGGAGTATTCTGGCCGCAAAGCCGTTCTTGAAAATGGGTCTGAGGAAGACAATTGGATCGGGGCTAAATATAAGAGTCTGGAGTGAACCATAGATTCTGGATCTTAGAGCTCGACTGGCAAGAGCTGCCCCGCAGATCGGTTACCAAGATCCAGGATTATTGGTATACTCTTTTATTCGACAAGATACGAAACAATGGAACATTCCCCTTCTAAGAGAATTTTTCCAACTTGAGGATGTCCCTCTCATCCTTGGGTTGAGACCTAGTCATAGTCGTACCTTGGATAAATATGCTTGGAATTATTCAAATCAGGACTTTACTCGGTTAAATCGGGATATGATCTGATTAGAAGGACGAAGTTAGAACGGGAAGCTGGAGCGATGAGAGAACCGAGAATCACAGTACTTCAAAGTCATGTATGGAAAGTTCGTACACCTGGAAAGATTAAATACTTTATGTGGCAATCTCTATCAGGGTGCGTTGCTACCTGCCAGAACCTTACCTACGGACACTTGGGTTCTGACAAACGCTGTCCCGCTGTGGGGACCTAGAGGAGTCTATTAATCATTTACTGTTTTTATGTCCCCCGGCCTTACAAGTTTGGGCGTTATCGGACTTTCCGTCCCTTCTAGGTTTCTTCCCGAGTACCTCTATTTTTTACCAACATATGAACTTTCTCTTTTGGAAGATGAAAGAGCTAGGCATGACAGATCCTCAAAAGGATGTATATCCTTGGATCCTATGGTTTATTTGGAAAGCAAGGAACAATAAAATCTTCAACGAAAAAGAAATCTCCCCGGAAGATACCTTGTTACATGCAAAGGTGGAAGCAGAAAGTTGGAATCGCGAAACAACCCGAAGACGTTGATGGAGCAGATTCTGGGAAGATGGCCCCCTTTCCGCCGCTAATACCCCGATCCGGGGATCTGCGGATCCCAATATGCCGGATTGATGCATTTTGGATCTAACAGGTAATTATAAATAATAATTATTGTTAATTTATTTTTTATAAATTTAAAGTGTACAAAAATTAGTTAACTTTTTATACTATCCTACTCACAAATTCTCTAATTTATTATTTTGATCACTCTAATTCATTATATTGATCTTTTTGGTAGGAAATCATGTTTTACCTTACCATCTCCATTCGTCACAAATTATGTGGTCTAACAATGGTAACTCAAAATAAAAAAATAGGAAAAGCATAACAAGTTTTAACTCAAAATAAAAAAATAGGAAAAGCATAACAAGTTTTTGACTTGGATGGAATGCAATCAAATGTCTCAAGAGGCACAGTTGCTATTTTATACTGAGTTTCCATCCAAATGGGTTTGGCATCCTAGAATCCAACAATGGAAACCCAGTATGACAGGTACCTCCCGATATTGTGTTCTAGAGCCATGTCCCGAGCAGGCTGGAGAAGAAAGCGAGCAAAGTCGAGACGAGGATTGCAGAGGTATTAACCAAGTCCCATTTGAAGAGCACAACTCCAGATGGTTTAAGTCATGGCATTAGAGACAACAAGAAGAAGACAGTAAACGGCGTCGTCTTCCACATCAATCTTCATTCAGTAAAAAGTGATTGTCTTAAGAGACCTATGTTGCTTAAGCTCAATTAAAGTAAAGAGAGAGAGAGAGAGAGAGAGAGAGAGAGAGAGAGAGAGAGAGAGAGAGAGAGAGAGAGAGAGAGAGAGAGATTCCTACGCTAGGGCAGTCCAATTATATTGTTGCTGAAGATTAGATCAGAGGAATTTTTTGATGGCACTTGTATAATCCAAGCAAGAGCAACCAATGCAGAAAACAAATTTAATTCTAGATCGGTTACCCTCGCGATGGCCACACCTAGGGATACTAGGGCTAATGCCACAATTTGTGAAAGAACAAACTCTAAAACAAGGTTAAAACAAACAAAAAAAACGTGTAATGAGAATTTTTAATTGATCAGATGAATTTTTATAAAGATTTTGGTTGATTTTAAAAGTCATGAAATTTGTCAAATCTTCAAGAGTTTTGTTAGATTTGTAAAAGTTGCAAAGAATTTTGTAATTTTAACAATAGATTTGATACGGCAGACTTAGAGAATGCAAGGGGTATAAGTAGTATTTTGAAAATCATGATTTATGAGTTGAATTATAAAGAATCAGTATCCCAATAACACTATATTATAGCAGAATCATAGAATGGTTAAAATACAAAGCTAATTGATTTGTCTAATGAAAGAATAAAAGCTAATTGATTTGCCGAATGGAAGAATAATAACATGGAAGGATAAAAAGATGGGAAAGACAAAGATGATCATTAAGAAGAAGAGAGAGGGAGAGATTCAGAAGAATAAAAATCGGTATAAGAAGACAAAGAAAAACTCTAAGACCAAAAAAAATTGTAGGAAAAGAAGAAGACGATGAAGGAAGATAAAGAAGAAGTCGAAGATGATGAAGTAAAAGAAAGATCAAAAGGTAAACGAGAAGGTTACAAATCAGAAGAAGAAGAAGACAATGCAGGAAAAGGAAGAAGATAACCCGAAAGAATAATAAGCTAGAGAAGAAAAAGACGAGGAATAAGTAAATTTGAAAGATATAGAAGAGGAATAAAAAAATAAAAATCCAAAATAGATGAAAAAGAAGTTGGAAAACACGATATGACGAAGAAAAAATAAATAAATAACGAGAAAAGTAATAAGAAGACTGATGAGACGAAGATGTTGAAGTAGCAAAAGGCAAAGTAGAAGTAGAAGTGGAAAAAAATTGGATTAAACACGAATTAGAAGAAGGATAAGACAGGGAAAAATAAACACGGATGAAGAAAAAATACTAAGAAGGCCAGACGATGAAAAATAAGAAGTTGAAAAAGGTAAAAATGAAGAATGAGACAAAGAAAAACCATAAAGAAGTCATAGAATATGAGGAAGACAACAATAATGAAAAAGAGAACTAAGATGAATAAATATATACCAGAAATAAAATAAAAGAAGAAGAGGCCAGAGAATACGTAAATGATGAAGAAGTTAAATTCTATGAAAGAAAAAAGGAAGCAGAAGAATACAACAGGGAAAAAGATAAAGAAAACAAATAAAAAGAGAAATAAAAAGTCAGAGAAGGCAAAAATCATGAGAAAAACAAGTGAAAGACGATAGAGAAAAGGAAAAAAATGAGAAAGAACATAATTTAACGATTTATTATTATTAAATCTTCTTAATTGGGGATAACATATATTGAATAATAGTTTTTACATATAATTAAAAAACTATGTTGAAGTCTAATAATATATTTTTAATGCATTATTGTTTTCAAATTTAGATCTACAATTTTAATAAGTGATAGTCGGTTGTAATTACAATGTTTGAAATAACAAAACATTATCTAATAAGTGTTCGAGCAATATGAATTTCATTTGTCGATGATACGACCACATATGAGAAACACTGCGTACAATCATATGTAGATGAAGATACGGATTGAATGTGTGTAAAAAAACTTTCATATAAGCAATAAATTTTATTGTTGCTGATGAACATGAACATTTTTGGTGTCTTATTAATAATGTTACCAGAAAACATTTCATTTCAAAACAATAAATATACTTTGAGAGAAATGAGTAATCGAAACTCTATATATTTTTTATGTTATCGTATAATATATTTGATTTTTAGCAAATATATTCACTTCAGAATCGAAATGAAATTTGATGAGAAGAATAATTTTTTAAAAAACTAATTGGTCTATTTGGATAATATCTACTGAAAAATCTAATTAAAAGAAAATAATTAATCAGAAAAAGAAGTCGGAGAAAAAAACTAATATATAGAAAAGAAGTGGCAGATAATGATATTTCTGATTAGAATTTTCTTTTTGCTGTGTCGCCTAATGGATTATTAGTACCATTGATAAATATAAATCTTTTTTATTTATGAAGATAATGATATTTCTGATTAAAATTTCTTTTTGATGATGAATTTCAAAGGATATCAACAGATATCTAGCTAGTTCCAGAGCAAATACGGATAAAAAACATTAATTCGTAAACTACAGGACAGATTACATATACCTAAAAAAACCCAGGATCTTCTGCTTCGATCCTACTAGTACTGGATATATATTTTGGAAATAAAAGTTGCGAAATGGCTTCTGATTTATTATCATAAAAGTCCAATAACCACCATGTCTTATCCCTAAAATTAACCGCAGCGTTACGTTTGTGTGAATTCGGGCAACAATTTTCGATCTCCGTCGTTGTTTTTTTCTTTGCCGCGATCGCTGACGCAGCGTCGACGAAAAGATTAAAACATATTTCTCTAAGCATCATTGGAAGTGTCGAAGTTGTCAATTTTTAGAGGATGGATGTCATCGGCAACTTTGAATCCTCCAATGACTTGGGCAAAGAACACCATCTGTTGCTCAAGTGTGTATTTGATGTTCTCCGCCTGTTAACCAAAGTTTACTGTTGTTAGGATCCTTTAAGAACTTAGTCATTATTGTTAATGCAAGTGATCAAAGCCTTACCTTGCGAAAACCGTGTTGTTCTCCTTTATATTCGACAAGAGCAACAGGCAAGCCTTTACCCTTTAATGCTTGATAGATTTTGCGAGATTGATCCGGTGTTACAACCTGCAAGGTGTTCACCATTTCATACCAGTGTTACTATAAACCAGTTAAGAGAAACCAAATCTAGATTTTAGTAACTATCGAGAATCCAGAGGATGATGAATCTAATTAAACCTCTTCGTTACTAGAGGCATTCAAGAACTGCTAAGTGAGACGTGAAAAGTTCGAAAAGGATAAAACCGAGAAGCGGGCTACCTTGTCTTCAAGTCCTTGGAAGAGGATGATGGGGCAAGAGAACTTATCGACGAAGTTGATTGGTGATCTCTCATAGAAATCCTTTTCATCTCCTGCAGTTACGAGCTAAAGCATTTTAGTAGCTGATCCAAAATAAAAACTAACGCAAAGTTAAATGATCGCTTCGAGGCATTTGACTCACCGACAAGATTGTCGATATAGCGGGATTCAAACTTATGTCCTTCTTCTTTCAACATTTTTAAGTCAGCCACCTGCATAAAGAAAATTTCCCATTATCTCAAAGCTTTTTCATAACAATACAACTTGCACTGGTTATATTTGATCAAATGCTTTTTGGTATCTCTCAAATTCAATAGATTCCATATATATTACAGTTCTCTTTGCTGGTATTTGTATGTGTTCAAGAGTATTCAAGAACTTATTCTTAAACAAGTCACAAAAGCAAAAGTAATTTGGCTAAATGTTTCCTCATATGCAACGGTTCTATTCTATACTCACCCCGTATAAAGACGCTCCAGCCTTGAATACATCTCTAAACGCCAATGCGGCAAGAGTTGTGTAACCTCCTGCAGAACCTCCAGATATACATAGCCGCTTAACATCTGCCTTTCCAGATGACACCTGCCCAAACCGAAAAAATGTTGTGGAATTGCTTCCAAATCTGTTTCCTATAAAGTAGACGAAAAAAGACATACCAAATATTTAGCACAGCCACAACAGTCATCAACGTCGACAATTCCCCAACGCCGTAACAATCGCTCCCGGTACTCTCGTCCATAACCTTCAAGATAATGTTACATTTTGTCACAATAAACCCATATGTGTGCCGACATGGTGAGAATGATATCGAAAACATTGGGGTTACCAAATAGTGGAAAAATGCAGCTAAAGTGGAAGAAATAGCTTGTAGCCATAGCAACAAACCTGTGCTTCCACCATAGTTGACATCAACATATGCCCATCCTCGACTTGTCCAGTACTGGATATTAAGATTTAAGGATCCACGTGATTCAGCAGTAGGTCCTCCTGCAGATTCAGATTGTCAAAAAAATGATAGATGTGGCACGTATAGCTGACAGTAATATTTGAAACAAAAGCATCAAGTTTGAAACAGAGACAGCATTGTGGTTAAGTTTAAATAAAATCGGAGCTGGTAATTTTAACATACCGTGACTCTTCACTAGCAACGGAGGTTTCTCGTCCAGGCTAGCATTGTAGAGCGGATTGGTTGGAGGATAAAAGTAAGCATAAGCGTTCTGACCAGGAACCTCAGTTGGAAATTCAATCAACTCCGGCACACTGAAGAAAGCCTTATGCTTCAAAACATCGGGTGAAGAAGACCAAACAATCTCAGCACTGAGTGCTCTCATCTTATGCTGATCCAGTGTTACCTGTTAATAAAAGAAACTATAAATTTACACTGCTATCATCAGACAGAGCTTATCCTCAGATAACACCTAAAATGAGCATCATTTTCACCCTGGCAACTGATGGTGGGAGAACTGCTGATGCTCCCTCAACATAAAGGCATTGATTTCCCAATGTCTGAAATGAAAAGGATAAAAAAATTCATTACTTTCGGATTCAATTGGGAATTAGAGTCACAAATTTCAAAAGAATAACAGAAAAGCTATATTACTATGCTATCAAAATCAGTTAGAGGAATATCGAGTAGAGAACATGAACCCTTCGAATCATCCAAAATGCCAAGATATGACTTCCCTTTCTGCCTACATTCAGGAACAATAGATTGCTATCAAAACAGAAACACAACTTTTCCCAGCGTAAATATAAACGGAAAATCAGAGAATGGTTGAAAGTATTTAGATTCTGGTCTGCTCGGAATTACCTATAGCTACACGCAATTACGTTCTTCTCCTCAGAGCACTCTATTATTTCATAGGAGTTTGTGCCGAAAACCCATAGTGGTTTTGCAAACTCACCATCGGTAGGATATACAGAAACAACCTCATTGCTACTTTCAATCTGTGACACGAAGAGAAACAGGAAAGACATATATCAGGAGCAAGGTAGAAACAGGAAAAAACAAATAAGGAGCAAGGCAGAAATCTTCTTCGAGGAAAAAGAATCAAATTTCAAAGTCAAGAACAAAAGTTTTCCTCCACGCTTTTATTCGTGATTGAAACAGTACCGCTAATGCAAATCTAAAACAACTTCTCAGCATTACACACGCAATGGCAGGCTAGAACACTAAATGTAAATTAACTGGCAAATGGAAGAGTTTTTTACCCATTTATGAATATTCCAAAATCCGTTCTTTCTGTCAGATACAAAAAAGAGTTCCCCTGCATAATGATATCAGACACTCTCAGGTAAACGGAACTATGAGAAATACCAAATACTGACAGCTACGATATGAGAAATATAACTAAATCACAATTTTAAGGTTCCAATAAAACATACAATGGTATAGAAAACAATCATGATGACATCCATTGAAAGACTTTATGATTGCTAAAATAGTAAAGATAAGAAATCCAAAGCACATGCAAGGAAATTGTTGATCAACGATTCCCAAGTAGTAATCACTTGATTAGAAGAAAAACTGATGACTGGAACGAGTGGAAACGACAAGGGAGCAGAGAGAATATGATCTGAAGACCCTAGTTTAGTCTAAAACGGCAAAAACTTATGAGAAAAGTTCAACTGCTAAAAGCAAGAAACAAACGGAAAGTCAAGAAATCCAAGGTCCATGTTAAGAAATTGAAGATCAATCTTTCCCCAGAGGCTTTCACAATCCTTGTAACTGAGTAGAGTAATTTTATGCACACATATCATCTAAGACAAATACCTCTTGATGACCACTTTGGCTCAGTGGGAGATTCGACATAGTTGGGATCACATCCAGCAACACATACACGTTTATCAATATTTCTGCAACAAGATGTAACTCTGATCAATACAATGGCAGTGGGAACGGATAGAAAGAAAATTATAAAGCATGGAAATCAGCGCTTCAAGATCCCGTTAAGACTCTCAGAGTCTCGGTATTAATAATTATGAACTAATCGTGAGATGCAGTGCCTCTGAAAGGTATTACTCTGATTAATACAATAAAGCAGGAAACAAACTATAAAGCAGGAAATTACCGATTCAACATCCCCGTTAAGACTCTCAGTATTAACAATTATGAACTAATCGCATTTGAAGAAGAAAAAAACTAGCAAATCCTTACCCACTCTCAGAAATGTACCCAACCCACAGCTCTGCTTTATCCCAAGGCATATTAGGGTGACTCCACTCAATCCAAGCCAGCCTCTCACACTTGGGGTCCAGACGTGGAAATGCATAGAAATCATTGCCACTCACGAGTACTTTTGGTTCTAGATCACAAATATCACAAAGAACAACGTCAATGATTATCTGTATTAACCCATAACAAAAAGGAAAGTAACAATACTTTCATGCAATACAAATTTCGATATATAATCTACCTTGAAGTGTCTCTCCACTTAAACTGACCTCCACAATCGTCGTAATTGGGTTTGATCTGTCCTGGCGACCATCTATACACTCCAGACAATCAGTAAATCGCGATATAAACACATATCAAACATCAGAGTACACACACAGTAGAGACCTACCAACCTTCCCTAACAGTAATGTAACGATTAAACCGTGCATCAAAGACTCCATCCGCGTAAGTAACAGCTGGTTCACCGTAATCTGGAGTAATTGGCCTCGGAGATGAATCTAAATTTCAAGAACAGCATCAGAACTTGCCCAGGTAACTTTAAGGAATTGGAATCAACAAAACCTTTTTATGATAGAAGAATCAGTGAAGACCTTTGATAGTGATGTCTTGCTTGTAAAGTCGCTGATCCTTGTAATTAGAGAAAACAAGTTTATCCTCCGATGAAATCCGGAAAGCACCACCACCATACTCTTGAGTCAAAGTCCTCACAGCGAACTCTTTTGGAGTGATATCAATTGGTTCATCATCATCTCCTTGAAGCACCAAAACCCCTCTCCTTCAAAAATCATCGCAAAAAACGAAACCCGAAGCTCGCATCAAATTAGGTTTTTTCACTTAATCAAGTACGGGAATATGAATTCAATCAATACCCGGATTCATTGGGGCGAGACTCGAGTAAGACGAGACGGCCGCGAGAATCAACGGTTGTGCCGCCGAGACGCTTTGAAGCTCCGGAAACAATGTCGGCCGTGATCGGAGACTTCCAGGAGCCATAAGGAGCGGTGGTTATCTCAGCGCCGTGGGGTGAAGAAGACGACATGGATGCGTAAGAGCGAAATGGTTTGAGGGAAAAGAGATTGAATCTTCTGATCGAAGATGGAGAAAGGAAGAGATGGTGAGCGTAAGAAGAGAAGGAAGAGGAAGAAGAAGAAGGGAAACGAGTGAGTGACACAAAGTGATTGAGTGAGGTCAAGACTGCCATTTATTTACTCTTCATCGTCTTCGTAGCGTCTCCTCTTTCTTAAGAAAAAAAGTTTTGATTTGTTTTGGTTTGGTACCATCAAATCAAATTTGGTTCTAAAATCTCGGTTTAACAAACTAAACCAACAATTAATCGAAATCTATTAGGATATTCTATTTCCATGAATATCTTAGAGAATATTCTCTTGTAATGTGTATAAATAGAGGTCTTATGATCCAAAGCAATACGACAGAAATTCCATAAACATAATTTGTCATGGTATCAGAGCTTAAGATCTGAAAGCCTTAGTTTTTTTTTTTCTCTACAACGGCGCCTTGTCAATCGACGGTGCTTTCAAGTTTTTTTTCGTCATCTTCATTATTACACTGTTTTTGTGATTCAAAACAGAGCATCTGGTTCCTTTGGTCTGCAGCGACGCCTCTCGATTTTTCGTTGCTCCATCGTTACCTGTTTCAAAACCGATCTCCTCGGCTCTCATCTGCATCAACGCCTTGCGATGGCTGTCGTTCCCAACGAAGCTACATACAAGACGATTTCGCCATTTGACCTATCCTCCAACTATTGGTCAAGAAAGGTTCTATGCTTTAGGGCTTGAATCGGTGTTAGCCTTTAATAAGGAGAGAAGGCTCAAGGAATCACGTGTGATGTTTAAGGAAGGAGAGAGTTGGTGTCCGTACAATGGTCCCCCCTTGGCGCGTCGTTTACACTTGGTCTTGTGACTGTTGGAGCTGTCACTATCTCTCGGGATCCATGCTCAAGACTCACATGTTTCCTTATGTCTCTAACCACTTTCTTTTGTATTGTAGCTTAGCTAAACCTAGTTTCTATTCTGTCTCTTCTATATATGTATCAAAGACGAGAATGAATAAACACACTACTTTGGGAACTCTTTCTCTCATCTCTTTTGCACACTCTCTCAAATCTCTTTATTCCGCTTAGTCTCTAAATATTCTAACATGGTATCAGAGCGATTGGTTCCGATTTCCTGAGTTTCTTTTCTCTATTCTTCAAACCTTATTCTCTAAATCTCTCATTCTCTAGTTCGCTCATCTCTTATTCTCTTGTTTCTCAAAAACCCCTCAAGAACAAAATGAGTTCAAACGATGCAAACACCGAGATCTCAAAACCGGTGGTGATCCCTGTTATCCTCAAAGGAGGAAACTACTTGTTGTGGTCTAGAACCACAAAGACGGCGTTGTGTGGACGAGGGCTTTGGAATCACGTCTTAGAAGAACAGATTCCCGAAGAAGACGCCACCAAAGACGGAAAGAAGGATGAAGAAGCCAAAGCTGTGGAAGCAAAATGGTTCCAAGAAGACCAGACCGTGCTTGGCATCATTCAAAACTCCCTTGAGCCGACGATTCTTGAAGCTTACTCCTACTGTGAGACAGCAAAATCTCTGTGGGAAACTCTCAAGAATGTGTTCGGTAATGATACAAACCTGAGCAGAGTCTTTGAAGTCAAGAAGGCGATTAATGACCTGAGCCAGGAAGACATGGAGTTCAAAGCTCACTTTGGGAAGTTCAGATCTTTGTGGGCTGAGCTAGAGATGCTGAGGCCGAGCACTTTGGATCCTAAAGTTCTCAATGAAAGGCGAGAGCAAGACAAAGTCTTTGGACTTCTTCTCACGCTAAACCCCATCTTCAACGACCTCATCAAGCACATTTTGAGAGAGGATAAGCTCCCAAGCCTTGAAGACGTTTGTGCAAGGATCCAAAAGGAGCAAGGTTCTATTGGTCTCTTCAAGAAGCAAGAGCTCATCTCGGCCAACAAAGGTGTCTTTAAACCCGATGACAGGAAGCCATGGATCTGTGACCATTGCAAGAAGAAGGGCCACATCAAAGATAAATGTTGGATTCTTCATCCCCACCTGAAGCCGAGCAAGTTCAAGGATGCAAGAGCTAGCTTTGCTCAAGAAGGAGCCGGTGCATTGACACAAGGTGGAGATGGTGCCATGAATGTCTCGACTGAGTTTGTGAGAAAGACCGACCTTGAGGCTCTTATCAAAGCCTTAGCCGCAAAACAGTCTGGTATCACCTTCTTCTCTAATAAACCTAAAACCGCTTTAGTTGTAGATTCAGGTGCATCTCATCATATGATTAGTAACCCTGAACTGTTAAACAACATAAAACCTGCTTTAGGAAATGTTGTGATAGCTAATGGTGATGGAATTCCCATAGAAGGAACTGGTAACCTAAAGTTATTTGATAAAGATAGTCAAGCATTGTTTGTGCCTAAGTTCACTTCTAACTTATTATCGGTTAGTAGAGCTACCAAGGACTTAGACTGTTATGCGATATTTGGTCCTAATGATGTTCACTTTCAGGATATTAAGAATGGGAAGGTACTTGGAAAAGGGGGAACCAAAGATGATCTATATGTTCTCGAGGATTCTTCACCAAGCGACTCAAATGCTTTCTCTTTTAATTCATGTTTTTCTGCAAGTTTGAACTCTATTTGGCATGCTAGATTAGGTCACCCTCACTCGCGTGCTCTTGAATTAATGTTACCTGATGTTGCTTTTGATCACACTAGTTGTGAATCTTGTATTCTTGGTAAACATTGTCGAGTTATTTTCCCTAAATCATCTACTATTTATGAACATTGCTTTGACTTGGTTCATTCTGATGTGTGGACTTCACCTTGCATGTCTAGGGATAGTAATAAATACTTTGTGACCTTCATTGATGAAAAATCAAAATATACCTGGATAACTTTACTTCCCTCTAAAGATCGTGTATTTGAAGCATTCACTAACTTTCAAAATTATGTGACTAATCATTTTAATGCCAAGATTAAGATTCTTAGATCAGATAATGGCGGTGAGTATACAAGTCAAAGATTCAAAGAACATCTAGCAAAGCATGGCATCTTACACCAAACCAGTTGCCCTTACACTCCACAACAAAATGGAGTTGCTGAGAGGAAGAATAGACATTTAATGGAGGTGGCCAGGTCGATGATGTTCCATACAAATGTGCCTAAACGTTTTTGGGGAGATGCTGTCTTAGCCGCATGCTATCTCATTAACCGGACCCCAACAAAAGTCTTACAAGACTCATCACCATTTGAGGTACTTAACAAAACTAAACCCTCATTAGATCACTTATGTGTTTTTGGGTGTGTTTGTTTTGTGTTTGTTCCAGGTGAACAGAGAAACAAACTTGAGGCCAAAAGCATAAAGTGTATATTCCTTGGGTATTCAACAACTCAGAAGGGGTACAAGTGCTATGATCCTGTTAATAGCCGCACTTATGTGTCCAGGGAAAATTTCTTGAGAACCAGGGATACTATGACAAGAAGAATTGGGAGAGTCTCAAAGACCTGTCAAGCTCCCCATCAGATCTCGCTACCAGTCTGCGGTTCTTGCTGGATCACCTTGGGAATCCAGTCCTGCCCAAGCAAGTGCATAAGCCGGTTCCTACAAGTACTCAAGAAGAAGCTGAGCCGGTACCATTGAGTTCAGAAGTAAATCAAGAAGAGGAGCAGAGTCAAGAGCCAACTCCAGATGACTTAGAAGTGGAGGCAGAGGAATCAGTCCCACAAGAACAAGGAGAGGCGGTTGTAGAGGAACCTGTTCAGCCATTAAGAAGAAGTACTAGGCTCATCAAGGATCCATCTAATTGTATTGAAGAGGAACCTGTTCAGCCATTAAGAAGAAGTACTAGGCTCAGCAAGAACACCAGAGTCTACTACAATAGTCAAGCTGTAGCTCATCCAATTCAGGCTGTTTGTTCTCTTGCCTTGTTGCCCTCTGATCATCAAGCGTTCATGGGAAAAATTGAGGAACACGAAATTCCTCAAAGCTATGAAGAAGCTAAAGACAAGAAGGAGTGGATTGAAGCTATAGGTGACGAGAGAGGAGCTATGGAGCGCAACCATACTTGGGATGAAGCCGAGTTACCACCAGGGAAGCGAGCTGTGAGCTCAAAGTGGGTTTTCACTATCAAGTATAAGAGTAACGGTGAAATTGAGAGATACAAGGCTCGGTTGGTTGCAAGAGGGTTCACTCAGACCTTTGGAGAAGATTATACAGACACGTTTGCTCCGGTTGCCAAGCTCCATACTGTAAGAGTAGTCCTCTCACTCGCTACTAATCTCTCGTGGGATCTGTGGCAAATGGATGTGAAAAATGCATTCCTTCAAGGGGAACTTCAGGAAGAAGTGTATATGACCCCTCCTCCAGGCTTAGAGGATATTGTTGCACCCGGTAACGTTTTGAGATTGAGGAAAGCTATATATGGATTGAAACAATCTCCAAGAGCCTGGTATAACAAGCTTAGTACCACTCTGATGGAAAAGGGGTTCAAGAAGTCTCACTCGGATCATACTTTGTTTACCCTCCAAAGTTCTCAAGGTCTGGTGGGTGTTCTTGTTTATGTAGACGATCTTATCATTTCTGGAGATGACAAGGAGGGAATTCAGTCTACAAAAGCCTTTCTTAACTCGGTATTCGACATTAAAGACCTCGGCGAGCTCAAGTATTTCCTTGGCATTGAGGTGTGTAGGTCTCCTGAGGGTCTCTTTCTGTCTCAGAGGAAATACACAGTTGATCTTCTCAAAGAGACAAGAAAACTTGGAGCTAAACCAGCCAAAACGCCGCTTGAAGAGGGCTACAAAGTCAATCGAAAGGGGGAGAAATCAGATGAAGCCTTCAAGGATGTATTTAGGTATCGACGACTTGTTGGCAAATTGATCTATCTCACTCTCACAAGGCCAGATCTCTGCTTCGCCGTGAATCAAGTAAGCCAACATATGCAAGCTCCGACAGTGTATCATTGGGGTATGGTGGAAAGAATTCTCAGATACCTCAAAGGGAGTCTAGGACAAGGCATTTGGATGGGAAAGAACAATAATACAGAGATTGTGGGATATTGTGACTCAGATTGGGCTGGTGATCGTGTTGATAGAAAGTCAACAAGTGGGTATTGTACTTTCATTGGTGGAAATCTTGTAACCTGGAAGACTAAGAAGCAAAAGGTGGTCTCATGCTCAACCGCAGAAGCTGAATATAGGGCAATGAGGAAGCTTACAAGTGAATTAACCTGGCTTAAGGCGCTCCTTAAAGACCTTGGCATTGAGCAAGAAGGTCCGATTACAATGCATTGTGATAACCAAGCTGCTATACACATTGCAACAAACTCGGTGTTTCATGAGAGAACAAAGTCTATTGAAATAGATTGCCACAAGGTCCGTGAGAAGATTGAGGAAGGTGTGGTGTTACCGTGCTACACAAGAAGTGAAGACCAGTTGGCTGATATTTTCACTAAGGCCGCAAGTCTTAAAGTTTGCAACAATCTCTTTAGCAAGCTAGGACTTGTGGACCTTAGTCGCCCTTGATCATAGTCCTTGATCCATGGACATCACACTCTTTTTCCCTTAACAAGGTTTTGTCCCATGAGGTTTTCCTTGTTAAGGTTTTTAATGAGGTGATGCTCATGGGTCTTCAAGCTTAGCAATCTAAACAACTTCGATGGCTAAGCTTGAGGGGGAGTATTGGTCAAGAAAGGTTCTATGCTTTAGGGCTTGAATCGGTGTTAGCCTTTAATAAGGAGAGAAGGCTCAAGGAATCACGTGTGATGTTTAAGGAAGGAGAGAGTTGGTGTCCGTACAATGGTCCCCCCTTGGCGCGTCGTTTGAACCGATCTCCTCGGCTCTCATCTGCATCAACGCCTTGCGATGGCTGTCGTTCCCAACGAAGCTACATACAAGAAGATTTCGCCATTTGACCTATCCTCCAACGACAATCCTGGCGCGGTGATTTCACAGCCGCTTCTCAACGGTGTGAACTATGACGAATGGGCTCGAAACTTTCGCATGGCCCTTAGCTCAAGGAAGAAGTTCGGATTTTTGGATGGAAGCATTCCAAAACCGGACGATGGAGATCTGAAACTTGAAGACTGGATCGCAAACAACCATCTCCTCGTCGGATGGATTAAGCTCACCGTTGAACCGCGACTTTGCTCCTCCATCTCTACTCGCGAGGTTGCGAAAGATCTTTGCGAAGTTATCAAGAAGCGATTCTCGGTGAAGAGTGGTGCTCGTCTTCAACAACTTCGAAACTCCTTAGCCACGTGCAAGCAAAACGGTTCTTCAGTCGACGATTACTTTGGACGGCTAACCAAAATCTGGGATGCAATTGAGGAATGTATGAATTCTAAACGATATACCTGCGGAAAGTGTGAGTGTGATCTCAACACAGCACACGAGAAGGAGAAGGAGATTCTTAGGGTCCATGATTTTCTTTCTGGGCTCGACAAATCGGTTCATGGTATCATTCGCTCTCAGGTGTGTGCCATATCGCCTCTTCCGGACTTGGATACGGTTTATCAGACGATCTTACAGAACGAGACAGTTCGATCCAATGTCACGTCGGAAGTTGCTGTTATGGGCTTTGCTTCTCAAGCCTCTCCTGCGTCTCGACCAGCACAAGTGTGGACACGGGATATCGTTTCTGGTGGTGGATCTCAGAACCGTGACACATCTCGCCTTTGTTCGGTGTGCAACAAGACGGGCCATGACTCGACTTCGTGCTTCAAGGTTATCGGATACCCTGAATGGTGGCAAGACAAATCGCGTGGTCGAGGTGGTGGCAAGGGTTCCTCTCGTGATTCTGCAGCTCATGGCCGTGTTACTCCTCTTGCGAACAGCACGCAGATCCCTTCAGCTAATTCTGCTGCAATGGGATCGACTGCTTTGATCACAGATAATGATCGAGTCGGTTTGGCGGGTCTTACAGATGAACAGTGGAGCGTGGTGCAGCGGATCATCAATGCTGGTAAATCTGCTGCACATTCAGGGGGTAAGAACATCGATAATTTATGGATTTTAGACACAGGAGCTACACATCACATGACTGGACGTATTGACTTGTTGACCGATATTCGGGATATCTCTCCTCTCTCAGTGATGTTACCAGCCGATTCGGATGCATATGCATCGAAACAGGGAACTGTTCATCTGACTTCTGGTTTATCTTTGCAGAATGTTTTCTATGTCGAAGGATTTCACACCAACTTGATTTCTTTTGGACAGCTTACGACGGACAATTTCTTGGTTGGACAAGTTACTGATAAGTTGATGATTTTGCAGGATCGCACCTCGAGGATGCTGATTGGAGCGGGTGAACGAGAGGGAGAGGGACTATACCGGTTTCGGAGTATTGAAGAAATAGCAGTGTTTCAGACAACTATTCCTGCGGATATGGTTTTGTGGCACCATCATTTAGGCCATCCTTCAGCTCAGATCACTGGCATTGTTCCAGGCGTTAGTAGTATTTCTAGTAGTACGGAGTCTTTACTTAAAAAGTGTGATGTATGCCTTAGAGCTAAACAAACTCGGCAAAGTTTTCCAGAAAGTTTGAATAATGCAAAAGCAGTTTTTGATTTAATACATGTTGATTTGTGGGGGCCTTATCGGACAACGGCTTTTTGCGGCTCAAGGTATTTCCTAACGATAGTGGATGACTATTCTCGAGCTGTTTGGCTTTACCTTCTCACCGATAAGACCATGGTTCCACAACAGATTCGGAATTTTCTTTCGATGATTGAGCGACAATTCACCACCAAAGTCAAAACCATACGAAGCGACAATGGGAGTGAATTTATGTGTATGACAAAAATTTTCCAGGAAAATGGCATTCACCATGAGACATCCTGTGTTCATACACCACAACAAAATGGTCGTGCTGAGAGGAAGCATCGACACATTTTAAATGTTGCCCGAGCTCTCAGATTTCAAGCGAACCTTCCGATTGAGTATTGGGGAGAATGTATATTAACTGCAGGATATCTCATCAATCGCACTCCTTCGGCTCTACTTCAGAATCAAACACCTTTTGAACGACTATATGGACACCCTCCGAGTTATAAACACCTCCGTGTTTTTGGGTATCTTGCTTATGTCCATAACCTGGATCACAAGGGCGACAAGTTTGCTTCTCGAAGTAGGAGATGTATGTTTTTGGGTTACCCTTATGGAAAAAAGGGCTGGAGGCTGTATGACTTGGAGCGTCATATCATCTTCACATCTCGTGACGTTATTTTTCACGAGACAGAGTTCCCATTTACTCACTCACCTCGGTGGCAATTTCTAATGATGATATGCTTCCTTCTCCAATGAAGAACATACTCGTTGACGATGAACCGGTTTTCACTGCTGACTCATCTGGCGACAATGGTGACTCTGAACCCCCTGTCCCCATTGTTGTTCCTACTCCTGTATCTGATACACCAAACTCTACTGCCGATAACAGTCTGGCACCGCCACTTGCTCAGATTCAAGAACAGCTTGGTAGGGGTTGTCGTACTAAGATCAGAAATGTCAAACTTCATGATTACGTTGTTGACATGATTTCAGGCATTCCCTCCCCTCCCTCTCTCGAATCGGGTTCACCTCCTCCTCAGCCATCCTCAGGTTCGCTTTATCCCCTCTCTAACTATGTTTCCATTGAGCGGTTTTCCCCTAACCATCGTAAATTTTAATGGCTTTGACCACGAACATTGAGCCACGTTCCTTTCAAGAGGCCATGAAACACAAACATTGGGAGAATGCAGTGAATTATAATTCTCTTGAAGAATTACAAACTTGGCGACTTGAAGACCTACCTCCCAATAAGAAGGCTCTCGTATGTAAATGGGTTTTTACTATGAAATATCGCTCAGATGGAACTATTGAAAGGTATAAAGCACGTCTAGTTGTTCGTGGTGACCATTAAGAGGAGGGATTTGATTACGACGAGACTTTTGCTCCGGTAGCAATGATGAAAACGGTTCGACGTTTTTAGATTTTGCAGCGAAAAAGAATCACGAGGTTCACCAAATGGATGTTCATAATGCATTTCTTCATGGCGATTTGCATGATGAAGTTTATATGAAACTTCCTCCTGGTTTCCGTCCAGATGGTGAAACGAGAGTGTGTCATCTACAAAAGTTGTTGTACGGTTTGAAACAGCTTCTCGCTGTTGGTTTGCTAAACTGGCCAATGCACTTATCACTTATGGTTTCACTCAATCTCGTGCTGACTATTCTTTGTTTGTCTACTCGAAGAATGACATATCTCTCCGGATTTTGGTTTATGTTGACGATTTAATCATCTCAGGCAACACTCCTGAGGCGATCAAATCTTTTAAAAATTATTTATCTTTGTGTTTTCGCATGAAAGACCTTGGTGCGGTCAAATACTTCCTTGGTTTGGAAGTTGCTCGTGGTCCATCAGGTATTTATATTTGTCAACGCAAATACGCAACCGACATCGTGGAAGAAATGGGTTTACTTGGTTGCAAACCAGCAGGTTCTCCTCTTGATCAGAATCACACATTAAGCCTGGCTGAGGGTCCATTACTTGCTGATCCAGACCGTTATCGTCGTTTGGTGGGACGACTCATTTATCTTTCTGCGACACGACCTGATCTTGCGTATTCAACCCATGTGTTCTCTCAATTTATGCATACACCCAAGGAGGCACATTGGCTTGCAGCGTTGAAAGTGGTACGTTACCTCAAGGGTACTCTGGGTCAAGGCATCCTTCTTCGAGCTGAAGACAATTTTCATGTCAGTGGTTGGTGCGATTCGGATTGGGCTGCCTGCCCCTTGACACGACGATCCCTCACAGGTTACATTGTTCAGTTTGGTTCTTCTCCTGTCTCGTGGAAATGTCAGAAACAAGATACGGTTTCTCGATCATCGACAGAGGCTGAATATCGAGCTATGACCGAAGTTACTGCAGAGCTCCGATGGATCAAGGCCTTACTTCGTGACATGGGATATGACCACGTCCAACCCATGTCACTTTTCTGTGACAGTAAACCAGCTCTCCACATTAGTGCGAATCCAGTTTTCCATGAACGAACTAAACACGTCGAAGTGGATTGTCATTTTATACGTGATGATATTCTCCGTGGCTTGATCGCACCTGTTCACGTTTCTACAAAGGACCAACTTGCTGATATTCTTACCAAAGCATTAGGGAAGAAAGAATTTGATGTTTTCTTGTCCAAGTTGGGCATTTCAAACTTGTATGCTCCAACTTGAGGGGGGATATTAGGATATTCTATTTCCATGTATATCTTAGAGAATATTCTCTTGTAACGTGTATAAATAGAGGTCTTATGACCCAAAGCAATACGACAGAAATTCCATAAACATAATTTGTCAAAATCAGTTGGCTTGCTTCATTCCAGTCCACGCCGTTAAACCGACAATTGACCGAAGATCTGTATATTTTGATTATTTTTTGCTTCTTCGATTTCGAAGAAATGAAAGAATCTCCAAGAAAATTGCAATACTCATTGGCAAATCTTTTACCGTTAGGACACAAACCATAATCAGCATCTTTAAATCCTCTGATTTGCAGAAAAGAATGTGCAGAGTAAAATAGACATGTAAAATCTCCATAAATCTACTATATGTTATAATAATAGGTATAATTTATTATATAGATAAATATATATATAGACAAAAATTTTATACCCGCAAAGGAACAGTATACTCGTAAAAGAGAGAGAGCAGGAGAATGAGAGAGAGAGAGAGGAAGAAGATGTATTTAATTAAGGATGAGATGATTTACAATCGAACAAAACGTTCGTTTATATAGAAGATAAAAAGTTTGAGTTACTATGCGTAAATAGTGACGGTGGGCTCCACAATAATTTATCACGTTTGATATGCCTCTTTTTACGACTTTCTCTCGATGTTTATAATTGACTTTCGTAACACTCCCCCTTGGAGACCAGTGTCACTATTGTCTCTTGCGTTATGTCTTTGTTGCCTCGTTAAAAATCTTTCCAAGAAAACCAAGTGGGAAAAACCATGGAAGGTAAAAAGAGCACAACTACGCAACCTCCCCCTCGAATGACTAAATGTCATTCTATAAGTCTCGTTGATGTCGCATTCCAATATTATGAACATGTTTTCGGAACATAGTGGTCGGCAATGATTTCGTGAAGAGGTCTGCTGCGTTTTCACAAGATCGGACATATCTTACTTCAATTTCTTTATTCTTCTCGAGCTCTTGAGTGTATAAGAAGAACTTTGGAGGGATATGTTTGGTTCTATCACTTTTGATATAATCTTCCTTTGTGTGGGCAACACATGCAGCATTGTCTTCATATAAGACAGTTGGTTCCGTATTTACGTGAATTCCATTGCTTGATTTGATATGTTGACTTATTGATCTCAGCCATACACATTTTCTGCTTGCTTCATGGAGCGCAATAATTTCAGCGTGATTCGAAGAAGTGGCCACAAGTGTCTGCTTCTGAGAACGCCAAGATATAGCAGTGCCTCCGATCGTGAATACATATCCTGTTTGTGATCGGGCTTTATGTGGATCCGATAAATATCCTGCATCTGCAAAACCAACCATTTGACCTTTTGAATTTTTAGGATAGAGCAAACCTAAATCAATAGTCCCTTGGAGATAATGAAAGACATGTTTGATCCCATTCCAATGCCTTCGTGTAGGGGACAAGCTGAATCTTGCCAGAAGATTAACAGCAAATGATATGTCAGGCCGTGTACAATTGGCTAGGTACATAAGGGCTCCAATTGCACTAAGGTATGGTACATCAGGACCAAGTATCTCTTCATTTTCCTCATGTGGTCAAAATGGGTCATTTTCAACCTTAAGTGATCTAACGATCATAGGAGTACTTAAAGGAGTTGCTTTATCCATATTAAAGCGTTTTAACACTCTTTTCGTATATGTGGATTGATGCACAAATATACCCTTTTCAGAATGCTCAATTTATAATCCAAGACAATATTTTGTCTGTCCGAGATCTTTCATCACAAATTCTCCTTTTAGGTAATTTGATGCCTTTTGTATTTCGCCTTGAGTTCCGATAATATTCAGATCATCAATATATACCGCGATAATTACAAATCCGGATGTTGTTTTCTTGATGAAAACGCATGGGCATATAGGATTGTTCACATATCCTTCTTTTGTTAAATGTTCACTAAGACGATTGTACCACATACGTCCAGATTGTTTTAGCTCATACAATGATCTTTGTAATTTTATTGAACATAACTCTTTGGGTTTAGAATTTAATGTTGCGGGCATCTTAAATCTGTCTGGGATTTAATGTTCCATATAAATATGCTGTAACGACATCCATGAGACGCATTTCTAGATTTTTATCAGCAGCTAGACTCATCAGGAATCTAAATGTGATTGCGTCCATAACGGGAGAATATGTTTCCTCATAATCTATTTCAGGTCTTTGAGAAAAACCTTGTGCTACAAGACGAGCTTTGTATCTCATAATCTCGTTTTTCTCATTTTGTTTCCGAACGAAAAACCCATTTGCATCCGACCGGTCTCACATCTCCAGGTGTGAGTACAATTGGTCCGAATATACTTCGTTTATTAAGAGAATTTAGCTCAACTTGTATAGCATCTTTCCATTTCAGCTAGTCTTGCCTCTTTTGACATTCCTATACAGACCTTGGCTCTGGATCTTAATTTTCATCATCTGTTTCCTTTGATACGAGGTATGAGAAAACGTCGTCAACATCATCTATTTCATTTCTATTCCATATATTTCCATTATGGATGTAGTTTATGGAAATCTCATGATTTTTCTCAGGTTCACGAGGCTCTGGATTATCATTAGTTTCATGATTTGCTTCTTCCAAAATACTTTCGGCTATTTTGGGAGTAGTATGCATTTCAGCCTCCTTTCGTTTTTTAGGATTTTTGTTCTTAGAACTGACAGGTCTACCACGCTTCAAGCGTGTTCTAGATTCACGTGTATCATCTGCTTTTCCACGTTCTTGTGGTATATCAATACGAGCAAGAGTATTTGCAGCTAGTATATGTGATTTAGTGACTGTCTTGGTATCTGCAAATGCATCAGGTAGCTGGTTTGCTATACTTTGCAAATGCATAATTCGTCGAACTTCTAGTTCTGACTGCTTAGTGGGAGGATCAAGGTGTAACAGGGATGGTACACTCCATTTGATATCCTTTCCTACACCCTTATTTTCTCCCCCTAGAACCAGGAATACTTTCTCATCGAAGTGACAGTCGGCTAATCGTGCCGTAAAAACATCACCAGTCTGTGGTTCTAGGTATCGTATAATAGATGGAGAATCATATCCAATATATATTCCCAACCGTCTTTGTGGTCCCATCTTTGTACGTTGCGGTGGCGCTATAAGCACGTAAACCGCACAACCAAAGATCCTTAGATGAGAAATATTTGGTTCTCGACCAAATGCTAATTGTAACGGGGAGTACTTAAAGTACGCACTTGGTCTTATCCGAATAAGTGCTTCTGCATGCAAAATAGCATGTCCCCATATAGATGTTGGGAGTTTTGATTTCATAATCAATGGTCTTGCAATCAATTGCAGACGCTTAATTAATGATTCAGCCAAACCATTTTGTGTATGAACATGAGCCACAGAATGTTCAACTTCAATCCCCATTACCATGCAATAATCATTGAATGCCTCGGATGTGAATTCACCAGCGTTGTCTAATCTAACTCTCTTAATGGGATAATCAGGAAACTGAGCTCGCAGTTTTATTATTTGAGTTAGAAATCTCGCAAATGTCATATTTCAAGATGATAATTAACAAACATGTGACCATCTGCTGGATGCGTCAATTAATACCATAAAATAGTGGAATGGTCCACATGATGGATGTATTGGTCCACAAATATCCCCTTGAATTCGTTCAAGGAATTTTGGTGATTCATTATTAATTTTGGTTGGTGATGGCCTTATAATCAATTTACCAAGAGAACATGCAGCACATGTCATTTTATTTCTCAGATGTATCTCCTGGATTTTCATCGAATGACCATGTGAGCTTTCTATAATTTTTTGCATCATTGATATGCCTGGATGACCGAGGCGATCATGCCATAATGTTAAATCTTCTGGATTTCGTTTTGTCACGAGATGCGATTCTATTGTATCTATATAAGTGTGATGCAAACCGGAAGGGAGTTCTGGAAACTTTTCCTAGATGTGTCTTTTGCCTAACTTATCAGAGGTTACATACATATACTTCTTTCCATCCTCAGTTGCAGACTGAGTGTCATATCCTTGACGGTATATGTCTTTGAAACTCAACAAATTTCTTTTTGAATTTGGAGAATACAAGGCATTATTGATGGAAAATTTTGTTCCATTAGGCAACATAAAGTTGGCTTTGCATGTTCCTTCGATCAAGTATGCAGGACCCGATATTGTATTGACAATAATCTTTGTCGGTTTCAAATTAGAAAAATATTTTTTCTTTCTCAGGATAGTGTGCGTTGTTCCACTATCTGGTATACATATTTCTCGAACATTTTCCTTTGTTCCAACTTTAATATGATCCATCTCTGTAATTAACATAAACATTAATGAAGAAAACATAAATTTCATTCATAGGAAAGCATAGAATAATTATACATTAGGTTGTTGTAAAAACAACACTATATATTTTAAGACTGAAAACATAATGATTATACAATAGGTTGTTGAGAGACTCAATATTATTCATTTTAAAACTGAAATGTAATAATTATACACGGCATTAGCGGAGACTATTCAGTAGTCTCACTACAAGCAATTCAGTTGTCCGCTAATAAGAGTGTTACGATTAATTTAGAGAATCTCGTATACCAACAATTTCTATACATTTCTTGTAGAACACGATGTTCCTTATGAAATGTGAGATACGTCTTTTCGAGCATTTCTGCCTCGGTGACGGGTTTACCACAGTATTTCAGTTGTGAGACTATTCTCAGAATAGCGGAATTATATTCTTCAACCTTTTCAAAATCTTGAAACCTCAAGTTTTTCCACTCCTCAAGAGCATGGGGAAGGTTTATTTCCCTCTGGTTGTCAAACCTTTCTTTGAGAGCTTGCCACAGCTCTGCTGGATCTTTTATGTGCGCATAGTCATGCGTCACATTTTAATCTAGATGTTTCCTCAGGAAAATGATTGCCCTTGCCATATCATGGGCAGACGATTCATTTCCATCTTTTATGGTGTTGATTAACCTTTCCGACTCTAGATAAAGTTCTACATCGGTGATCCATGCTATGTAGTTTGCTCCAGTTATTTTGAGAGCTGGGAACTTAAGCTTCTCAATGTTTGCCATTTCTAAAATATGAATGCAAAAATATTATTAGTAAGATAATAATGTTTTACATTAAAACGAACCGTTTACATGAATAACTAAAGCAATTACAAAAAAGAATATTGCATAAAAAAATAACATAACAGTTGTGATATACTCTTCGGAGTAAATTCTCCAGCGGAGAGACCATAAATAGAAGCAAAAATTACAATCGCGCTTAAAATCAATAACAAACGAATCATCTTTCTTATGGAATGAAAACCAAAAAATATTTGAGAGAAGATACGATGTTTGAGTGAAATGAATGAATAAAGGATAAGTATATTTATAGATTGAAAACACTGTTCATAGCCGTTTCAAAAAGTGAAAAATTTTGAAAGATTTTCTTTGTGACCGTTGGTGAGAAAATAATTGAAGAAAATTATTAATCGGAATATTTAAATTAACAATCAGTTAAACCTATTAATTTTTAGACATAAGGTTTATATACCGGTGGCAGAGCCTCCTTATATAACAACCATTATATTAATCTATATTTAACAGTAATATTATGGTGACATAATCATCCACATTTATCTAGTAACTAAATTACGAGGCGACACAGTCGGCCATTGTAACATTAATAAAAATAAATAATTATGGTGCATTTAGCAACCATGATATAAATAGTAAATGATAACAAGGCGAGACAAATCGCCCATTATAATATTAAATAATAGTGCTGTGTTAAACATCCACTGAAAATAATATAGTTATTCAAGCGACATACCCCCTATTATAGTAGTGTATATATTATGAATATATATTTAGCTATAACGTAGAGTTATCGTGCTGATAACGTATAATAATAGGTATAATTTATTATATAGATAAATATATATAAAGACAAAAATTTTATACCCGCAAAGAAACAATATACTCGTAAAAGAGAGAGAGCAGGAGGATGAGAGAGAGAGAGGAAGAAGATGTTTTTAATTGAGAATGAGATGATTTACAATCATATAGAAGATAAAAAGTTTGAGTTACTATGCGTAAATAGTGACGGTGGGCTCCACAATAATTTATCACGTTTGATATGCCTCTTTTTACGACTTTCTCTCGTTGTTTATAATTGACTTTCGTAACACTATATATATAGTGGTATTTGCCTAAGGCTTCATAAATCTCCAAAATCTTCTAATAGCACCACCACAATTTAAGTTAACAGTTTGCCTAAGTTATTAATTCATTTTTTTATCTTCTATTACCTCTATTAACTAATTATTTTGCTTATTGTATCATAATCTCTTAATCCTGATTTTGATAAATTGTTGATGTGTTTTTTTATTGATAATGTTACTATAAGTTTTTAATCTAAATAAATTAAAAGTGTAAATTTTTAATTTAAACTAGGTGGTTAGTACGCACCTTGCACAAATTAAAAAATTTCATCAAATAATTACTTTAGATGGATTATTAAATTTGTTTCCAATAATAAACAAATATAAATATAGCAAAGACATATTATTAACTAACAAAGTAAATAATAATAAGTAATAATATTTGTTGTAGAACTAACAAAGACTAATAATTGTATCAAAACCACAAAATAATTAAACTATGACTAAAAATTGGTTTAAACAATATTGTTAGGGATAAATTCGATCATTCTTACATGAACGAGTCTCATGCTTGTATGTGCGTTCATAGTTTTTTTTTCAGGTATGCTCCCCTCAGCCAAATTAGGTTCTGAAGGATTCGAAGCTTAATGCTATATGTTTAGGTTGTATGAATTCGGATTCGAGAGATCCGACACAAAAGACCACCTGTTGAGGACATCGAAACAAGCATCATATAAGCCAATGAAGAGCTGATCACCATACCAACCATGAGGCATGCACCAATGACAAGATAAGGCACTAAGAGCTTAAGAAAAAAGTTCAACAAGTCAATAGAGGGATTGATCACACTCTTATAGCACGAGGAACTCAAAGAGAAGTTGCTCAAAGGAGAAATCACCCGAGAAACACCAATGGAGCTTCTGACCGAGTTCAACACCTTAGAGATGTAAGACTTGGAGATCACGGCATGAACGAACCTTGTGGAGTACAAAGACCTTCAAGAAGCCAAAACACCAAAGAAACACCAAGGAAAGACTACTCTCAAATCAAGCTCCAAACCATATCATTCTTGCCGGTCTTACAAGGCAGCAAGGAAGCAGCTTCGTTTGTCATCTCCAAAGAAGTGGAGACTCCACTTCTTGAGCCAATGTAAGTGTTTACATTTTGGATTATTCCTCATGAGTTTCTTGTTTGTTTTGCAGGAACTTTTCCTTAGTACTTTTAAGTAGTTTTTTCCCCATTTGAAACAATAAGTTTAGTAGTTACCTTTTGTAACATTTCCGGCCAAGAGAAGCCATCCGCTGTCGAACCATTACATAAGGTTCCTTCTCAGCATGTAACTTTTTACCCTTGATCAATAAAATAACCTAGTTTTCTTAAGAAAACAAAACCAGCCGCCGACTACCTTTCTCTTCTTCTCTAGTGTGATTCCTTTGAAGCTGAGATACTTGACTTATCATAGAGTTTTCCATCCTTTGTGTGGCGTCTTTCGATCCACTGTTAATTGTGTTTTCATTCCATCACTCATCTCTATCGAGTCATCTAGGGAGAGCCGTACAGCCAACTACAGATTCACCACCCCAATCACTCTTCTAAGAACATCTCACACTTGTTCGTACATCTGGTATTAGAGCTTAAGCTCGTAGTCAGGTGAATCTATCCCCTTTTATTTGTTTACACTAGTTTGTTTCATCTCTAGAGAAAAAATAATATATATATATATATATATAAACAACTTCCAAGCACTCATGCAAAGAAGATGCCTTTCACGAGGAAACATGGAAGCACATTATTTCCAAGGCATCTTAGAGTACTTTCAACACAACAACACGACCCTTGAACTGGAGCATTTGAAGACATTAGAAGACGGTTCATACGAGAATGGTATTTACCTATATGGTATTCCGATGTTATACATGGGTCAAATGGATGAAGGCAAAGCATAAATGGACAAGCTACAGAGGAAAAAGAAAAGAAAAGAGCAGACCCATGCTGGAGAAGTATTCAAACATCTCTTCAAGGCATTCCCGTCATAAGGAAAAGACGTACCACAATACTATAAGAAACAACAAACCACCACAAGAATGCCACCTCAACGACATGGATAACAGATGCAACAAATGCTACTACTACAAACAAATGAGAAAGTTTATTAGCATTAGGACTCTGTAGAGCTATAGTTGAAATATCCACACCGACGCCTAACTACCAGTTCCTTTTTCATATCTTTGATGCTTCAAATCATGAAAGGCTTCAAAAATTCATTCAGATATGGTGTAAAATTATGAACTTGAATAAAATAAACAATACATTAATCACAAATGTTTATAAATAAAGTGGTGAACAATTTAGTCGAACATATTACCACCACAAAAAAAACTCAAACCATCATAAAACACCGAAGGGAGTCGATAATAGTCATCCAACTTAAATAACATATTTCACAACTAAAAGAACATATATCTGGGATAAACCACGAAACTAAGACGCAAACAGGTCCTGAAACTATAGTCCATATTCTTGGGGAAAAAATAAAATACTTCCGATGTGTCATCCAGAATAGCAGTTACAAACGCCGCAAAAGATTCCCACTATAACATCACTACTAAATTAGGGGAAATAAATGCCCACTATCCAACATTATGAGTAATAAATCACAATGAATACATAATTAATACATGAGAAAAAACCATAAGAAAACTCAAGTATATAAACCCCCATAGGTATTCACAAAAATAACAAAACAACAAAAAACAGCAACAGAAAAAAAAATGTCTAACTATGCACCACTTTCACTCTTTGAGAAACTCTCAAATGACCTCCTAGGTGATATCATCTCAAGAGTTTCCCAATTCTCACGCACACTAGTTCGTAATACCATGGAAGCATATTCAGAGCTAGCAAAGGAGGCCAACGGCAAGCGTGTCTACAAAAACATGAATCTGAACTCATTGACAATGCATCCATTACAAGCATTGAATATATAAAAAAATTAATGGAGAGATGCCTACTACACAGAAATGCTCAGGCCCACTTCATCAAAGAGAGTACTTCCACCGCAACAACACAAAAACAGGACTGTAGCATCTAAAATCAGCAGCTGAAGGCTCATATGAAAGCGGTATGTATATCTATGGTATTATCATGTTATGCAGAGGAGCAGTAGAGGAGGGAAAATTATACTTGGACAAACTGGAGTAGACACAGAACAAAAGGAAAGCAGCAAAATGTTGGAAATTTAACAAAGGAGCATTGCATGTAATACAGGTGGTGAGGAAAAGACGTTACAACACAACACTCCGAGCCAATAAACCCATTCTATGCAACCTAAAAGACCTCACCACAACATGCAACAACTGTTACTACTACAAACAGATGGTGAAGTTTGTATTCATCATTTGAAATCACCAACTTGATTCCTTATCTCCCTAAATTGAGTTACATTGCCTATGTCAATAAAACAAATACGTCTGAAGTCATTCAAAACTATAAAATTCATCCATTACAAACAAATCAACATCAAAATCAAAATACATACCAATTATAAAAGCCTAAAAAGACATTGTCAAACACTCAGACTAAGACTTTAAAATAAAGTTATGATTACAATGAAATGTACAGGCCCCATCGCTTCAGCGAAAAATTATAACACCAACTCTTGCATATGAACAACTGTCAAATTAGAGAAACAATGGACGAAGAATAATAAAGTTAACAGAAAAACAACTGACCCGAAGACACCGAGAACATAGTAAGGAAACGGCCACCAACAGATTCGTTTAGAGATCTGATTGACACCCACAACAATGACCACCAGGGAATAGGAATAAAAACAGTAGGATTACAGTGGGCAGCCACCTATAGCTAATTGGAGAATCAAAGAGAAAAACATAGGGAGAATCACATTTACCCAGAAGAACATGAACATGAAAACTTGAGAAGTAACCCAGGAATAATAAATGTGGGCTTCAAGATAGTTTTACTATAAAGTTGTAAGAGAAGAATTTGTAAAGTCACCTGAGAAATTCTGGTTGATTGTATGGACAGAGCTTTAAAGCTTAGGGAAATGGTAGATAGGGAAGCTATTGTCCAAATACTCTTTTCCTAATTCATATTCACCAGTACATAAGTTGATAATGTCATAGAGATAGACAGCCTCTTTGATTATTTTCACTACAAGAATTGTTGAACCTAGCTACCGACTGGCTAAGACATTTCTGTAGCAAAGACAATTAGCTACGACAATAGCGAAAGATGGCAACAGAACAGAAAACTTGAATTTTGTAGCCAAATCTGTGGTGATTCTGTAGCGATCTGTAGCAATCTAGCTAGGGATGACGTCCATAGCCGTTCCATAGTTCAGTAGCTACGCTTTAGAGAGGGATTCACTGTTGCCAACAAAATTCTAGCTAGCACCAGATGGCTACAGCTATTTTGTCGTTAACTTACCACAGATATATGTCCTCACCAATCCGTAGCTACATAGCAATAGTTTAGTGATAGAATATCTGTAGCTGAATTTTTAAATTTAAAGTTTCTTCTTTCTTCTTACTATTTTGCAACAGATGGTCGAGACTCACATCATCATCGCACAACCAGTGGTGAAATTCAATTCATGTACAATTATCCATGTGTTCCTAATATGTTACAACCTAATGGAAGGGTAAGTGGGAAATCCAAGGAAGCATGGTTAACAGAACAAGACGCCCACATCTTACATACATTTCTTATGCTCAATTGTGAAGAGATAGAACCATATGAGAGGTATATATAGTGACTGTCACTTATTATATTAGTTATTCTGCATTTACAGCTAATCAACCATATGAGAGGTATATATAGTGACGGTCACATATTATATTAGTTATTCTGCAATAACAGCTAATCATTTTTTATAATATTATATGTAGGTTGTTCAAGGAATATATGTATATGAACCAACCAGAAATTACATTTGAGGAGTTGACATTGGCTAAAGAAAACCATTTCGTTTATTGGTGCAAAGATTTAAGTTCTAATATATTGTAGTAAAAACTTTGCATGATATATACTATATGTAATTAACCAATTTTAAATCAATTGCAGATAAATGATCTAGAACATGGTGATTATGGTAATTGTGCTCCTTTGTGGTTGCTTGAGTTTGTCCAGAGGCCAAAGCGGCATTATAAATCGCATGTTTTTTTCAAGGGGGTACAAGTTTCACACACGAGCATGGACATCATAAGAAAACAATGAATTATGGAGTTTGTGTTCGCGGTGCAATAGATTCGGAGTTCTACGGTCTTATAAACGAGATATTCATGATTGAATATCACGGTGCTGTCGGTCTTAAAACAATGGTTTTTCGGTGTGCATAGTTTGATCAAACAATCAGAGGTATGCGGAGACACCCTTCCAGCATTGTCGACATATGTTCTGAACATGCAGTTGATGCTGAGACGGACGAGGAGATAGGGTTGGACGATCCAACAACATTTGAAAAGCCTATTATAGAAGACCACTATGATACATCATCCGATGGTTCTTATGCCGAGTCTGAGTGACTTTATGTTGTTGTCGCCAGTAATGTTTAATTAAACCTGAACCGTACTAAGTTTGGAATATGTAACTTCACTTGATATTTAGTTTTGATTATGGATTTTCCTCCTTTTATGTTGATGCGTCGACTCTGTTTTAAATATTTTCCTCTGCTTTGTCAAGAGGCTTATGACACGTTACTTTGTGTTTCCTAGTAGTATCGTATCTTTGCGACATTTTTTATTAAATTAATTAATTTTAGTGTTTAAAATAAATTTATTACCTTTTTTTTTGTCGTCAATCCATTTCATTAGGCCTATAAGGCTCTGAGGCCCAAAAGGGCATTCAAGTACAATAAGAGGACGAGTATAATAAATTAAGCCCAAAGAGACCCAAAATACAACAAAGACACGTAGTTGATCACGTGTAAGCTCAATAACAATAATAAATACATGTGTCTTGCTCTAAGATAGGTCTTTGCTCATCACCGCTGTGCCGCTTCAAACTGCCATACGCCGTTGCGGTTTGCCGTCGAAGCTTCAACACCCAAGATCACGGTTAAGCCTTACTCGCCATGATTGTACCAACCAGACTCCTCAAAGAACCACCATAATTTCCAGAATATGCATAGCCACAGTTAGATTCCTTCTTCTCCACAAATTAGCCACCATTCATCAAGCTTCATGACCTGTCACCCTCCGCCATGAAAAGGCTTCTTCTAAGGGAGACTTAAGGGAAATAATATCCCGGCCGAAATGAGCAGATGAAATTAAAAGATGAAGAAGATGAAATTTAACCATTAAACCAAATCTGGATAGAACTATAGAGGAATCTAAGAAAAACAAACGAAAACCAATCCGTTTTAAAACGGAAAATTTTATTCCGATAAACGGAAAACCTAATTCCGACAAACAGAAGTATACACAACCAAAAGGATCCGATGAAGTCGGAAATTAAATCCGATCTATATCAGATCGGAAAACAAAAGATGAAAGGTGCTCTCTCTCTCTGAAAGATCGAAGTGAGAGAAGAGAGAGAGGCCCCTCCTAAAATAAATATATTACCTTAGTTTTGCTAAATTTGTAAGACAAAATTTCCTAAGTTTTTTTTTTCATTAATTATGTAATCAGATAGAAGAGATAGAAGATGCCGAAAAAAAAAATAAGATAGAAGCTAACACCTACAGCTTTGTTAGCGCCAAAGTTTTGGAAAATTCAGAAAAATCTGTAGCCAAAAGATTCAGTTGCCGCCAATTTATGCTCGAAATATTGAGTTTCCCCTAATTTTTAGCCCAAAATTTTTAATTTCTCCCAATTTTTTGCTAAAATTTTCCTTCTCTTTGTTCGCGGCAAAGAAGCCTATAATGCCTCAGTCTCATAGTCTCTCTTTCCTTTACGTTTTTTCTCAATTTCAGCAAAAAAAAAGCAACTCACATATCTAAGGTTTGATTCTTCTTTAAAATCCCTCGAATGAGTTTTCTTGGTGAAATCAGCTATTCCACTCTGGGTCATTGATGAAGTCGATTTAGGGTTTATATCTTCTTTAAATCTCTGCAGTTTTATGGATGAAATGATGCTCTTTGGTTTTCTTCTTTCAATTATCTTCGTTAAATTCGTCAAACTTAGGGAACTAGCTTTGATTGTTGATAAATTCATCAAATTTGAGTGCTGATGATGATTTTTTTTTCTGATTTTTCCTTTGGATTCGTTGATGTTGGTTTCAAAGATATAATTTTGAGTTGCTATCTCTGTTAGTTTTTGAGTCTACTATCGGTGGTATCAAAGTCTTAATTTGCTCTCATAGTTTTGTATTCATTTTAAGTTTCTTCTGGGTTGGTATCAAAACTTTTGAGTGTTCTTGGTTCGATTATAGTTGTTTATGTTTGTCTTTATGAGATGTCCCTAATGTCATATGTTTATCTATTATTGTAGTATGTATACACCCCGTCGAGGTGATCTACCCCCAAGAGGTGTTGTTGGAAGAGGGCCCAGGGCTGGTGTGCCCAATGCACCATAGCAATTTCCGTTGCGTAGCATCAACGAGTTACTGCAGGCACCTGCACGAAGAAATCATCCTACTCTTCATCCAGACAAGATAAATGGTGCACTTTGGTAAGAGAGAACAATGTAAAAATTATTCTTTCATGGTATGATTACCATCGACAATAAGATTAAATATGACATAAAAAGAGCTTTTACTAGTGATTTTGATGGTCCATGGTGGAAACTTGGTGAGGTTCCACAAGAGCAGCAAGACAAATGGTGGTCTTATTTTGTGGTAAGCTTTAAATAATATTACATTGTCCTTATAAAGCATTTGTTTTGGCATTGGAAAAGTTCATTAACTTTCAAGTGTTGTTTAATCTCTTTTCAGTAAAAATATTATTGGGACCCAACTCATCATACCATGGTGAAGACTCTCTGGACTAAGCAACTCCGTAGGATGATCTCAAACAACATCAGCAAGGGGAAGACTCACAACAAAAAGCCCGACTTTGTCTCAGATGATAACTGGAACTTGATGTGGTGTCACTAGAATACGGAGAATGCCGTTCATGTTAGTGCTACAAACTCAAAGAATCGGAAATCCCAGCGGGGTGGAGATGGTCCACATCAACACATTTATGGTTCTAAATCTTACGCCAAGATCAAATATGATATGGTACAAGTGATGAATCCCTCATTATCTTATTGACTTTATCAATTTTCTATGTTTCCCTTACGTCCTTTGGTTAAGTTCCTTATTCTCTAATTTCCTTCTTGACTTATTTCATTTTTTTTTGTATCTGATGTATAAAGATGATGGAGATGGGTGAGGAGCCAGTGATAACAGACCTATTGCAGAAGACGCACATGAAAGGTGACGGCACTTTTGTGGACAAACATGCAAAGATGATTGTTGAAGAAGTGGAGGCCATTGTCATTTCGCAAGGAATTTTCACCAACACTGGTCATGATGAGGTTGGCAGCCAAGGACCCAACACACAAACACCAATTACACCATTAATGCGTGATGAAGCTTTTTATTCGGTAAGTTATAGCAATTTGACTTGTGATTCTTTAGATAAGTTCTTTAATTTGTAATTATTATGCTTACTTTCGGTGAACAAGTTTTAGTAGATAGTTAAGCCACACAAAGGGAAATTGTTTGGACTTGGTTCTGCACAAATGGAGTATGAAGATTCCACTGATCCACCAACTGTCGTTTTGCCTCGCCAAGCTCGTTACGAGCGTGATCTTATCAATTTGACTGAAGTGGTAACAGTTATTAGCCAGCAGATTACCGCTTTGTCTGAAGCTCAGGGGGTCATAGTGCCTTCGGTACTTGGTGCTGAACAGACACCTCATCCATCTTAGAAGCCCCACACTCAGACAAATTTAACTGAAGCAGCAGCTACAAATGACATCACCGACCCATCTCCATCCACACATCCTAGCACCAGCGAGCAGATGGATCTAGATAACATCTAAGACACAAGCACCTTTATTTTGGAAGATCCTCAATAGAAATTGTAAGTTTAAGTATGAACTTTTGTTATGTTTTAGTTTCTCGTTTAGGCTTTTGTTTAACTATCTGACTCGTTTATGACTTGGATAATGTTTAACTATTTCTAACTATGTTTGAGGATTTAGACTTTATAATTATAATCTATTTTCTATATTTAATGTATTTTCTTATATTATGATTAAATTTAGTAATGAATTATATTGGAAACCAAATATTTTTGAGAAATTTTATAAATTATGTTAGCTACAGATAATATGTAGCCAACTCTTTAGCTAAAGAAACCACGAAGTTTGATGCTAAAATCGTAGCTAGCATTAGCTAAAAGATGGTTGTAGCTAAATCTGATTACTTTTGTCACGTTTTTAGCTAAGAAATGGCATTAGCTATATACGTAACCAGTAGTAGCAACAAATAATCTGTAACCAAATCTGGCTACATTGGCTATAAAATTGCTAGGGAAGGTCGTCGCTAAAATTTGTAGCCACATTGTCATGAAAAATCAATTGCTTAAGCCGTAACCACGACGAATGGCTACAGAAAGCTACAGAAAATTCCATAGCTATTTAAGTGAATTCTTGTAGTGTTTTTTTTTGTCATTTGCAGCCTTCAAATGATTCAAACCCTCAATAGGATTGTTAAAGAGAAAATACTTTAATGTAGTGGACTAATGGGTTGGAATGTAGTAAGCATTTAGCAATTAAATATTTGTAATTGCCTATAGACAAGACAACAATGGTGATCTTAGAATATCAAGCGCGAGAAGGTGTTCATGGCTTTTAACCCTGAATTTGTATTTTTCTATCTTCAGCCATGTGTTGTTGACATCAACCAAATTGGTATTGTTGGTGAAATTGATGACTAACAGATGGTCTGTTACTTTGTGGTGTCTAGTACATCTTTTCACCTCAAAATTTTGAATTTGGATGATTTTTCCCTCCAGTAAATCAGCATAATATTGTCCCACAAGTTCTTCGGAGATGAAGATATGGATGGTGGTATTTTGTGGATATGAGAAAATGGTTAGATACATGTATATATTGGCCTTAAGAAAATAAAAAATTATTTAAAATTGTAATATAAATACCTTTTTAAGCATTAAAAAAAAAAGAGATTTCCATTGAAATCGTCATGCTTTGATTCTTTACAGACATTTCAGTATTTCAGCATGCGACCAATAACATGTTGTGCTTTCACAGCAAGACACAAATCTTCAAAAACAACATAAGGATCAATGTTTTGAAGGAATAAATCCATTGTGCTTTGGTTATGATTAGGGAAGAGTAATTCAAAGAGTGGTTGGAATTTGTTGGCATAGAACTTAGTATTTATAGTTTTGTGGTTTTTGGCTGTATTGAATAGGTTGGTAAATGGTATTACTAAGGTAATTATTGTCTTGGAATTGTAGAAGTCATTTTTTTGGCAGTTAACATAATATTCTACAGGAATTGTAGAAGACATATTTTAGTGTTGAAGTGTATTTATTATGTGTATAATTAGTATTTACTAATGTAATTATTGTGTGAGAATAGTAGAGGATTTGAAGTTGCAAGGTTTAGGTTTAATTGGTGGTTAAATAGTAGTTAATAAGTTAATTATTGTTTTGGAATATGTGAGAATTTTATTTTTGATTGTTAGAGGAAAACCAAAATGTATGGGAGATTAGATAAACATTAATGTCTTATTTGTCTATGCTTAGCTTTTTTTGTTGGTTATTTTGTTTTTAATATTAAGTATTGAGTTTACATGCATTAGTTATTTTATTTATAATTATACTATGGGTTATTACGCGCTTCATGCAGAGCGTCTAATTTAATTTATTATTTTAAAAACTTTTTATAATATTTTATGTGATATTTTTTCCTTATTATATTTATTTTCTATGTTTTTAGTTTTTTATTCTATTTTTGGTTGGATATATTTTTTGTAATGTTATATTTTTAGGCCATCATTTTGTTTTGGTGCACTACTTTGTTAATGATTGATTAATCTGTGTTATATTTGGTCTTTCTGTGTAAGGATTGCGTTGAAGTAAAAAGGTGGTGTTGTTGTTGTTTTTTTTGTTAAGATTTTTGGTTTCTGTCTCACTGCTCCGTAATGCTTCTAGTTGGTTTAATTTGATGATCACTCAAATTTACTATATTATTTTTAAAAAAGGATTATCTTACTTGGAATTGGTAATTGTTCCTATCATAATTTAAGAATCTGTTGTCCTACATATGGGCAATTTTTCTTTGTATTGAGCCAGTTCACATTACATTGATGGTGGTAGTTGTGATTACATGATAGTTTGTTGATATCTTTTCTTCCTTTGAATGTTTCTAGATAGATTGGGCACTCCTCATTTTCCTCTTCAGGTGTTGGAATCCTTTTAGCAGCGTCTAGATTTGCTATGACAATGTCTGTGTCGATCCTTGATCCTTGATCTTGCGTGGAAGTTGTTATCTGTAATTTTGTAATAGATATCAATGGCTGTACTTATATCAGTTTAAGTGATATTTACAATGTGTTGAAGAAGCCGAGAAAGTATGCAGTTGTTCTTCTTGCTTCCATCCCTTCTATTTCATGATAAGTAAGAATAAATTCTATGTTTCTTCTCAAGGCTGATTGTGATGAGGTAATACTGATAACACCTGATTTTGACCACTTTTCACCATTGATTAATGTTTTTTCAAAGGTTTTACTTAGTTTTAGGAACTTTTATTATGATTTCCATGTATTTGTAGTTTCAAAGTTCTTTTCAGGAAACTTAAGGAATATGATGCCAAAATGGAAGAAATCTACATTTTTAGCTCAGAGTCAGACCGTCAGAAGTTCAGCCTCAAATGAAAACTTTCTCACCGTCCGATCCAGCTCAAATTTGGAGACAATCAAGAGGAGACAACCAGCTTTCCATAGCACTTTACATCACAAAGATCCAACGGTGAAATCAAAAGATACATGGAGAACAAGTTGACCCAGTTCACCAGTCTTGAAAGACTCGCACCTGCGGCAAAAACATGTTTTATTTGCCCTGGAAGACTCTCACCCCCGGTGGACCTTAGGATGAGCGACAAGGCCCAACATCAAAGCCCACTTCGCCATTTCTCTTTAGAAAAGTCCTAAATGAGACCTGGAAGACCTTAGGACCTATAAATACATTGTTTAGCAGTCCTAAACGGGTGTGTGCTCCTGTAATGAGATTTTGAGCCACCAAACTTTGTTTTCTAGGGTTAGGTGATGGATATGGGGATTCTTCCCCAGATCCATTGTTCTTCCTCCTTTTTATCTTATTAACTTTTTTGTTTCATTCTTTTGCATTCTTCTATGTCTTTTATCATTCATTGCATCATGTAGATTAGTCCTAGAGAGTCAAGTTGTTTGAAGATATCGACAAGCATATATATCGATTAGGATTTCTATTGTTCTTAGCCATATTCTGGATCTCATCTCTTCTAAGTCATTCGTAAAGCATGAGAGTAGATTCATGACCTATTCTCTGAGCCTAGGATCGATCAGAGTCACGAGAGTGCTGTATCAGATCATCCGTACCTAGCTTCAGAATAACATAGTCGCTATAGGAGTCGAAAGCTACCTATAGAGAAGATGTGAGCAGAAGAATTCAGTGTTCATAGGATGATCTTAAGTTTAGCATGAGAGTGAAAGTTAATTGCTAGATCTAAGAGATTAGTTGATTAAGGTGACGATAGTTGGTTAATCACACATGTGTCTATTCTAGTTCACTGCAGATTCCCAGAAACAGATGAAGATAAATCGCCCGGCAGCTAGTTGGAAATGCCACCATGCATCAATTAGAGTAAACCGGAGAAGTCTAAATCGCCACCTATGAGTTTAAGAGTCTCTAGTTTGAGTCGATATGCTTTAGATGTTCTTTTAACAATTCATCCTGCATTGCATCTCTTGTGAATATTAGATTAGGTTTAGTTTAGGATCTTAACCAAAAACCCCATATCTTTTATTGGTTTATGAGTTTGCTTACTTCCCAGTTTGTTGTTTTTTGCAGATTAGACATCCTCCATGTGGATCGACACCCTAAGTCCTACAACGTACATCTGTGCACTTGCAGACACTAGGGTTTTATAAATTTAAAACTTTTAGAGGACCAACGGGCTTGTTAAAAAACAACCTTAGGCTCGCAAGCCCATCAAATACCATCTCTTGCATATGGTATATCTATGATGATATCACTTTGCTCTGAGTTTGGCCTTTTGATAATTAGGTGGATTGTGCTGGTGGTGTTGGTATTAGATAGGCGTGTTTTATAGGAGAAAGACTATATTATGTGTTTCTGGTCTTCCATGTTTTTTTTTATTATTAGTGTTTTGGTACAGTATGTTTCTGTTTTTATAACATTTGTTTTCTGCTCTTTGCCTTTGGGTTTTCTTTATAACAACGGTTTAGTTTTTGGTCGTGCCGTTAGCTCATTATTGATTGCATTTTTTTTTATCAGAGTTGATGACTGAATATTTATTTTAGTGTCTTCGTTTCAGTTTTGTGGTCATTAGTATTTGTTACTATTGCAATCTGGGATGTCATTTAATTTCTCGTAAATATTGTTTTGTTGGGCCCCTTTATGGTAATATAGGTTGACGGTGTGATTTGTTTTTTCTTGGGCTGATTATGTGGTTTATTTTATTAAATCATCTGTCTTGTAACCTACGTCTCTTTACTTGATTGAGACAAGCTAGGTTGGAAGGTGAACAAATCTGTTGCAGACCTATGCTGGAAGAATATCAAAATTGTTGTTCATGGGATATGAATCATAAGGAAGCCCGAATATGCAAACTCACTATAGACAGTGATGCCTCCGTATGTTTGCAACTTAAATGACATGGAAAATACTTGCGATAAGTGATTTTACTAAAAACAAATGATCAAATTTGTTTACACAATATAGCAAGAATATGAAGTGTTAGTTTTTTTCTTTCTGTATGTAAATTTGTATTTGATTTCATCAATAAAGCCATTCAAGCCTGATAGAAGACCGTCCTAGAATTGTCACACACTTGGCTCGGTGGAGGTTGATAGATCCTTACTTCCAAAACGATTCGGAGAAAGAGATGCTAAGGCGTGAGGGTTTCCTCGAATTTCCTTAGGCCCAATTTCAAAGAAAGGTTGAAAACAAGGGGATGGACAAAGATGAACAAAAAAGGGGTTGCGATATCGGATGTTAGGGTGTGAGACTAGTCCCGAAATTCCCTAAGCCCCAGATATGACTACAAACTCTCTCTCTCTCACTTTGTAAACGAAGGTTGCGTCAAGCAGGATGAAACTACTTGATAAACCAGAAATCGATTAATGGCTAACCACCAAAATATCGAAAAGTTCTTAGAGAACAAAAGAGAAAACTCAAAGAGAAATTTTATAAAAGATAAGTGATGATAAATCCAAGTACATCGTTGCCTTTATATAGAGGCTAAAGGAAGACCATCGGTCTTACAGAGAATTAAAAGAACAATAAATGAAACTAAAGATACGTTGAATAACGATCGGACTTCCAGCTGACCCTTCGCATCCTATGGCTAGACTCTTGAACTCCTTGACCGTTATACTTGGCCGCGAATCGAACCGTGGTCGCGAAATGGATGTGCATTAACCTCGTTAAAACCCCATTCGGAAAACCCAGTGGGACAAAACTGAATGTAAGGAAAAAGAGTATTAACACAACACCCCGACCAGGTCAGTTCGGAACAGAGTACATGATGACGGTCATGACTTTATGAACGGGTGTTAGGTCGTCAGCTCGGCCTTGGTTCCTTAGCTCGGTGAGAACTTGTTGGATTGCTCCCGTAAGCTTCTTGGTACGCGACCTGGTCATCGGTCCAGTTGGCATGGCCAGGACGTCGTTCAGGTCAGCTTCTTGGTCTTGTGCCCCGTCCTGAACCTCGACTACGCTTAGGTCGGCCATTTGGTCCTGTGTTCCGGTCTGAACCTCGGTTCGCACCTCGTCCCTTGTTCCCTCCGGTTCCATGATTCTATCATCCCCCCCTCTTGAAAAGGACTTGTCCTCAAGTCGGCTTCATCTGCGTGAAAAAGAATGATATCAGCAATATTGAAACTTGAACTAACGGAGTACTTACCTTGGAGGTCGATCTTGTAAGAATTGTCGTTGATCCGTTCTAGGATAGTGAATGGTCCGTCCACTCTCTGCTTCAACTTAGACTTCCTTTCTTCCGGGAACCTCTCTTTCCTTAGGTAGATCCACACTTGGTCTCCGGGCTCGAACATCTTTTTGGTCTTTCCTTTGTTGGCGTACTTCTGGAATTGCTCAGTTTTTCTTTTGATGTTCTGCCTTGCTTTTTCGTGCAATTTCTTCACCAAGTCCGCTTTCTTTTTCCCGTCCATGTTGTCACGCTCATTCATTGGTAAAGGGGTTAGATCCAAAGGGGTAAGAGGATTAAAGCCATAAACTAACTGAAATGGTGAAAACAAAGTAGTAGAATGAACAGCTCGGTTATAAGCGAACTCAACGTGAGGTAAACAATCCTCCCAAGTTCTAAGGTTCTTTTTAATGACCGATCTCAAAAGAGCTGACAAGGTCCTATTGACCACTTCGGTTTGACCGTCGGTCTGAGGGTGACAGGTTGTGGAAAAACATAGTTTAGTTCTTAACTTAGCCCACAACGTTTTCCAAAAGTAACTAAGAAACTTAGTATCCCGATCTGACCCTATGGTTCTAGGTACTCCATGTAAACGAACAATTTCCTTAAAGAACAGGTCGGCTATATTGGAAGCATCATCGGTTTTGTGGCAAGGAACAAAGTGTGCCATCTTAGAAAACCTATCTACTACGACGAAGATAGAATCCTTACCTCGGCGGGTCCTAGGTAACCCGAGGACAAAGTCCATTGAGATGTCGGTCCATGGCTCGGTAGGGATGGGTAATGGAGTGTACATTCCTGCACCCTGGCTGCGGCCTTTGGCAAGTTTGCAAACTGTGCACCTTTGGCAAATTCGCTCCACGTCCTTTCTGAGGTGCGGCCAGTAGAAATGGTCTTGGACCACACTTAGTGTTTTAAGAACTCCAAAATGTCCCATCAAGCCTCCTCCGTGTGCCTCCCTGACAATCAAATCATGGATAGAGGTGTTAGGTATACAAAGTTTATGCTCATAAAATAAGTAATCGTCACTCTGATAATATTTGCCATAGGCAAACTTAGAACTGGCGTGATAAGCTTCTTTGAAATCCAGGTCGGTTGCATAGGCTTCTTTGATAATCTCAAATCCAAGTATCTTGGCATCAAGCGTGGAGATCAGGGTATAATGCCGAGACAATGCGTCGGCCACAACGTTCTTTTTCCCTTGCTTGTACTGAATCACGTAAGGGAAGGTCTCGATGAATTCGACCCATCTCGCATGTCGCTTGTTCAGCTTCTGCTGTCCTTTGAGATGCTTCAAGGACTGGTGATCGGTATGGATAACGAACTCCTTGGGCCACAAGTAGTGTTGCCACGTCTGTAGAGCTCGGACCAATGCATAGAGCTCCTTGTCGTATGTCGGGTAGTTAAGCGTAGCTCCTCCAAGTTTTTCGCTAAAGTAAGCGATGGGTCGCTTTTCCTGCATGAGAACGGCTCCAATTCCCACTCCGGATGCATCACACTCGATCTCAAAGGTCTTGAGAAAATCAGGCAAGGAAAGTAGGGGTGCGTGTGTAAGCCGGTGCTTAAGGGTCTTGAACGCTTTCCTCCTGAGCTCGTTCCCTCTTGAATCCGACGTCCTTTTTGATGACCTCGGTGAGAGGGGCTGCGATCGTGCTGAAGTCTCGGACAAACCGGCGATGGAACCCGGCCAGACCGTGGAAGCTGTGAACTTCTCCAACCGTCTTGGGACTTGGCCAGTCTCGGATAACCTTGATCTTCTCCTCGTCCACCTGTATTCCCTGTGAACTGACAACAAAGCCTAGAAACACCACGTTATCCGTACAAAAAGAACACTTCTTAAAGTTTCCAAATAAGCGTTCCTTCCTAAGGACTTCTAGCACTTGTTTTAGGTGGCTCACATGTTCCTCTAGACTGTTACTGTAGATCAGGATGTCATCGAAATAGACTACTACAAAGACGCCTATAAACGAGCTAAGCACATGATTCATTAATCTCATAAAGGTACTAGGTGCATTCGTTAGGCCGAATGGCATGACCAGCCATTCATACAAACCATGTTTGGTTTTGAATGCGGTCTTCCACTCATCTCCTTCTTTCATTCGGATCTGATGGTAACCATTCTTTAAATCTATCTTTGTGAACACACTAGACCCATAAAGTTCATCTAGCATGTCATCAAGACGAGCGATGGGGTGGCGATACTTTACCGTGATGTTATTGATAGCTCGGCAGTCAACACACATTCGCCAGGTTCCATCCTTCTTTGGCACCAGGAGCACAGGTACGGCACAAGGACTTAGACTTTCGCGGATATAGCCCTTGGCCATCAACTCGTCGACCTGACGTTGTAGCTCCTTGGTTTCAGTCGGATTGGTGCGGTACACAGGTCGGTTGGGTAAGGACGCTCCAGGTACGAGGTCTATCTGGTGTTAAATACCTCGGATCGGTGGTAGTCCTCCTGGATTGTCTTCGGGAAAAACATCTGCGTATTCCTGCAAAACCCAAGAAATTCTACTCGGAAATTCCGGCTCGGAGTTAGACGTGCTAGCCAAAGCGGATTTGAATATAAGAAGAATGAAAGGCTGCTTCTCAAGCATAGCCTGTTTAATCTCTCTTGGCCTCACAAAAAGAGTCTATCTTCTCACGGGTTGAGTGTTTAAGGCTTTTTGTGGTGGTTCACTCAAAGTATCGCTCTCATTTTTGGTGGATGTGTTTAGGGGGTCACTCATGGTAGCTTTGCCTTTGTTACTCTTTTCCAGTTGGATTTGATCCAGGTAGACCTCGCGTGGGGATAGGGGCGCCAATACGACCTTCCGTCCTTGGTGTTCAAACGAGTGTTTGTTGGTGAATCCGTCGTGGACTGCTTTCCGGTCGAACTGCCAGGGCTGTCCTAACAAAATGTGTCCGGCCTCCATGGGTAGGACATCGCATAACACCTCATCTTCATACCGTCCAATCTTAAAGGGCACGGTGACCTGCTTGGTGAATTTGAGCTGTCTTTGGTTGTTAAGCCATCAGAGGTTGTACGGATGCGGATGCTTGATAGTTTGCATTCCGAGCTTCTCCACCATGCTTTGGCTTGCGAAATTCGTGCAGCTCCCTTCGTCAATGACCATACTACAGGTTTTCCCCATGACTATACACCGTGTGTGGAAAAGATTTTCCCTTTGATCCTCTTCTCGGACCAGTTCTTGGGAAACCAGCATTCTCCGTGCTACCAGTAGCTCTCCTCCAGCCGCATATTCTTCTTCAGGCTCCTCGTCATACTTCGGCTCGGCTTCACTTTCTGCTTCGGACACGACCTCGCCGGTATCTAGGAGGATCATAGCTCTCTGGTTTGGACACTTGTTCGCATAGTGGCCCTTGCCCCTACATTTAAAGCATTCGATATCACGAGTCTGGGCTGAGGTGGCCTCGGCTTTGCCTTTGAGGTCGGCGGAGCCCTGACCGGGTTTGACTTCTGACTTTGGCCGCATAGGATAGACAGCTTTGTCATCTTGGTAGGTCGGTCGCGAACTGGATCCGGTAGTGAACCGATTTGTTCCCTTGCGTCTGAGTTGTTGCTCCAAGAGGATTGCCTTATGTAACATCTCGTACATGTCTTGGTACTCTTGTAGTTCCATTCGGTCTTGAAGGTCTCGGTTTAACCCACTCAAGAATCTTGCCATCGTTGCGTCCTCAGGTTCAAAAACATCGGCTTTAATCATGAGCCTTTCCATTTCCTGGTGATAGTCTTCCACAGACTTGGTTCCTTGAGTAAGACGTCTGAGCTTGGTGTGCAGCTCGCGTTGATAATGCGCGGGCACGAACCGTTGCCTCATCAAAGTAGCCATCTCTTCCCAGGTTTCAACAGGCCGTTCTCCGTTTCTTCTTCTACTGATTACTATCTGATCCCACCAATCGATCGCGTAGCCGTTAAACTCTGAAGCAGCTAGGTTTATCTTCTTCCTCTCCGGAAGATCTTGACACCCAAAGATGATGTCGACCTTCTTTTCCCATTCCAGAAAAGCGTTCGGGTCGCTCTTGCCGTAGAACGCTGGGATCCGGAGCTTCATTCCTCCGAGGTCGTTGTCGTTTTGGCCTCTAACCGGTTCGGCTTCGTAATGCTGCTGTGGCCGTCCACCTTCATAACGGTCGTTTGGGTTTCTCGCGGGCATGGCGTGTTCTCGGTCACGGATTCTTCCAGCTCGGCCACGAAACATTCGGTTGCCTCGCGGTCTCACTCGGCTACTACCAGATGAATGGTTGTCACCGTAGAAAGGATTGTCAATCTCAGGTTCCTGGTTCCGATCTCGGCCGATGTGCATAGGTTCCTAACGGTTCTGATCGTTTACTTCCGCTGGCCTCGGCTGACCTTCAAGCCGCTCCATACGTTGGCTCATGCGCTCCATCATCTCCGTGATTTGATTAAGCTTGGCTTCCATCTCCCTTGGGGTGTACCAGCGAACGTGATTACCGTCTCGGAATGTGTAGAACTCACAGTCGTCAAAAGAGAAATCGGATGACATACAAGTACCTCGCAAAATTGAACAAACACGTTAGTAATCAAATTCCTCACAAGTGTTTCTCTCTTTGTTCACTCACTCTCTTAATGACCTCACAACACACTAGAGTTTCTCTCCGGTCCTAAGCAAACTAAATCGACAAATCGACTTAAGCCTCAATCGAATCGGTGAATCAAGCAGGTTGGAAGTTTAAGAGACAAGAAGAATAGATAGAAAGAAAAGAATTCAGATCGTTCTTTTTTTTTTTTAACCTTTGGACTTCTTTCCTTTTTCTTTTTCTTTTTTTTTTGACTTTTGAACTTCCTTTTTTTTTTATATGATCGATTTACAAGAGAAAGATGAGAAAAGACAGAATTCTAAAAGAAAAAGAAAGATAGTACCGACTTTCACAAGTGCGTGGCTCTGATACCACTTGATAGAAGACCGTCCTAGAATTGTCACACACTTGGCTCTGTGGAGGTTGATAGATCCTTACTTCCAAAACGATTCGGAGAAAGAGATGCTAAGGCGTGAGGGTTTCCTCGAATTTCCTTAGGCCCAATTTCAAAGAAAAATTGAAAACAAGGGGATGGACAAAGATGAACAAAAAAGGGGTTGCGATATCAGATGTTAGGGTGTGAGACTAGTCCCGAAATTCCCTAAGCCCCAGATATGACTACAAACTCTCTCTCTCTCACTTTGTAAACGAAGGCTGTGTCAAGCAGGATGAAACTACTTGATAAACCAGAAATCGATTAATGGCTAACCACCAAAATATCGAAAAGTTCTTAGAGAACAAAAGAGAAAACTCAAAAAGAAATTTTATAAAAGATAAGTGATGATAAATCCAAGTACATCGTTGCCTTTATATAGAGGCTAAAGGAAGACCATCGGTCTTACAGAGAATTAAAAGAACATTAAATGAAACTAAAGATACGTTGAATAACTATCGGACTTCCAGCTGACCCTTCGCATCCTCTCGCTAGACTCTTGAACTCCTTGACCATTATACTTGGCCGCGAATCGAACCGTGGTCGCGAAATGGATGTGCATTAACCTCGTTAAAACCCCATTCGGAAAACCCAGTGGGACAAAACCGAATATAAGGAAAAAGAGTATTAACACAACACCCCGACCAGGTCAGTTCGGACCAGAGTACATGATGACGGTCATGACTTTATGAACGGGTGTTAGGTCGTCAGCTCGGCCTTGGTTCCTTAGCTCGGTGAGAACTTGTTGGACTGCTCCCGTAAGCTTCTTGGTACGCGACCTGGTCATCGGTCCAGTTGGCATGGCCAGGACGTCGTTCAGGTCGGCTTCTTGGTCTTGTGCCCCGTCCTGAACCTCGACTTCGCTTAGGTCGGCCATTTGGTCCTGTGTACCGGTCTGAACCTCGGTTCGCACCTCGTCCCTTGTTCCCTCCGGTTCCATGATTCTATCAAAGCCCCATTGTATTTCAACATTTCGTTTAGTAACATTTCTATTTTTCTTTGTTATATTTGAAGAAAATTTAAAAATTTTAAAATATGTTCTTGCTAATATTTGGAGGGAATATAACCGTTCGACAACAATACTGACAAACAACAATTTGTAATCAGTACATAATTATTGGCAATTGTATAAGCATAGAAATTAATATTGGTTTTCTCATAAAAATTATGACTAAATAAAGGGTTCTCCTAAATAAATGACTCCAGTCAACACTTTGTAACAGTTAACATTGGGTTTCTTATAAAAATTATGACATAAAAAATGACTCCAATCCGATAAATAGTCTTAACTAAATGACACAAAGAGTAAAGATATAACCACAATCAATTTATGATGTCTTCTACATTAACCAATATTGTTTGAAAAACAAAAAAGATTTCAAACATCTGAGAACTAATAATATTATTGGACTACAAAAGCTTTATTCAAATATTGAATCACCATTCAAATTAGACAACAAGTTTTCCCCAGACAACAAGATTTCAAACATCTTCTTTAAAATCACAAAACAACATTTTTTAATAAAAAACCAAAACCGGCTAAAAATATTATATAAAATATACTAAATTCACTATAAAAAAAAAAAACAATCCCAATATGATGAACTAACATGTAACCATAATATATTATAATACTTAAGTTACTATCGTCTTCTAAAAGATACATTGTTCATTACTTAGGCATTTTGCATTTTACCCAATTACTGAAATAATTAAATGCCTAAGGTTTTAGTTGAATATCATATGCATAGATTGAAAAATATATATACCCGCGTATACACAAAGCTAATAATACATATACCTTCTAACTAACAAATAAAATAAATCTAAAAAATTTGTTCTATAGAACCTTCAAAAAAGAAGATTAATCAAAGGAAAAAATAAATATATCAGGGAAGAAATGTACAATTTTAGTTTCATATGGTTTTCATTTCTCCAAAAAAACGTTCAAAAATATACTAACATACGATGTTTAAAATTTATGCTAAAAAAAATTCAAAAATACATATTTAGCTAGGTAGTAATCTGCGCCCTACACATGGTAAAATTATTCTAACCGTTTTTTGGGAGATTAGTTTTTTGAAATCATAAGATTTAAAAATTTAAATTAATTTGGTTTTTGTTTAAATTATTTAATAGATATGAAAAAATAGTTGTAATAACGGCACACTAGATATTTCTATATCATCTCAATTATTTAAATAATAACAAATACTCAATTTATTGTAAAAAATAATACACAGTATCATCTAAAAACTATGACCAGTAATTTTACTGTAAATCGTTACATTATTTTAGTGATAAAGTAGACATACCACAATAAGATTAAACTGAAAAATAATAGTACTATTTTTGGTGATATAATCATGGTTGATTCTAAAACTAGAATTATTATTTATCAAAAAAAAAGCATGAACCTTATAACGTATTCCGGTTATACTATTTCTGGTAAATATTTGGCAGCTGTGATATTATGGGCTTTCATTTTTAAAGTCCAATATGTAACATGATATATATATATATATATATATAAATTAATACAAATAAGATAAGAGTATGTAAATCGCACAATAGTAATTAATCTAGTAAGGTGAGTATACTTTAAAAAAAAATCATTGAGAAGCTCTCTGATATGGACATCTCAGCATAGTACTCATGTAAATAATACATGGGAAAAAAAATTAAGTGTCCTTGTCAATTAATAATATAAGAGGAGTATAAACGATCATAAATATAATATATATTCCCTAATAACTGAAATGACACGTTCAAATAATAATAACTATATCACTAGTACATTATTTGAATAGACAGCACCAAGTTAAGAACATCATATCTATATATATTTCATGAATTAAACATCAACAATGTTTACAGAATATAAAACCAACACACAGATTAAAACGTCTGTTAAATTTCTTCCCGATGACTAATTACAAATTAAGAACACCATATTTCACATTAATTTGCCTTATTAATCATCTATTCAAGATTTTAAAACATACGCTCACTAGGAATGTAAGAAATCCAAAGAAAATGGACAATATGATCTAAAAAGCAATGGATAACAAAAAAAACAAATGTCAGAAGTTTTAAACTGTTTCAAATTATACAATTACTTAAATACTATTCTCAATATTTATTAACCTTCTACCACCAGTAGTAACTTCTAACGAAACGGTCATAGTTAGGAAATATATAAATAGCGTCACCTGCATCAGATTAACCCACCAAAATTTCTTAGAGGAAAGTGCCTACCATAAAACACGTCATACAACTCATTCATTTCTCACCCTTTTTTCATATTTCATAATTTTTATCTATACACATATATTGTTACAAATATATAAATACTAATATTCAGAATATATAAAAAAATTAAAAATTTAATATAGGCAAAATGTAATTCAGAGGTACTCATGTTCAGCTCACCATTTGGGAGATCAAGCAGCAGAATTCCGTTCACAGTATCTATCATGTGGCCGATACAGTGTGGTGCTTGTTTGCACATGCTTGAACCCCAAACTCTTTGCAGGTAATACTCTCACAAACACAACAACCTTATATTGTTCTACTGATTCATAACTAACTTTCTTTAATTTAAAAGTAGACACACTGTACTTGGATTCCACGGGAACAACAAAGTTCTACTTTCAATCAGATCTAAACATAGTGAAATAATTTATGAAAAAGTAAGTTATTTAAAAAATCTATTACATTCTACATATAATTCTATTAAGTAGGTTATTAATGTAATAAAAAAATCAATATCTCATACAAACAAGTTGCTATGCAAGGATGGGCACTACTGATCATAACATGCCACCATCTCTTGAGGATGAGCAGCATACAAGCTAACCTGGAAACATTGTCAATCAAAAAAATATTAGAGTACACAAGGTCTATGAAAAAAAAAAGTAAAAATGATTCTTTTATTGTTCAAAAGTGATAGCCGGAATTGAGGTATCATGTTCTAAACGAGTTGCAATAAAATTGATCAAACAATTTTATGAAAAGAAGTTATATGTAAAGCTACAATCAATGCCATTTGTTCTCGCAATGGTTAGTTCTACGTCTCTTGTGCAAAATGCTCAAAAACTTGTTTGTTGTGATACATCTTTCTTGTGTTCCACCTGCAAAGACACAAATGCAATTGGAGTGATTAAGTAATAAATCATTTAAAATTAGGATAATAATATATTTGATTACGGTTATAAATCAAAATTACACTAATTCATTAATTAAATCAAAATATTTAAAATATTTAAAATTGAGATTTCTACTAATTGATTTAATCGTAATATTTTCAAGATTAAGAGTCGAGATGGTGGTTGTGGATGCCACAGGAAGTACAAACTTCGTTATTTTTGATAGAGCCGCTAAGAAGTTAACAAACAGAAATGCTCAAGAAGTCATTCTACTCGAGATGATGTTTTCAAATTTATTTATAAAATCTATTATAACATCTATTTATAAACATTGTCGATAAAACAGTTATATGATATATTACTTTCAAAATAATATAAAACAGAAAACAAAAAACCACGACAGAAACCAGCATGCGGAAATACCACAATGTATTTGAGATATTGTGGGTAAGACGATGGAATTTCAGATCAAAATCACAAATTACAACTACACATCTTCATACCAAACATTTATCGTCACAAGAGTTCTACGTGAATGCTGAAAAAACTGTTGAGGTAAAAAAAATCATACTATTTTATAAATAAATTGAAATGAGTAGATAAGATAAAAAAAATAATAATAAATATTTTCAGGGTACACGAAAGGTGATCTTAGAAGAAGTGGGGAAGAAGGTTTATCAAAGATTAAATATGATACACAATTTAATGAGATAACAGTGATAGCAAATACAGATGGTCAACTGTTTACCAGAGTGCAACAAAGAGGTATATACCCCAACTATCATTTTAATAAATCATTCAACAAACATACGCACAATATTAATTACATTCATATATATTAGGCACCACATGGAAAAGCAAAAACAAGCATCACTATAAAGACTGATGAATCTAAGAGAATGGAAGAAGACTAAGCCAGCTCTTGAAGCTTTACCAAAGAGAAAAAAGCTACAATCTAATTAATTTGAAATAAAAAAAAGACTTCATTACTACGACGGTGTTAAATTTAAATATTACAGCCAGAGAGGTCACGTTTTGGATCTCATGAATCAGATTTTCATTTCCTTCTAATTAAAACCAGTGTTTACCTAACCATGTTTTGTTTCAAATATTTACCTATTCTGAGAAGAAATAGATAAACATCAGTTTTGCTTTCAAAAAATATATTACTGTTATTATTAGTAATAGAAGCACTTGATGGTGGTGGACGGTGGAAGACGGTGGTGGAATTCTGTTGAATCTCTCCGGGCTACGACTCATTTCACGCTACCTTCTCCATACATTGCTGCTTCTACTTCCGATTCAAAATATACAAATCTTATGTCACAATCATATTTTCTATATAACAGAAATAAAAAAGAACCAAGTTTTTACCAAAACAAAAGAAAAGAACCAAGTTATGTTTTATCATTTACCTGTCACGAGAACCAAAACTACCTCTGCCACCATAACCAGAGTTGCCACCACGACCACATCGGCCTCTGGAAGGATGGCCCCAACGATTAAATTTGTTCATTCTGCCACCACTGCATGTAACCATTTCGTAGATCTAAAGAGGACCTTTTTGGTTTACTTTGTCTAAAATAAGATAAGAGGAAGACCTTTTTGGTTTACTTTACTTTTTTGCTTTTTCTAAGATCTTGATCAGATCCGAAGCATATTTCAAGTCTTGGTCATCAAAGAATGCATGAAAATTCTTCCACTCCATTGGGAAAAACATAGTTTATGACCGGCCAGTAATGCAAATATTATACTACAAGTGAAAGCTTGATTTCCTACATCAAATATCATAACAAAACCGTAGGAAATAACCGTTTCCTACAGATTCTCAACAAAATATTTTTGTAGATTTTCGCTCGTTGAAAATTGAAAAAAGTAAGAAAATGGTAATTAAATTCTTACAAAACTGTAGAAAACTTTCGTCAGAAAAATCGTTAGGAATTGCGTAGGTCTGTTATTACCACATTTCTACCTAATTCCTTCAAAATCTTCTTATCGTTTTCCTAGGAAAATTTTCCTACCGACTTCCTTCAAACAAATTCCTAAGAATTTATTTCGAAGCATTTTCTACTATTTTCCTATGAAACAATTCTCTACGAACTTCCAATGAATCATTTCCTTCCCTTTTCCTACAAAAGTAATAAAAATTATTTATATTAATTCAAGAGTATAATTAATTCCTCAAATAAAAATATGTCGCAAACAAATTTGGGAGATCTGATTTAAGCTTCTTTAAAATCTGCTTTGTGATCATCCCGGTTGTTTCATGCTTAAACCTATAAATAATTGTTTAAAATCATTAAAAAGAGATATATGTAAGCTTCAAAATATCTGAAGTTAGTAGGAAATTTATAGTCAAAGTAACCAAGTTGCTTCTCCTTCTCGATCAGGACATAGATACGGGAGATTATTTCAGCCAGGTGCAAGCAACAAGTCATCCACCAAACATAATGTTGGAGTTGTTGAAACCTCGGTCTAATGAACTGTGGAATTAGATGGTTGACATGTGCTACTATTACAATTGTCATAATTGTGCTGAGGAAGAGGCGGAGATAAATATCATACGTCGTTCGGTTTCGAACTATCATATTGTCGCCTTTCCTGGGACATACCGCTCAAATCTTTCACGAGTACTCTGCTGCAAAATCATACATTTGTTTTGCAGGTTGAGAAAAACAACCAACAATTACAAATATTGTTTGCGATTGCAGAAAGATAACTTCAAAAAAATCTCGAGGCTTTCTTATTTGATGCAAAGTACCCTAGAAAAATCAAATCCCTTTACAGATCTGATTTTTGATGAAATTACAAATTTGTTTCCTAATTTTGGACTAAAATAAATAATAAATGAGAAAACGATAAATGCACCATAAAATTTGGAATTGGTGGTGAAGAGAAGTTTTCCAGCATCTCGCCAGTGTTGATAGTAGTGTTGACATTTGGTGGATTGCGTTGAGATTCGGTGGACTGCGTTGATATCTGGCAGTGAGAATTCATGATAGAACAAAGAGCAAGAAATCATACTGAAAACAGACAGAAAATAACAAGATATGGATGTTAAGTGAAAATTAAAGGTATTCTTGGAAAAAGATGAAGAAAGTGAGGCAATCGTTTAGAAGAAAGAAGACAATTCTTGGTTAAAAGATTCTGAAAAGATAATTAGGTTATGGAATTTCTGGTAGGACATTGATAGGTATCCATAATATTTTCTAAATTATACACCACAAATCATTTATTTTAATTCATAAAATATTAATTAAATAATATATAAAATAATCAACAGAATTAAACATAATATTTTTTAAAAAATTACACTAAAAGATAAACATATGAACAAATATATTATACACCATTTTTTGTTAATAATCAAATCAAAAACTACTCAGAATCAGAAGAATACTCGAAGATAAAAAATCTGTATCATCTTCAAACTCTCCAAGCTCCTTTTCGGAAACTTCGAGTATATCATTGATTGTTTAATCACCCAACTGTACCAAACTTGTTTCTCCCAAAGATTGATCAACATAACCAAGTTACCTTGTTACAAAAGATCGTGTTCTGTTACACCCTGTATTCTTTCCCTTGGGTTTATTTCTGTTATAGTAAACCAAGAATCTTGTCTCTGTCTTATGCAAGGATAAGAACTTTAGCATACTTGATCTGTTTGTGATACCAGAATAAAAGGATCATATATGTTCAATTGCCTTGACGAGTTCACTTCAGTTAAACCAAATTTGGTAAAGCATACACCTCCCCCAACAGCTGGATCGTACTAATCCCACATGAATATTATGCATTTTAAGTTGTCTACTCCAGGGGTACTCAAGTTCCAAGATTTCCTTGAGCATACCATAATATACATCGCAACCGGCTTGTGTAGATATCCCATAGTTTACCGTTTTCAAACTATGTTCCAGGCAGAATATATTAAACGCATATCTACGGGTGGGGAACTCTTGCAAGCGATAAAGGATCACCATCCAACTCCTCTAACCATGTGACTAATGTTTCACCTATCATCTGACATGAATGCTCCTGTTTCATAATAATTAATTAGTACTTAATTATTATGTATATGAAGAATTCATAAATGAATAAATTCACATAAAATCTATCCATTATGCAAATTCTACTTGTTTTCTTCCACCAATTCCATTCTCATAATAAATGGATATTAGGTCCTCAATTGCTTCACATACAGCAAATTACAGATTAAATTAGTATATCACAAGTGAGAAAAAATTTAATATATCAAATATCTATCTATATATATAAAGAGAGCTTTTCTCTCTTCTGGTGCTGCTACCTCAGCAGCCAAATCTGTAAAATAAAGATTGTTAAAAAAAAACCGATAATCCAACATCAGCCCACAACCAATTATGTTAAAAAAACGATAATCCAACTTCAGCCCACAACCAATTCTCTTCCCTTCACCAACTCCACAAAACTCTACCACTGGGCTTTCAAATGGCTGCGGGAACAATTTAGTAAGCCCACCATAACTGTTGATCTTCATCGATAACCCTATTTTCGGTTAAGTCATCATACATTTACGATCCTCCGTTTCAGAAAAACACAGAATAACCTTCCACGCATACGTCGTCGAAAGCCATTAAAGGCTACCGGAGATGGAGGAGATGAATCGACCTCAGTTTGCTTTTAATTTTGCCATCAATTACAACATACGTTTCACGAAAACTGCTGCTCCAAATCTGTAAAATAAAGATTGTTAAAAAAAAACCGATAATCCAACATCAGCCCACAACCAATTATGTTAAAAAAACGATAATCCAACTTCAGCCCACAACCAATTCTCTTCCCTTCACCAACTCCACAAAACTCTACCACTGGGCTTTCAAATGGCTGCGGGAACAATTTAGTAAGCCCACCATAACTGTTGATCTTCATCGATAACCCTATTTTCGGTTAAGTCATCATACATTTACGATCCGCCGTTTCAGAAAAACACAGAATAACCTTCCACGCATACGTCGTCGAAAGCCATTAAAGGCTACCGGAGATGGAGAAGATGAATCGACCTCAGTTTGCTTTTAATTTTGCCATCAATTACAACATACGTTTCACGAAAACTGCTGCTCCAAATTCCTCTCCATCAATTTCAAACAAACGGCGCACACACGCACCATCATCTCTATATATAGGTCCCTCTCATGGTAAGCTTCAATCACATTCATCAGTTCTCTGCCTTTTAAACACACTCCACAATCTGCTCGACATGGAAGCACCCTACGTTCCATTTGCTCTGCTGAAATCTGGCCGTCTTAACCAGCGTTTGGTTGCTAGGTTGCTCCGTTTCTGGCCTGCTCGCAACATCAAAAAAGGTGGTCAACTCATGGGCGTCGACCTCCTCCTCCTTGACGAGAAGGTAATCTGCGAGTAACCTGCAAATACCAAACAAATTAGCTCATTTCCCTGAAAGCTAACTATGACTTACAAATTTTTGGCGATAGTCTACACTGATGCAGGGTTCCATACATGTCCACCATCTTCCTGTTTTCCAGTCATTGTTGGTTGAAGGATCATTGTATGCTATCAGTGGGTTCGAAGTCACAAGGAGCTCCACCCGATTCAAGCTTACAGATTTCCATATGTCCATTCGGTTCACCGCAGATACTGCCATGGTTCGTGTGGAACAGTCATTGTGCAACATACCCACCGAACACTTCCGATTTCGGTCCTACGACCAACTTTTGGCCCTTGGCAACACTAACAGTGAGCTTCCTGGTATGGTACCACCACTCTCCCTTGAAACTGCCTCTATACCAATTTTTTTTTCAAAATACTGTAATAGATTCGTTCACCATAAGATCACAATCTCTGCAATTTTTTAAAAAACGCAGATATTATTGGAGAAGTCTGCTCAACGAAATCTTATCACGATGAAACCACAGAGGGCGTTCAGAGAATGCTGATTCACCTTCGTATTGAAAGGTACTGATGAGTCTTGGTCACATTACTTCACCATTTAAACATTGCCTCAGCCATCCCAAATAATACTTAATACCCATCTTTATTTCCCTGCAGCGGAGATAAAGTCCGAGTGAGTGCTTTTGATGATAACGCTAACTTCCTACACAAGTTATTTAGCGAGAAAGAGGCAGGGATATGTATCATGTTGGCCACCAATATGAATCCCAAGTTTTTCGGAGGTACCCCGTGCCACTACCTCTATAGATTTGATTTTTATTATATTTCTCATGAATATATTATCTTACCATGTATTAATTTCCAGGCGATCTTTATCTGAATGCCACAACTGGTTCGAAGTTCTACTTTGACGGCGACGTCAACGCAACCAAATCCTACCTGGACCGGTAAGATTAGAACATTAATGTCCATACGTTGCTCCAACGTCTACTAAAAAAGCTAACACAATGTTCGTACTTCTACGATAATAAAAAGCAGCGTCAGCTCCAAAGATTCAGGAAATCTCCCCGCTGAAAAATACCATGGCGTCCAGAAGATTGAACATGTATCCATTGCAGAACTGAATGACTTTTTGTTCACATCTGACCTACAGGTTAACCTTAATATCCCTCCTTAATCTCCCCACTATACACACCAAAGGATATGCTTATACACCTCTAACTACATCTCTTTAAGTGTAGGAGGCTGAATTTCTGTGTACCGGTAAAGTTGTCGAGATCCAGCCTACAAAAGGGTGGTGTTACATATCCTGTTCAAAATGTGCAAAGAAGATGACCAAAACCGAAACTACCCTGGCCTGCAACAATTGCTACTCCCCTGATGCAGTTGGTGATGTCAAGTAATACCGTCCTCTAAACTACACCATCCATTCACCTGACTTTGGAAAATCGGCACACTGGTTAACCTATTGATTCCAAGGCCATTAACAACTAACATTTCTCAACTCCCATGTTATCAGATACCGGGTGGAGATGGTCGTCGATGATGGGAGTGCAACGTCTGTTTTTGTAGCATTCGACAAGGATATGGTGAAGCTTACTAATATTCTAGCTAAAACACTCGCTGCCAAAATTGTGAGCTTCCAGATCTAACTTATTACACTTCACACTCTGTTTTACAAATTTGTAAGCCAACGCCATACTTAATCAGTCCTCACCCATCTATCTAACAGAACGATGCAGAAACCGCGGTCGAAAATGACATTGGCATCCCCAAGGTTATCGCAGATATTGTTGGGAAGAAATACACCTTCCACATCAAGCTCACATCCTTCAATTTCACAACACAGCATCAGTCATTTACTGTGACGCGAATATTTGACAAACCCTATGAAGTCCCGACACCAACATTTGTTACTCAGGTTAAACTCTACAAAAACATTTTCATATATTCGTATTCTTCTCCCTGCTTACTTATAACCCTCTTGCAGAAGGATCTGAATGCAACACTCCAACCCAAAAGCGGTCAGAAGGGCCAAAGTTTGCCTGTTTTGGAATCGACGACCTCAGACGGCGCACCACCAAATACAAACGCTGAGAAAAAAGCACCGTCAAACAGTGAAGATGATGGGGAGAACCATATGTCTCCAACCGAGAGTAACAATCACGTCCGCAAGAAATCAAAACATAACTAGAGTCGACCATGATGAAGTTCGAGCCGTTCCACATACATGCATATCTGAACAACGTATCTGTAGGGGCATGGGCCCTGTTTTATTTTCTTTATTTCGTTATTCTCCAATTCAGTATTACTTTCTACGAGTACATGTTTTCGTATTTTGATTTCCAATGTAATAAAGTTACGTTCACAGAAACATAGCATTCGTTTTCTGTCTTCCTTACATTTCATGTGAACAAAATATACTTTGCACCGAACAGTAGAGGTTGAAATATCATCTCCCCATAATTCATCTTCCTACAAGAAATTTACGCACATATTGCCGTTGTGGTAGAAAATCACCATTCATGCAAGTCATGCATGGCATCCAAACTTACGTCATCTCTACATTAATTTTTTAAAATGTTGCTTGAATTTAATAAAAATTCTGGGAGTTAAAAGCACTACAGCTAATGGCATATTTAATAAAATATTGTATTCGGGCCGCTCCACTATCATCTTAGTAGTAATTATATAGTCGTGTGGTGGAAAGCGCTGGAATCAGCTAACTGGGAGATCTAGATGATTACCAAACTCATGAAAGGTGCGACATGGTGACATTAGTATAACTGACATTTCAACACCTTCCATAGTTCTGACGGATTGAACGGTGCCAATTATTTCTTAACGTTCAAACAATTTAACATTTATTAGTAAGTTAAATACAGCGTAATGACAGAACTAATTGCCGACTGATGAAATACAAACTTTCACTAACCCCCACAAGAACTAATCATTTTCCCATTAAACAATGACTGCGCAACAAAAAAAAAAAAGGAAACAGATCCCCCTCCAGAGGGAAGTAATTCATATGGAAATGGAAACAGATATACAGGAAGACAGCTGGGTCCAAAAGAGAATCCCAAATTCAAAAAACGTAAGCCCCATTTACGCCTTCTACAATTATATATCAATGGAACTGAAATTTCCTAATCATTTCAGGTACTGTTGTTCCCAAAATAAACCAACCATGGTTATCACAGATATATAGTACACCAACCCTCATTTCGGAAGTCTCATCTGAGAGTAAAGCTACACAAGGTTAACACTCGCCTTCAACCTATTTTATACTAAAAGAACAGATCCAAACATTATACTCAACTCAAATGTATATCATGCACAGATGTGTGTACGAGAGCTCGGCAATTACGAGTTGCAATAATTTCTGCAAAAAAGAAAACCAAGGCATTAAGAGGTTCCATTTCAACACTATAAATTTCTTCAACTAATAGTTAACCAAAACGTACAACATAACATGTTGATGACAGAGATTTTCAGTCACCACATTTGTAAAAGAAGCATAATATTACACGTACATAACTAATGATGATCTGTGTTAACAGGATCGTCTAGCCACATACCACGTCCTGCTCACATAGAATGTAAGATCCCGTACTATTTCTATTTCCCTATGACTAACCGGTATAAGAAAGGGAGCACATCAAACTTAATCAGACATGCAAAAACTTACAGATAAGCATGACAACTGGAAACCTATAGTGGGAGATATTCTAACATGCCGATTCTGTGATGCCCTGATATGGAAAGGAGAAACTAGAAACCAATTGCAGTGTTGCCAACAAGGCCGCGTAAAACTCCCAAAAGTCCAACCAATACCACCAGAACTACAAAAGCTGTACGATGAATCTCCGGAATTTGGCAACCACATCCGACTGTTAAATTCACTATTAGCATTCACTTCAACGGGAGCTAAAGTGGATCATTCAGTAACAGGCACACCTGGACCATTCACATATAGAATCCACGGGCAAAATCATCACAACATAGGTTCTTTGTTACCAATGGATGGAGAGGACCCTCATTTCTTGCAACTATACATTTTCGACACTGCAAATGAAATCTGTAATCGTTTGAGAGCAATGCCCCCATCAGGACAAAGCAAGCCAGTAAATGAAGAAACTCTAAGAATCCTCATATCAATGTTGGATAGAATAAACAGGCTTGCAAAGATCTTCCGGAGTGCTAGAGATCGGTATGAAGATGGTAATGAATCGGAATTCAATATCAGATTGATTAGCCAAAAACACCGTGGAAAGCAGTATGATTTACCCAGTTCAGATGAGATTGGCGGTTTGATTGTTGGGGATTTCTCCGCATCAACAATAGGACGAGACGTAGTCTTGCAATACAAGTCTTCTGAATTGCAACGAATCAGTGATTTGCACCCACTATTTATGAGCCTCCAGTATCCACTGTTGTTCCCTTACGGCGAGTATGGATACCATGAAGAAATACCATACCACAACCAAGAAGCCAGTCAACTAAAGAGGACGTCTATGACAATGAGAGAGTATTACGCTTACCAAATCCAAACACGACTTTCAGAGGGGCTGACAATAGTTAAGGGTGGAAGGTTATTCCATCAATTCATAGTAGATGCCTACACTGCGACTGAGCAAGAGAGACTGCGGTTCTGTGCTCTGAACCAGAAACAACTAAGGGCGGATCTGTACAACAACGTTTATGATGCTGTCGGCAGAGGAGATACAGATGCAAAACTACTTGGGAAAAGGATAATACTGCCTTCATCCTTCACAGCTGGCCCAAGATACATGGTTGAGAAGTACCACGATGCAATGGCTATATGTAGGTGGTTTGGAAATCCAGACTTATTCATCACAATGACGGCGAACCCAAACTGGCCAGAAATCAAAGACCACCTCAACACATATACAGCGGAATCCTCAAACTCCAGACCGGACTTGCAGTGCAGGGTCTTCAAGCTAAAACTAGACCAAATGCTGTCAGATTTCAACAAAGGCGTCTTTTTCCCCGTCCCTGTTGCAGGTGCGAGAAAACTATCTCAAAACAATGACGTTATTTATTATTTCTTACCAAACTAACACAAAATTCCAACATATGCAGTGGTATATACAATAGAGTTCCAAAAACGGGGCTTACCTCATGCCCATATTCTTCTCTGGCTAAGAGGTATGACCACTAACCCAGAACCTGACTTGATCAACGAATTCATCTCTGCTGAATTACCAGATAAAGAAAAAGACAAAGAAGGCTACGAACTGGTTAAGTTACATATGATGCATGGCCCCTGCGGTCTAGCGAAGCCAAATTCACCATGCATGGAAAAGGGCGAGTGCACTAAACGGTATCCAAGAGACTTTATTGACACCACCACGGTCGATAAAGCAGGGTTTATTCTCTACAGGCGCCGGCAGGATGATTCTAATTTTGTTATCAAAGGAGGCACAAAATTAGATAACCGACATGTAGTCCCGCATAACCTCAAACTCCTGAAAAAATATAAAGCCCATATAAACGTGGAGTGGTGTTGCAAAACAAGCGCAGTAAAGTATCTCTTCAAATATATAACCAAAGGAGTGGACAAAGCAACTGCAGTGATTGAAAAAACAACCAAAAGGGCCAATAAAAAAGAAGGGAAGAAGCAGAAAGAGGAAGCAGTCAACGAAATCACTGATTACCTTGAATGTCGGTACGTCTCAGCTTGTGAGGCAGCTTGGAGGATCTTCGCGTTTCACATACATTTTCACAAACCAGCTGTCATAAGGTTGCCCGTTCATCTACCTGGTCAGCATAGATTGGTTTACGATCAGACAGACAACTTGGAAGTTGTTCTATCTAGAGACGGTGTGGAGAAGACAATGCTCACCGAATGGATGACTACAAACAATAACAACCCAGACGCCTGCAAACATACATATGTTGAGTTCCCTAAATATTATGTTTGGACGAACTCAAATAAGACTTGGAGCAAAAGGAAACAAGGGCAAGCAATTGGGAGAATAGTCAACATTCAACCATCTGCCGGGCAAACTTTTTACCTCCGTTTATTGTTGAACATACTTAAAGGCATAACAAGTTTTGATGACATATTAATTATTGACGGCGTAAGACAATCATCATATAAAGATGTCTGCTATGCTATGGGATTACTTAAGGATGACAAAGAATGGCACGATGCAGTTGATGAAGCCGCTATTTGGGCAACGGCAAAACAGCTACGGTATTTTTTTGTCATGCTGCTCCTCTATTGTGAGGTCTCTAAGCCACTCAATCTATGGAATCATTGTTGGAGATACCTAGCTGAGGATATTCTGCACAGAAGACGGAAAGAATTCGGGTTCAAGCAGTTAGAACTAGAAGACCCACAGTTGGAGCAATATACACTCATTGAAATTGAGGAGTTATTAATGCAGAACGAAAGATCATTAGCAGAGTTTGATGATATGCCAAAACCTGACAAAGCAATTTTAAAAGACATCTCCAACATGGTGCTTAGACAAGAAACACAGTTTGATGAGGACGAAGAAAGAGATGAACACAACCGGCTATTCTGTACTATGAACAAAGATCAACGTGAGGTCTATGATGCCGTTATGGACTCCATTGAAAAGGGTAGTGGAAGGCTTCTTTTTGTCAACGGACCAGGAGGGACAGGAAAGACATACCTCTACAAAACAATAATAGGAAAGCTACGTTCAGAGAACAGAGTTGTCATTCCCGTGGCATCAGCTGGAATTGCTGCACTGTTATTACCAGGAGGAAGAACTGCCCACTCACGGTTTAAGATCCCACTTAACCTGACAGAATGCGAAATAAATCCAGGTACAGTGTTAGCTGGGTTAATCAACAAAGCTGATTTGATTATTTGGGACGAAGCACCATTGGCACATCGTATGGCATTTGAGGCGGTCGACCGAACAATCAGGGACATCATGTCATTAGAAGATGAAACCGCTTTGGGGAAACCATTTGGCGGGAAAACAGTTTTATTAGGTGGAGATTTCAGACAAATACTACCAGTTGTGCCTCAAGGAAGTCGTCAAGATACAGTACAAGCTTCGATAAATCGTTCATACCTCTGGAAATCATGTCAGGTATTCATGCTCACAATCAACATGCGGCTCCAACAAACAGATGCAGATTTTGCCGCATGGATCTTAGACGTAGGCAATGGAACCGCGGAGAAAACCAACGAGGGCGACGAGGAGAGGGTAGCTGTGCCAAGAGATCTGCTACTGCCTATTGTAGGCGATCAGCTACATGAGATAACAACGGCAGCCTACCCTAATTTCACTGAATCATTCAAGAATCATGACTACTTGACTGAACGAGCAATATTAACACCAAGAAATGAAACAGTTCAAGAAATAAATGCGTACCAGCTTGCAAAAGTGCCCGGTGAGCAGCGAGTTTACTTGAGCTGTGACACCATCCAAAAAGAAGCCACACCAGGTGTAGATTGGACCTCACTTTATACTGTGGAATTCTTAAACACACTCTAGTTTCCAGGTCTCCCAAATCACAAGGTATGCCTAAAAGTAGGGGTACCTGTTATGTTACTCAGAAATCTCAATCAGAAATCTGGATTGTGTAACGGGACAAGGTTGATCATCACCAAGCTAGGAAACAAAGTTATAGAGGCAGAGATACTCACCGGCACCCGAGAACATGTGGGGGAGAAGGTGTTAATTCCTCGAATTGTTTTATCTCCAAACGACCACAAACATCCATTCACCCTCCGGCGCAAGCAGTTTCCAATACGGGTATGCTACGCAATGACTGTCAACAAGAGCCAGGGACAGAGCTTAAAAAAGGTGGCATTATATCTTCCACGGTCGGTGTTCAGTCACGGCCAACTGTATGTGGCTCTATCCCGTGTCACATCTCCATCAGGAATGAAGATCCTAGATGCAACAGGAGCAACAACAAAAAAAGAAGGCGTCGTCAACATTGTGTACAGAGAGATATTCAACAATATCAAATCTTGGACAGGTAATGATCAAAACTGGTTTAAGAAATGTTTTAATTTGGAGAGCCTACATTTTTACAAAAGTAAACCACCCACTCTATGTATCTCTATAACAGCCTGTCTTAAACAGAGATCACGACGGAAAAGCCAGCAACCAGCCATCAACCAGAAGTCATGGATATGTAATACACGGTCTAAGGAAAGGTAACGGTTTTTTAAAAAGCCTTTAAAAAAACAAGTCCCCGCCTCTCAACTTATACTAACATGTCTTTCCCATATCACTCATCAGGTTGGGCCTACATTGCGGATACATCATACCAACACCTCTCCAACAGCCCATGATAATATAGTTATATCATATGTCTTCTAAATAACTTCTCAAGTTTTATTTTTCAAAGACTCAGACTTATTAATTGCAATGAGCAAAGTACAACTCTGACGCTATCAACAGATTAACCAATTTCTAATTACAGAAATAGCCTTACACTAATACGTTCATGCAAAGATAATACGTAAACCTGAGAACATGAAACAAATGTAACGACACCCACTACAACATTAAAGAGGAAGTAGAAAACAATTAATACGCACTGCAATGATTACATAAATGGCCACTAACGAAGCTTTCGACTCACCCTTAAAACCAAGATAAATAAAATTAATAAATACCCACTACAATAGCTGTTGTTAATGGCCACTAACACTATAGAAACAAGTAAATACAATTACTACGGGGAAACAAATAACGTAAACAGAACAACGTAGAAGCTATATAAAGCATGCAGAAGAAAGCGAACTCCAACTATCTGCGATTACAAACAAGAAAAACTTTCGAATTCAAATCCTACAAATGTCAACGTTGGAAGCGCTTCCACAAGATGTTCTAGGCGATATTCTATCAAGAGTGGCACAATCTTCACGCCGTGACGTCCAACAATGCATGACTGTGTCAAGCGAACTCGCAGAGGCAGCAAACGATACACGAGTTTACAACAAGCTCAATCTCAAACCACTGGCAATGAATCCGTTAACCACACTCAACAAATACAAAGCTCTCATGGTGAAATGTCTTGACAGCGGGAACGGAGAGGCGCACTACATTGAAGGCATTAAAGAGTACTTCTACTACAACAACGACGCCGGACTGCATCATCTCAGATTATCAGCAGCCAATTCATATGAGGATGGTATTTATCTCTATGGACTTATCATGTTTTGCAGGGGTGAGATAGAAGAAGGAAAAAAATATTTGGATATGCTACAGTGGCAAAAGAGCAAAATACGGGCTGACCACTGCTGGAGAAACAACAAAATATCCTTGCGTGGTATTCACGTCATTAAGAAAGCACTCTACCGCAACACAATGAGAAACAACAAACCACCACGGCGCTGCAATCTTAACGACATGGACACTCGATGCAAGAAGTGCTACTACTACAAGCAAATGAAGAAATTCATGAACCACAACTAAACAGACTACTGCATGGGAAGAGTTGAACAACATCTTCGTGCTTACCTAAATGGCATGAAAGGGCGGAAACCAAAAAAAAAAACAAATCTATTACTTACTATGTCTTCAAGAATGTTTCAAATATAATTTGTTTTACCTAGCTCACGTGTCCAAAAATTCCGTTTACTCATATTATATTTAGGATTATCGCTTCGGTGATTCAGACATAACAAAAGCATATGATATACCGTCACTCTCATAGGTAGGAAGACATATATGACAACAACAAACTACATTTTGGTAACATAAATAAAATATTCAACAAAGCAAGCCTTCTGAAATTACAACTACGAAAAGGAAAGAAACATATAAATACTCTATATAAATACAGTTTATCCGGAAACAGACGATTAATTATATATCAGAATCCGTCCACAACCTTCAATACAATGCGAATACTTACTGAAGTCGCAGGTTATGTAAAATAAAATTGTTAGTGAAGTGGCGTAAAACATAATACAATGCGAAGAATCTATCATAACAAAGACGAAGGTAGACAGTTGCCCAAAAAACAACCCAACGGATCAACGCAATAGTTAATAGAACAAAGGACCTAAACGCAATCAAATAAGTAATTTTCTAACGTAAATAACCACACAACCAACGTTCATGTTCTCAAAACTTATTAAAACAACACGTTGTCAAAACTTTAAAACGGCACCAAATGACCTTTCAAATTCAAACGGATAACCAAACGTTAATACCACCATTACCATCCGTTTCAAATGGATGCAGACATTATATTTAGTGTTAAATACAATTAATAGGCCCAGATTATACGTTACAAGCCAAATGCAGTGAACTATAAAATACACAAGCAGCGTCCGAACTCAAATCCACAGCAACCAACACAAAAAAATGTCTCACAGCGAAAACATAATAAAACTGGAAGATCTGCCAACACATATCCTTGGAAACATTATCTCACGTGTTGGTAGGTACTGTCGAAAGAGCGTACGCAATGCAATGGAAGCCTCCCCACTGTTGGCAAAAGCAGCACAAGACCAGCGAGTTTACAAAACTCTGTACCTAAGACCCCTGGCCTTGCATCCTTTAACAACAACACACAGATACGAAGACCTAATGGAAAGATGTCTGACTAGCGGAAATGCTGAAGCTCACTACATCAAAGGCATAGTACAGTACTTCCACAACAACAACCACACAGAAGGATTGCAAAACCTAAAACTAGCGGCAGAAGGTGGCTATGCCGATGCTGTATATCTATATGGAATCATAATGTTATGCAGGGGTGAATCGGAGGAAGGACGAGCTTACTTGGACAAACTAGACTGGCAAGAAAGCAAATTCAAGGCCGACCGATGCTGGAGAAACATTAAGAGGTCGTTGCATGGAATGCGAATCATACGGCTGCCAATCTACGTAGCAACAATAACAGATATGAGAGAAAGCATAATGTGCGACATCGATGACATGGAGAATAGATGCAACCACTGCTACTACTTCAAACAGATGCTGAAATTTGTGTTCGTCATCTAGATAGTGAGCCATATTTCTACTTGTGCAATCTTTATGTCTACATAAGTTTCCATTTTTAAATATAATTGTCTTCGCAAAGCCTAAATGATATTCCTGATAGTCAATTAGTCTTCAATTAACAATGACATAGAATAGAACAACTACCAGAGTTGGTCTTAATAATGAGACACTTCAAATTGAGCATATATCACACTTCCACGAGCACTCATTAAACATATCAAATCAAAGCGTAAAAAGGAAAAGGGATTTGCGAAACCAAACTTTCTTGCCCTACTGGGACCCGGAGAATTGCCCCGGAAGGTGACAGGAGGTCACCAGACGCAGCAACAAACACGTCCAGGCTACGAAACCATGGTCTGCCCGTTTTCGAATCCTCGAATTTCATGAAACTCTAAATCTGCTTCCTAGGACCTACAGATAGTAAACAGAAGAAACCAATTACAGATCTGCCAAACTTATCACCTACTCATAATCGTGAAAAATGAAGGTATATCTCAGAAATGAAGGTATGTCTCTTGAATCGCGAAAACGAAATTTCAACAACACTCAATCACACAAGGACAAATCACTGAGAAACTGGGAAGATGACATGAAATTGAAAACAAAGAACTGGGTTTGACCCAAAAGTAGAGCCGAAATAATTCACAAACACACTCTCCCAATCTAAACAGCCGGTCTTATTAACACCCAGGGAAAATTAAAACAATAGAAGAGTTAGACCAGATTACCCAGACTTGGCGATGAATGACTAGTGGATTAGAAGGACGAAAGCTTGATTTAACTAAATGGGATTTGGCGGACTTGGAGTGACCGACGAAATAAAGCAGGGAACAAGAACGAGAAAGAAAAAAAGGGCAACAAATTATAGAGTAAATGAATAAAATAAAACTACCCCGCACCCGATTTCAATATTGTAGATACGGAAGTCCCACGTAGTGTAATCCTTACACAAATCAAACTCTATATAAAAAGGATGCTTTACACAATTACAAAATAAAAACCACGTCAACAAAGACTTCAAATAGAGATACGAAATTACAGTAGTAAACATACCACTAAGACAACGGAAATGAAAGAAAAATTATTAAAAGAAATGACTACCACATTCTAAAACACCAAATTACCCCCAGATAGATACACAGTCATTGGCTAACTAAAATTTAAAACACACAATTACAACTGCTTAGACCATCTCCCGCATTTATAATTTCCAACACTAACATATATTACGTAGAAGACAGCAATTCTGTTAAAAAAAAACCTTGCAAACAGGCCGGAAGTAGTGATGAAATATATATTTAAATAACAGATTATTATTTAACATTATTTTCATTATGTTCCTATATATGACCAAACACATATTAAAAATTAATTTTAAATTTACTATTAAAGTTTAACGTATTTATTTATTTATTTTCATATATAATAGCTAAATTAATAATAATATATTTGAAGTATTTATGAGATTTATTATTACGTGGACTAAATTAATAAATCAAGAAATTTATTTGATGAACAGTGCCCCCTTATATTTAAGGGTTTGCTACTGAACCCTTTAAAAAATAAAGGTTTAAGAGGAAATAAAGGTGTAAGACCAAAACACCTTAGAAAACAATGGTTTAAAGATTTCATTTTTACATAAATAAATAGGTATATTTATTAAAATTATTCTTATTTAAGAAAAAATAAAACATAAATGCAAAAAAGAAAGGCAACAGCCGCGCGTAGCGCGGGTCACCCACTAGTATCAAATAATTAGACCTCTCGTATGGCAATAATTCTTGACAGTTAAGAAGAATATAAGTATGCAAATGAGTTTTTTCTTTCTCAGTAAGCTAGCGCTTCATAACTTTTTCACTTAATCTCCCAACTTGTGTGAAAATATATGTTACATGGGTTAAGTATGAAGACTTTTCTCCTCCATCATTGTTGCGACTCATAGTTTGTACACTTGGTGAAAAGTAATAAGTAGAAAATTAGATGTTTCTTCGTATGCTTTAAGCAACAATATATCCTTCCACTTTGCTTAAATTTTTTACCTTCTTCTTTAGATGGAACATGAACCGCTCGAATGGATTCATTCATCTGCACTGGACATAACCACCAAGGGCTGCTTCCTAAGGGACATGAATTAGAAGATTCTCCATTACATCAAAAGATGGTGGAAATATCTTTTCAAAGTTGCAAATGAGAACGGGTATATTGTCAGACAAATATTGAACCTCATCAATTATAAGTGATTTTGTCAATACATCCCTAAAGAAAGCACCTACTCCTGGATTTAAACAAGAACCAATAAGTAATTAGAGACTCATATATAAATATAAATTTTAAATTGGGAAGATGTTAGATAAATAATGAATATATGCAATAGCTTCATGTACAGGTGTTGGTAGAAGTTCACCAAATGCAAACGGTAGCAAGCTTTGCACAAAAACATGACAATCATAACTTTCATCCCAGATAATCTACCTTCATGGCTTTCAACACAGTTGTGTATAGCATATCCATCTGAAATTTATCATTATGGACAATTCAATGGAAAAGAGCACCTTTCGATCCTCTGTCTAATCTGAAAATGGGGATTGAAGCATTTCCATTTGCTAAGACATGTAGATAATTACAGGCACATAAATGAGGCAAGTCCAATCTCGACTTCAAATTATCTTTTGTTTTCCCCGTGACGTTGAGAACTGTATTCATGATGTTATCAAATAGGTTTTTCTCAATATGCATGATATCAACAAATACTATTTTCAATATCGTAAATCCTATAAAATACTATTTTTGTGCCAGTTGTGGTATTCTCCACAACCGTTCACTGGTAAATATCCATTATCACCGCACTCTACTGTCATTTGAGAGCCAAAATCTCAAACTTTCTTCAATACATTGTAACCAATAACCTCAAGTGGAGGAGTTTAACGAACAACTCAGTTCTTCATAAACAACTTTCTGTTGCAATGATAAGGATGTGAGGTTGGCAAGAAGCATCTATGACAATCAAACCAAGACATCTTCCAGTTATTTCTCAATTGGAATGCATTTGTATTTCTCTGACAAGATGTGCACGAAAACCTTCCATGCATTGTCCCCATATAACATTTCATACATCATAATCTTGAACTCCATGCTCCTATAATTCTTGCAACTCATGAATCAGTGGCTGTAAGAACATATCAAGAGACAGCTTTGGGTGTTCTGGACCAGGAACGAATACAGTGAGAAAAAAAAACTATCATTTTATGGACAAAGATAAAGGCTAATTGTAAGTAATCACAATGACAGGCCATAAAGAATATTATCTCTCATGCTTCACAAATGGGTTGAAACCATCCGTTCATAGCCTAAGGTATACATTCCTGCTCTCAGATGCAAAAAAATGGATAATTGTTTGAAAATGTTTATATGCCTCTACGTCTGAGGGATGTGCTATTTTCCCTTCGTTTGAATGCTCTTAATGCCATATCATAGGCTTTGCAGTGCACTTTGATTGATATAACCTTTTTAACTTATCTGCTAATAGTAAATACCACATACGCTTAAATGGTACTCTAACTCTTTTACCTGTATTCTAAAACTAAGGCTTGCTACAAAATCGACATGTCAAGTAGTTTGCGTCTGATTTCCAAAAAAAACATACAGTTGTCGATGAAAACGTCAATCATCTGATATGGTAACCTAAGACCAGAAACAAGCTTCTCAATCGCATAATACGAAGCCTGTGCTAAATTGCCTTCTGTCAAAAGATCTTTAACAAAATCCGCAATAACATCTACACAATCCTTAGACAAATTGTACACCATCTTGATATTCATTATATTTTTGCGTCAGATAAAAGAGAATGACCTTCCTTACAACCTTCATATATTGGATGCTTTGTTACATCTAACATATCAAAAATCGTCTTGCTTCAAAATTGGATTCCTTTACTCTATTTTCATCTTCCCAAAATATTTGGTGATTCTCCCTAGAAGCATCATGAACCATCTGAGCCGTACCAATGTTCTCTACTGCCATTCTAGGTTCTTCCAACCTCTCTGTTTCACTAGCTAGTATACTACCCTCCTTCACTACATCTTTTTCCCCGTGATAATACCAGATTTTGTATTTCAGCGTAAACCCTCGACTATATAAGTGATTCCACACTTTATATACACTAATGAATTTATTATTATTACAACATGGACATGGACAAATGATCTTACCACTCTTTAAGCATGTATCCTGATTTGTTGCAAAAAGTATAAATTCAGTGAGTCCATCCGCAAACTCACTTGTGACTAACCCGGTATTTGAATCCCCCCTCTCATTGTTCATCCACGATCGTTAAATCATTGTAATTTGAAGACATTTCATAATTCTTTTAATTATTTTGTTTGTTATAACGATATTATAGGAATGAGACCTAGGCTTTACATAAACAAGTTGTATGTCCAGTTCCTATGGATTTTCTACCAATTTCCTACCAAATTTTCAAATGTCTATATAAACAGCTATAAATGACTATAAGCTTTTACAATGGTATAAAATTTTCCTACAGGAGTCCTATAATTTTCCTACATATAATATTTGGTAGGAAAATTTGTGAAACATTTTCGACAATTTACCTACCAGCTTAACGGTGAACTGGGCCCTACTACGTTTCTACCAAATTCTGACTAAATTCTCTACAAATCTTTATTTGGTATACAATTTCCAACCGTTTCTTGACATATTTATATCTCAGGAATTTTCAGACTACTTTCCTACTAATTCTACTTATCGTTAAGATTGTGTAGGAAATTGGTAGATATATTTTCCTACCAACTATTTTGTCAGAATTTACGTAGGAATATATGATGTTTTCTTGTAATGATTTTTGTAAACTAATGTAAAGGATTGAAATTTGGATGAAGATATATGTACTCGATATCTTTGGCCTCCAACCCACGAGCAACAACATCAGTTGCAACAAGAACCGGAGTCATGCCACTGGTTTGATTCAAAACATTGTCTATCAAAGGCTGGGACTTGTCTCAATGTATGGCAGCAGATCCAAATTGGTGGTTAGATTGCATGTTTGTTGGTCACACATTCTTCTGGTTGGAAGATTATTATAAGCTTTGAGCCTGATTCTTGAGACTGTAAAATCTGCTTTAGCCTTCTCTCTTCCCATTGTTGCTACCATTTTTGTGTGCTGTGTAAACAAAAGCAGAACAATCAGGTTTATTTCCCTGGAAATGGTCAATAACATCAAGACCATGATAATAAAATGGAACCAAGTCAATCCATACCTATGTGATCGACTTGCTAGCGACAAGCTCGACGATGTTACCAATGTTGACCTGAGCATCGTAAACAAAATGTCATCTGCAATTTTCCTAACTCCCTTTGGCCATGTGGCTATGTACATAAGAGTTTGGTGCTTAGTGGGAATCTCTTTCACAATCTTAATTTTTTTAGACCAAAAAATGTATATGACATAATTTTTCGAGTTCTTCACCATCTTACTCTTCTTTCTCTTATTTTTTGAAGATATAAACATATTTTTTAAAATTAAAACAAACAATTAGAAAATGCAGAAAAATAAAGAACAGATAAAATTATGAATAGTTAGCTTCTCGATTAAGAAGATTATTCTCAGAGATTACTTGCAACCAAAAGATTATACTGATTTTATTAGGATTTTGTAGATTTCCACCGGTTTTCCAAAATCATCAAAGAGAACTAGAGATCGATATGTATATATATACTTTTTGATGTTAGGATTTTCTTATAAGAAGGTTTTCGTGTTCAACGTTTTTATGAAAGACAATCTGAAACGGGCTTTAATGACCCAATTACAACAAAGTATAACACATCACTTTAAATTACACGTAGGATTAATGAAAAACCTATTAAAATCAACAAAAAAACCACCACATAAGACGGAAAATAAGCACACAACATACATAAGTTTATTTGATCATAATCATATATTCAAAATTTGTGCATTGCCAAATGTGGTTCTTGCTTCTAAATCTTTGAATCTCAACATACATTGGCTATGCGCCAACATTCATCCATCGATAAAAAGAAAATTAAAATTGCTCTTTCTTATTTTCATACCGACAATCACAAATTTTAGAAACAAGACATAGTAAGAGAGAGAATGTAAGATAACAATGTTATTTATCTAATTTATGTAGAGTAATTGCATTTTCTAGCAATCAATAATGTGAAAATCATTTGAAACAAAATATACACTATTCATGGTGTTTATGACACTAGTAAAAGACAACACAAACCCTACAATCGATTGCCCCTACCTACCTATGATGATAGGAAAGAGAAACATCCTCCAATTATTGTGTCTGTCAGAATATCTAAGACCCTAGATTTATCGGGTAATTCAAATATGGAGAGAGAAATCAATTAAATACTAATTTTTCCCAGTAAATGTTGGATGTAGTCTTCCTCTTCCCCTCACATCATTTCCAAAGTAAGATTAAAGCGGCAGAATCTAAGTGTTATCAGTTTGTAAAGTAAGAAAACAAACTACTAATATCTTTCTTCCAACCTAAAGTGGCGGAATCAGGAAAATTTAAAGACGACCCTAAAAACGAACCCTACACAGAAATGGTAAAATCGAAAAGAGTTTTTATTTTTATAGTTAAGGGTTAGTTAATCACAGGTTTATAAGAATCCATAAATGATTTTTAGATTTTCAGTGAAAAATCTTAATTTTAACACATATTTCTCTTTGCAGATGACAGATTTAGAACTCCCTCTTGTTACCGGTCGGAGAGCAGCCAAACGGTGTAAGGATCAATCTATATCATAAAATGGACACCATTCAGAAGTTGGCCCAAGCACTAGAGAAAGATGAACTTCAATTTCTAAAGAAGTCATCTCTCGGGAAGCTCTTCGAACTACACACAAAACTGGAGTGGTCGGCGAGTTTCGGGTTGATTCTTCTATCACGGCAATTGAGCATCAAGAAGAAGAATGAGATTTGGGTGCTTTTCCCCGGGACTCCCATATGGTTTAGTCTATGGGAATTTAAGATCGTGACAGGATTTCCATGTGGAAAATATCCAACCCAGTCGAAAAGGAAGAGACGAGGCACCGTTGGATCAGCAAACTATATTATGACATCCTTTTTGGGCTTGAAAAAAATGTTAGCATTGAGAGGGTACTTGTTATGCTGAAGAAGATGACGGTTCCTGCCAAAGAAATACATATAAGGTATGTTTGTTTAGTGCTAGTCGATGCCATTTTGCTTCCGATGTTCTACTAGTCCAAACTTAGAACTATAATTTTATTTAGTTATGCTTTTTGAACTTTTATTTATATTGCAATAATTTTTGGTTTCCTTATATTACTAATATAATAAAAATATCATTTTTCAGTTTTTGTTTTAAGTAAAATTATAATCAATGAATTATGATAATGAGTAAAATATAGTAAATAACTTCGTCCATTTTTTTCTGTTTATCCACCTATTTTGATGGATACGTTTTAAACAAACTACTCCTAAATTTTAGCCCACAATAATGGATTGTGTCTGAACTTGTATTTTAAAATCTTTGAATTAGTCAAACATCATTTCTAGGAGATCATTATAAATACCATGACACTGAATTTTCTATAAAGGCAAAATAAGAAAAATGTTATTACACTATTTTTTTTATAGTGGATCAAACTTGCAAATTTAATGGCATCATCATCTATTTCACGTAAAGTAAAATATAATACACATAGCTTGAAAATCGACTGATACTTTTATTGTATCTCAAAAAAATTTACAAGATTGTTCGTAGTTTAAATATAGGTATTGTTATGAAAAATAATTGTTGAAGACGAAGAAGGTGATGAGCTCTTACTAGAAACAGAGAAAACTGATCAAGATAAGAGATTCATCATGCATTTGTCTGCGCATCCATACTGTGGACGTCAATTCTTCATGATATGATCAGTAGTCATCAAAATCAATGCCTCAATATGTTAAGAATGTGGCTGATTGTCTGCAATAGAGAGTGTGATTACATTTTTTCATAAGTGTGGACATAATATAACACAATGGACTGCAATGCATACATTCAGACATTCGACGGAGACCATCTCTAGAAAATTTCATGAGGTACTAGATGCAGACATATTTATGGTCATTGATATGTTCATGCAGGGTCTGATGGCTCTTATGCAAGTTTATCCTAAGTTGAAAACTAAGAAACATTTTTCTTGGCCATATTTTAAGGGATAGACTATGTATATTATTTTAAACTTTATGTGTATTCCGGCTATATGCTACACCGGTTAATATCAAAATAAAATACAGAGTATATCTCTGTAAAATCGAAGAATAAATCAAGATACAGGAATTATGACGCAAGCAAGACGTAAGCAATGACGTAAGCAAGGACGTAAGCAAGGACGTAAGCCATGACGTAAGCAAGGACGTAAGCCATGACGTAAGCAATGACGTAATCAAAACTGTCGGCACCGTTAGATGAACGACACGTGTCACAAGAGTGTCGGCACCATCTGATGAGCTCCAAGAATCAAGACTCTATACACAACCTTCTCCTATAAATATGCCCTCAAAACAAAGGAGAAGGACACGAGCAAAAATTCAGATTTTCTCTCTCTCGAAAAAGCTCTCCCTTCTCTCTAAAAATTGTAAAAGCTTTTTAGTTTTAAGTTTTAAATTTATCTTTGTAATTTAAATCTCTAATTTTTGTATTTCGATTTCAAAAAATAAAAAATAAAATTTACTGTTCAAAAGTTACTGTTCACACAGTAATTAACGCAAAATAGTATTTGTAAAACGTTTTATAAATTTTCAAAAAATAAGTATTAAACTGGTATCAGAGCTCAAAACGATCTTTAACAAAACCATTGCAGATTTTGCAAAGTTTTCTTAAAAAGTTTTAAAAACAAGGATTTCGTGATTTTGACAAAATCAAACCTTTAGAAAAGACCTTTCCAATCTATGAGACCACGAAGCTGATGGTGTTCCAGGCAGCAAGACCTAAGAGAGGCAGTGAGTCCGTTGGCAAGCCAGCAGCAGTGATCAACTAGAATCGGTAAGTCTTTTCTCATGAGTCTAAATTTTGTATAAATCATGGCATCCTCGTTTAGAAAGTTTTTTAAGTCGAAACATGCATCTGCATCTTCGTCGCATACAACAATTAATTCAAGAGAAATAATGTCAAAAATAACATCCTTTAATCAAGAAATAACAAAGGATAAATTACCACATATTAATCCAGACAACATATATCAAATTGGAACATTTGATTTTAAAACGGCATATTCAATAAAAGAGCATGAGCAAACCTTGTCTCTTCAAAATGAATTTGAAGAGATAAAATTATTATCATCACTCGCCTTAGACAAATATAAACAAAAAGGATTTAATTATATTCATTTTGGACTTATACAAATTGCTATCAAACCATTATCAAGAACGGGTATAGATTCACCTATACTCATGTTACTACGAGACAAAACCTTATTAAAATATGAAGACTCCTTATTAGAAGCTGTACAATCAAACTTATGCAACGGAGCAGTGTACTTTAATTGTGCCCCAAATTATCAAGTTAGCTTACACGATCCAACTATATTGAACACTTTAGTATTAAATGTTCATTTACCAGAAATGAAATTTCAAAACGAAAGACATGGTTATTTATTACTTTATCGAATTTACTTTAAACAATCAACTTCTGAATTTAATCCAAGATGCTTATTACAAGATGATAAAGGAGAAACGACAATATTAGCAGTTCATAGTAATAATGCTCCTACTGCTACTTACACACCTAAGCAATTAAAATGGAATGAAATAACTATTCCAGATCAATGGAAAATAGAAATTACACAACCCCCTAGAAATTTTTCAAGAATATTCGAACAAAGAGATGGTAAAATATTATTACAATTCGGATCATTTAGAGAACCACTTCCCCCAAGAATTAACTCTTATTATTCAAATTCAAGAGCCTCATTTTCCGAATATCGTAATAATCAACCTAGTACAGATTCTGATACAGAAAATGTAAATCAAAATATTCAACAAGATAATCAAATTAAATTTAATGCTCCAATAGCTGAACCTACTCAATTAAGATATCCAACATCACCTACTCCATCAGATTTTAAATCTATTAATGTAATATTAAAAGAATATACAATTAATAAACAATATATTAGAAAAGATTTCTATTCAAAAGAAAATGAAGAAAAAAGAAATTGGTATTTCAAGACATTTTCTAAACAACAAACAATTGAATTTAGACAAGATTGGTATAACTTTATGACAATAAAAGAGATAGATATTCTATTTTTCACTTGGTTTGAAACATATGCAATCTCTCATAATATTAATTATCCATTTAAATCAATAAATACTAGTGCATCTTTAAGTCAAATATGGGAATTATCGGATGGTAATAAAATTAGATCAGTCCATCCACCCTTAAAAGATTTAAAAATAACTACACCTGATAGAATACTCGTAGCCTCACCCTTTAAAACAGGAGCTAATCAAGATGATAAGAATATAATAACACAACAAGATATTAAAGCAGTATATCAACAAAATAATTATCAAAGTCAGTTACTCCATACAATATCCAAACAAGTAAATCACATAGATAATAAAATAAATGAAAGTGATAAATTATCTCTAGATAATCAAACTACCCAACATCCCTTTTCATCTGTATCAACCCCAATATTTAAACCAATTACAAGGCAAGTTAAATTCGGTGAAAATGAAATTTTAAAATCTATAGCCAATAGATTAGACAAATTAGATAAAGGTAAAAGTATCAATAATATAGATGAAAACGATAATGAATCTATTCAAACATCTATATCGTCAGAAAGTGATATACAAGAAATAAATAGAATAAAAAATAGAACTATGAGATCTAATAAACCTTATTATTCAAGGCATACTCCACCAGACTTATTATTTGAAGAACATCATAAATATTCTAACAATATGTATTCAGGAAATGGTATGTTTGAATGGAACATATATGGTAAATCCGAATACGAAATAATGAATGTATTACAAGAAATGGGTATGGCAACAGCGGCATTTAAAACAGACAAAACAATAACTGATAAAGAAGCATGTGTACTATTAGTAGCAGGATTTTCTGGATCATTAAAATATTGGTGGGATAACGCATTAGATACTAATCAACAAAACTCTATAATCAATCATGTAGAGAAAATTTATACAGAAGATGAAGATGGTTTCGTTATTGAAACCGAAAAGTCTAATACAATAGAAGTATTAGTACACACTATATTAATGCACTTTGTAGGCAATCCGTCCGAAGAATTAGAAAGTAAAAGAATAATCCTAACAAATTTACGATGTCCTACACTAGGAGATTTTAAATGGTATAAAGATGTTTTTATAACCAATATATTTTTAAGACCAGATTGTAATCAACCTTTCTGGAAAGAAAGATTCATTTCAGGATTACCAAATTTCTTTGCAGAAAAAGTAATCAATAAACTTAAAGAAATCTCTGGAGGACAACCTGTCCCCTGGAATAATATAACTTATGGGCAATTATTTGCATTCGTTAATAAAATAGGATTATCAATATGTCAAGAACAAAAAGATAAAAAACGTAACGATAAATTCAAATTTAAAGTAACTATGGGTTCATTCTGTGAACAATATGGTTACGAAACCTTTAATCCACCATCCAGAGTTAAGCGTATAAAGCATAGGCATAGAAGGTCTAATCAAATAGAATATCATAATAAAAGAAGAAATTTTAACAATAAATCTAATAACCAAAAATATTCAAAAAATCAACATTACTCTAAAAATAAACGATATAATACAACCAATAAGCAAAAAATAGTATGTTGGAATTGTAAGCAACCTGGACATAGATCCACGGAATGCAAAATGAAAAAGAAAATTAATGAAATATTCCAAGATCAACCTGATATTCAAGAAAAATTATCTAAATTATTGCTATCAGAATCTGAGTCATCTGAAGACTCAGATAATGAATACTCAATAAACGAAATAGGAAATTCAAGTGATTCATCCAGTGAATCACAAGAGTTATCCGATAATTTATGCAATTGTAAAATTATCAATGTTATAACCAAAGAAGATGATAAACAATTTTTACTAAAAATAATAGATAAAATTGATGACCCAAATACTAAACGAGAATATTTAATAAAATTAAAAGATATGATAAACCGAGAAAATACTAGAAAATCTCCGCAACCTTTTAGTTTACACAAAATATTCGAAAAATATCCAACTCAGAGTTTGTTTAAACAAGTATCTACGGGAGAATTAAAAAATGAAATTAAACAAATAAAGTCACAAATTAAACATTTACAAGATATTGTAAATGATCAAGACATTAAGCAATTACAAATAAATGCAAGATTATCTCTGATAGAATCAAAGAATAACAATAATACTCAAGCATCCTCAAATAGACAAAACTTAGAAATTAATGAAGAACAAGATTCCGAAGATTATATTCAAATAATCAATAAAATCAATTATCAAAAATGGTATACAAATATTACCTTACATATAGGAAATGATTTTAAAATAAACATAATAGCCTTAATGGACACTGGTGCAGATTATAACTGTATCCGTGAAGGAGTTATCCCAACAAAATACTATGAAAAAACTACTGAAAGATTAAGCGGTGCTAATGGTAGCAATTTAAAAGTTCAATATAAACTACCATGCGCAAAAATATGTAATCAAGGTTATTGTTTTAAAAATCAATTCATTTTAGTCAAAAATTTATCACAAGAAGTAATATTAGGAACTCCATTTTTTACTCAAATATATCCCTTTAAAGTAACAGAACAAGGAATATCGACCAAGGTAGTAGGAACAAAATTATTATTCAATTTTCTATCACCTATGAAGACTAAAGAAATTCTCAACCTTCAACAAAACACGATAAATAAAACGATCAATTTAATAAAAGGTAAGCAAACCCATATCCAACATTTACAGGAAGAAATAACTTATAAAAAAATAGAAGAACAACTTATTACTCAATATGTAAAAGATAAGATAAAAACTATAGAGAACAATTTGCTAAGTCAAATTTGTTCCGAATTACCAAATGCATTTTGGAAAAGGAAACAGCATACTGTTGAACTTCCCTATATACAAGATTTCAACGAGAAAAATATACCAACTAAAGCACGACCTATTCAAATGAATAAAGAATTATTAGAAACCTGTAAACAAGAAATAAACGATCTATTAAAAAAGAAATTAATCAGGCCATCCAAATCCCCTTGGAGTTGTTCAGCCTTTTATGTTAATAATCAAGCTGAGAAAGAACATGGAGTACCACGATTAGTTATTAATTATAAACCATTAAACGATGTATTACAATGGATTAGGTATCCCATACCAAATAAAAGAGATTTACTCAAACAATTATATAATGCAAAGGTATATTCAAAATTTGATATGAAAAGCGGATTTTGGCAAATCCAAGTAGCAGAAAAAGATAAATATAAAACTGCATTTACAGTACCATTCGGACATTACGAATGGAATGTAATGCCATTTGGCCTTAAAAACGCACCATCTGAATTTCAACATATAATGAATGATATATTCAATCAATACTCAAAATTCACTATCGTCTATATTGATGATGTACTCGTCTACTCAACATCTATAGACCAACACTTTAGTCATTTAAACACATTCTTAAATATAATTAAAAAACATGGCTTGGTAGTATCAGCCAAAAAGATGTCATTATTCCAAACTAAAATAAGGTTTTTAGGTCATAATATATATCAAGGAACTATCATCCCTATTTCAAGATCGATAGAATTCGCAGATAAATTTCCAGATGAATTAAAAGAAAAAACTCAATTACAAAGGTTTTTAGGGTGTCTGAACTATGTTTCAGACTTTCTTCCTAATCTTAGAAAAACTATTCAACCGTTATACCAACGATTACAAAAAAATCCAAAACCATGGACTAGTCAACACACTAAATTAGTTCAACAAATTAAACAGAAGGTTAAAACTCTTCCGTGCCTTACTATACCAAATCCTGAAGCATCTATGATTGTTGAAACGGATGCATCAGAAATTGGCTATGGTGGCATTTTAAAGCAAAAAATTTCAGAAAATACTCAAGAAACAATAGTAAGATTCCACTCTGGTGTCTGGATAGGACCGCAGAGAAATTACTCCACAGTTAAAAAGGAAGTTCTTTCAATTGTTAATTGTATATCCAAATTCCAAGATGATTTAATCAATAAGAAATTCTTATTACGAGTTGACTGTAAGTCAGCTAAAGAAATATTAAAAAAAGATGTAAAAAACTTAGTATCAAAACAAATATTTGCCAGATGGCAAGCTATCTTATCTGTATTCGATTTTGATATTCAACATATTAAAGGAGAAAATAATTCTTTACCGGATTTTCTAACAAGAGAATATTTACAGGGTAAAACAACAGATATTCAAGATAAACAAAATGACGGATAAAAAGCAGAAGAAACCGATGAGCGCATCGGATTATATCAAGCATATGCCACACCTCCAGGGCAAGCCCCTGACTACTCAAAACCAGTATTCAGCTTTAGCAGAATTTCCACCTCTATCTTATTCAAAGTCCGTAATCTCACAGCCAGGCCAAATCTCAACAGGCCAATCCTCAAACACTAATCAACCACCTTTTCAAAAAGCCAGTTATCATCTCAAACCCTACAACCAACACTTAAACACAACCCACTATACCAAAGAAATCACCCTTAAAGAACTATATTCTTACACCAACCACCTCTTTTACGGTGATGCCCTGTATCCAACAGATAACGTAACCAAAAACCATACCTTTTATGAGTATATTCTGGTAGACTCTAAATCTATCAAAGTTACTCATTACCCAGATCCAAAAAACCCTAACCATATCTCCTATTCAACCTGTAAAATACTCCGCGTTGCATCTATGCAACAGCTTGGTATTCTCAACCTCCATACCTCAAAAACCTTTTCTCAGCCTGGATTTGTTCTCCCCGGCTATACCTACGTTGACTATATGCAAGCCTTTTTTCGTGTTCTCTACCTACGACCCTATGACCATTCCTGGTTCTTATCCTTTGACCAGCGGTTCAATAAACACGTACCAGGTTGGTTCAACGAATGGTGGCACTGGTTTGGACCCATTGACCAAATCTATCCACCAGAAATAATCAAAACTTCTTATCCATTCTACACCAAACACTTACCCAACACCAATCCTATTGGACCTCTAAACAAAATTTACTTCCATGCAGACATGGGTATTCCATGGATCTGTTCATGGCATTTCAACCTTGTCCTAGCCCTACCTAATATGCCATACTCTTTAGTCAAAGAATTTCGTGTCAAGTGGTGGGACAAATATAACATCGAAAGATGTTCCCTCACTAATATCAAGAAATTATTTGACGCAAATAAACAAGATCACCTTTTAATCAAATCCATCTCCCGCTCTATTCCACTCTTAACCCCATCACAAATAGCCAACATTCCTCCTTATCATCCACCAACCCAAATCAAACAAGAACCACCAAGCCCAGCTAAAAACAAAAAACCATCAAGCCCTACCCATTCATCCTCCTCATCCCAAAAATCCAAATCAAAAAAATCCAAACTTCAAGCTATGAAGGAAACCCTCAAGGCACTTAGTCAAGAAATGATGAATATATCGTTCGACGACGATAGTGTTCACGGTCAAGAACCCGCCGAAAATCCTGAAGATCTATTTGGCGGACCATTAAGTCAAGACCCTTTTGATTTATAAAAAAAAATAATAATAATAATAATAATAATTCATCTCAGACTTTACGACTCACTGGCAAGGTAGATGTTCCAGGCTGCAAGTCCTCAGCGTAAGCCGTAAGACCGATGGTAAATCTCCTTTGTGCGTCTCCAAATCCAAGATGACTCAAATATATTAAAAAAAAAAAAAAACCCAATAGTATTGTATAGTTTTAAATTTACCTTTAATAATGTATATTCTGGTAGACTCTGTATATTATTTTAAACTTTATGTGTATTCCGGCTATATGCTACACCAGTTAATATCAAAATAAAATACAGAGTATATCTCTGTAAAATCGAAGAATAAATCAAGACACAGGAATTATGACGCAAGCAAGACGTAAGCAATGACGTAAGCAAGGACGTAAGCAAGGACGTAAGCCATGACGTAAGCAATGACGTAATCAAAACTGTCGGCACTGTTAGATGAACGACACGTGTCACAAGAGTGTCGGCACCATCTGATGAGCTCCAAGAATCAAGACTCTATACACAACCTTCTCCTATAAATATGCCTTCAAAACAAAGGAGAAGGACACGAGCAAAAATTCAGATTTTCTCTCTCTCGAAAAAGCTCTCCCTTCTCTCTAAAAATTGTAAAAGCTTTTTAGTTTTAAGTTTTAAATTTATCTTTGTAATTTAAATCTCTAATCTTTGTATTTCGATTTCAAAAAATAAAAAATAAAATTTACTATTCAAAAGTTACTGTTCATGGTTACTGTTCACACAGTAATTAACGCAAAATAGTATTTGTAAAACGTTTTATAAATTTTCAAAAAATAAGTATTAAACTGGTATCAG